>NC_064874.1:94591901-94951917 GCF_943734745.1 Anopheles darlingi
AGATGAATCATTAGAAGTTCGATGAAAACCTTTAAAAATAATCCATTCCGTATCGGATGCTCACTGGTTTGCAGCTCACTTCCCAGCAAGTCGTGTGTAGCATGGTATGCTACGTCAACATTGTAATGCGCAAGAGCACTCCAGGGTAATTGACCGTGCTCAAGCTGTGTTGCAAACGATCCCTTCGCGGTCAGCAAGCAGCCTTCTAGGCCCGCAAGCACGACACGACGAGCAGCACCCGGCAACAGATGGATGCTGGATGGATGGTTAGTCGATCTGTAGAGCGTTCGATCCGCAAACGAATATCAATTGGCCGGTGCCACCGGCGCTGGATATTTCATCTTGACGTACCGACGTACGGAGTAAGGGTCAGATACGAGGTCAGGTATCCAGCAGTCTTCGCAGTACGGTAAGTGCAAGCGAGCAGGTTGAGTAGCTGATCCGAAGACATAGCAAAACCCACAATTATCTCGGGCTATGTGCATGAAAATGACCTCCCGTAGATACTTCGCACACTCAGAAACACAGCACAGTCCGAGATACGCTGCCGTTAATGTTTTCTGTGCTCTCCGTGTAGTACGACGTGGATGGTTATGATTCTAACCCACATCAAGCGACTTGGGACCCCAAAAGAACTGTCTGACTGTATAAGCCAATTCGCGATACCCAACGATGGTCAGCAATTTAGCGCATTCTTATCTCATTACAACCATTAAAGTAATGCTGGAAAATCACCTGTTGCTCAGAGAGTAGGTGTGTGCATGTGACTGTTCGTTGTTAGTCCGTGACTTTCAATCGCCATGGCGTTCGGCATGGCGATGCGAACCATGCGAACAGGAGAAAATGAAGCGTGAAAACAGCATTGCTATTTACGACTTTATTACTCTTTATCGGAGAGTTTCATAGGTAAACCGCTGGCACTGGTTCACAGCTCAGATAGAGTGGTCTTTTCGAAGCACGAACAGCCGTAAAATGTAGGATCAACCAGAGCCCAGTAACAGGTAGGTACGCCAATCATGCTGCTGCCCTTTGATCGTTCCAGTACGTCGTAAATCCGGAGCTATAAAAACTACCGATCGGAGTACAATCAACGCGGCAACGAGCTTGGCATGAAGAAATTTAAGCATTCTTGTGCATAGCCAGTGCCTTACACTTTTGGAATGCGTTGAATCAAGTAGTTGTTATTAGTCTTCATCAAATATTGTTCAATTTCACGATGCTGCCCCACAAGCCAATGCTTCATAAGGCCCGTTTTCTAAACTTCAATATCGGGCCAGCAACTGCCACTTCTCGTGATTTGCTGGGTGAATGTTGCGGCATTCAAACTACAAACATCACGCGCAACACGAAAGTGAACTGCTCCGAAACTCATTTGCATGCTTCCATTTGGATCGCATTCTACCCTACCTAGCGGTATCAATTGTCAGGCGAGGCCGCAGCAAACGGCCAGTACGACCAACAAAACACCATTTGCTGCTTTTAGCTTGGGGCAATAAATAAGCTACGTCCTAACAAACTTCAATCAAAAGAAAATCCGAACTCCGAATAATATGCCAGCAATATAGGGCATGGAAAAGGCGTCGGCACGGTAAAGGGCAATTGTATGAGCCATGCTTCTATGACACGGTATCAAATAGAGCAGCACGCAGTGTGACAAGAAATACATATTTATTCAATAAAATAACCACACTGAATAGTATCTCCTCCTGTTGGCATGTTTGAAGAAGGGATGGTACAGTAGTGGACATCAACCACAGACCACAAACCTCGCCATGCACTTCATACATCTCGCGCAAAGCTCGCACAACTAATCAACGAACCATTTCTCAGCGGCGACGACGGCTATGATGTCGGGACTATTGACAAAACGTAAAACGGCGGCCCATCGTCATCATACGCTCTTGAATGGTCCGTGAGTGTATAATGAATGGAAACTGCGGAGAAGGGCCGTATGGGAGCGAGGTGTAAAGCTAATAAAAATAATAACAATAATCAAAACACACAGGCAGGATCACCGAGTGCATGGAGTGCCGAAGGGCTCTTTGCTTGCATAGGTCGCCACGGTGTGCCGCAATGTTGGCACCACCAATCAAACGCCATATTAAATGAGCTCGACATTAGGCATCATTAGCGGGAGGTGGGTACGTCGGAGCGTTGGCCACAGATTCAAGCTATCGGTACAACACGACGATTCCACCTGACGTTGTTTAACTGTCCTTTATGTTGAACCCTAGAGTGCACGTGCTTTATGCACCCATTTGCAGCAGCAGCAGTAGCAGCACCAGCAGCAACCCTGTTTATCCCCGGTCTCACGACTACGCGAGCATACGCCCATAAAATTCACCTGAGTGCTAAGCCGCTGGCCCATTTGTGGCGTGAGTTTGGTGCACGGCGAATGGGTGAACGTCGTTGGGAAGGTTTTCTATTAACTCCAACATGTATCCCCTGGACAGCCTCAACCAGTACGCGCCGATCGCGATCGTTTGCTCGAAAGCGGCATCGTGCTAGTACATGCGTCCTGGGTCGGCCTAGTGCTAGCACCTTTACCGTGTAAGCTTCCGCAAGTGCTCCTGAAACCGGCCCGGGCACCATCACGAGTGCTCGCACCTTCAGCGAGGTTCATTTATGTATTAATTAAAAAAAACACAAAATCGAGGATCGTGGTCGCACTTCTACGACACACCAGTAAGGTTGCAGGTTGTAAAGGTAAATCAGTGCGATTTGGGATCCCTGCTGATGTTCGGCCTCTGAGCAATCCTGCCACAGGGCTTCAGCTAGGCACGAGGCGAGCTTTGGGTAACGTTTAAATAAATTGTTAAAAGTGCAATTATAATTACCATTATTATTGTACATATCATTACAGGTCGTACGGTATAGCATTGTTATTATACGATCTTTCCTTGGGACGGCTCAGACCAACCGCCATCTCTCTGATCGCCGTTTGTTCGGGTCGGGTTGGCGCCAACTGTCAGTCGGGCGCATAATGCTGCATATAATGGTGCACTTTGGCGTTTGCTGGCCAGACTTTCCCGGCGTAGTGTGATGGTGCCGCGAGTTGGTGAGAGGCGTTAAGTAAACCTGGCATCGGACAGCCAGACCTGGCACGGTACAGCCCAAATTGACGGGAACAGTGAGCATTAGGTAATTGCATTAGGGAGCTAGGCGGTCCTTTACATTTTCCATTTCGGAGGACTTTTGGTTAGACGGCCCCAGTGGCACAGCGGTTTTAGTCAGTAGAGGGTGCTCCTATTAACCGACTAATGCGTGCAATTAGATAAATTGTTTGCTCTTTTGGGATCGTTACTAGTTTAAGGTTTGCAACAAGATCTCTTCTATGTGCGACCGATTCTTCTATTGTACGAATATATTCAATCAAATATTTGCTTGTGAGCAGTGAAAAGAATTATGTTCAAAAATTAGTGTTCAAGTTACGTTCTTTGAGTTCATCGTAGTACAATTCAATACAAGACGACGTCTTTTGAACTCCAGAATTGCGCATGGCATCAAGTTTCTCCGAAACGGTACTAGCAAGTGGTAATTTTTGCCAAATTGCTCCATCACCATGCGAAAGGATCGACTTCGCGATCAGGGGCACCCACGCGAAAGGCTCCGTTTCCAATCCACCGGACGTACGGGGTTTCGTCATCCCGTCAGTGCGCTTGAAATGATCGTCAAAATAACCTTTTATTTGCCTGCAAGAAGACTGATGAAACGTCTTGGTCGTTGCGGAGGATACCGTTGTAGGACTTCTAGGTATGCCGCAATTATGTGTTTCTTGTGAAAAACCTTCGAAAAACCATCTACATCGCGGGACGTCTGACGACTGACGGATCACAATAGAGCATTCGGAGTCCCTCCTGCATGCTCTCCGTTCGCGTGTCAGGTTAATTGAATCGAATTGATTGTTTGAGGTTGTAATTATGTATGGCGGGTCGCTTGGCCTTACCGTGTCCCATCGAGAGGATCACCCGACATCACTGATCGCCCTACAAAACAACACCAACTACCTTACGTTAGGCTTTGGCTTTGACGTGTGATGTCATAACTGATACCTTTGACTGGCCGCACGCCAACGCTTTCGAAATCGTTGGTTGTCGCGGCTTACTGTTAGATGTGTCAGAGCGTTGGAGTCTCTCGCATGTTTTTGGACATTTGAGCGACCCTTAATGGTGCTCTACTGTACAGCGGCCTGAAAGGGTTTCCATAATTACGAAGCCCACACTGCTATAGTCTACATTGCAGCATAGCGGAAGTGGTTGGACAACACACTTTCGATTGATTATGGACACCATAACGCGCCAGTTTGGAGCTGAATAGCATAGCCGCTAGTGTTATCCTGGTTGACGGATGTTGTCGCACTACGAGGCATTCGCGCACTTGCGGTAGAGTTAAGGTCTCAGCGGGAGGAGTAGTTCGGCTAGTGTAGTAATAATGGTTGGTGAAGGCTAAACAAATACTCCCCGCTGGTTTGTTGGCGCCAGTACCTCACGAACTCCACCGTAGCATATCGGCACGGCCAGTGCACGGTGGGTTAGAGGTTAACTAGAAGCACAGTGCGATATTTCACGCTATGCCAATTTAAATTACTCCCAATAGGAGCACGATGGATGGTCCAATTGGTTGCGGACGGGAGAGAAACCAAATCCTACCCAACCCTTGGCCGGCTCCGGCCTCTCGCTGACCTTTCCGAATGCAGCAGCGAAACTGGAAACCCCGTGGACGAACGGGCGTCGTCGAGCGCGTGCGTCGTCTCAGAACACGATCGGGCAAGCCGCGAGACAACCAGTGGACGGGTATCGGAGCAGATACAGGTTTCCTATTCGCAGGAGGAAGTCACTATTTATCACCGCGACCGATGCCGCCGTACCGCTCGTGCGCCTATATTAACCTGACAGATGTGCTGACCTGTGAGCTTCCACTCGTGTCGTTGGGCACTTGGAGGAGATAAAACCTGCCTATACCGTAGACAGAACGAAGCAGATGGTTTGGACCAAATAGAAAGGGGCAGCAATGGAGTTCTTGAGGGGTTTATTGGCGCTCGATTGGCGGACTGCCATGCCATGCCATCGACTCGGCCGATATCGATCTCGTGCCTCGGATGGCCTCCGTCGGGCATTTATTGGCAAAGTTCGCACGTTTAACCATCGGCAATTGGTCCGATTGGCGGATCGAGTAGCTGGCCGGATCGCCGTGTAGCAAGTAGTCAAATGAGAAGATCCACCAAATGTGGATCTCGGTATGTAAGCCATTGAGGCGGTCCATCTGCCACAGACAGCGTCCAGTGGAATCGCGAAATCGTGCCAGGTCATTAACACGCCGTGTGCCGTGCAGAAAGTCGTGCAGATCGTAATCTGCTTCGCTTGGTGCTTGATGCTTCCGCCTTCGATTGTGCACCTCTAAGGTGCGCTTAGGGATCTATTATTGATGAGCACCACGTACGCGAAGGGTAGGTGAGAGACCCTTGGAAAGCATAACTGGACGCCTGACAGTTTCTAGCGGCTAATGAAAATGAGTCACATTAGTCTCCGGGAGTTGCTTGAGGTGCCTGAGCCACTCCAGCCGCCGGTACCATCGTGAGCTGGGGAGGCTACGCTGCCAGCAGTCCCCTTCCGAGATGGTTCACTGATCTTGTCTAGATGATGCAACGACCACCACCCGGCAACGTCACAATATTTATGATCGCACTCACATTTATCTTGGGCCGTTGCTCTCTATTGCTCTCCCACGGTCATCGGATGCGGACCCTCAAGTCGTCAAGTATCCGGCAGACAGTATAGCCATACCTATCGTGCCGCTTGGCAATTGCATTGGGATGTAAATTGCAACAAAAATCGATTGATATTCTAATTGATTTTCCCGCCATAGGGTCTCCCCGGTGCTTGGTTACGATGCTTGGAACGTCGTGGGTGATCTGTAACCATTCGCTCCAGCTCCGAACAATTGAAATTCAAAATTCAAACGAGAGCGCGAAGGAAGGCGCAAGCATCCTCATAAAACATAATGGTTATGAAAAGGTGAACGGATCGATCGGCTATCGAAAGAAATACCAAGTTTCGTATATTTGATTTGCACCTTATGCAGCATCATGCTTCTAGAGGATCTCATCCCAATTTCAAGTGTGGCCTCGCCATCCCTCCGTTAAACGCTCATTAATCGATGCGCAGCCGTGTTCATTTGAACACTTCATATATTTGCGTTCGATTGCATTCAAATACGCGTTTACTGCGTTGTTCGACATGCGTCCAAGGAGACTTAACCGTTGGCGTGTGAGACTCTTCAGTGTTGGAGGATGGAAGTACTGTGCCTTTCGAAGCACGTTTAGGCACCAATACATGTATAATAGATAATCGCTTCAGCCCTTGGACTCAAATCACTGTGTGCAGCACATTCTACAATGTTTTTATGAGGTGTCCCAAGTTACTTTCCTACGTCCACCTTTCCCCCTTTTAGCTGCTTTTTGCCCGGTGGCGTATTGAGATTAAAGTGGATTGCTTTGCGCGATCGCACCTGCCGAGTCTCACCTGAACCACACCCCTTGGGCGATGGTGTTAGGTGCGACACGGTTCAACGCAACCTTCCTCCTCCTACTCTGTCCCTGCCTCGCCCCTTTCTGACTCGCCAGCACCAGGACCACTTGCAATCGAATCTGAAACTATTGGACTAAGGCCGTCAGTCTTGAACAGGAACTGGTCTAACGAAATCGTGCGCCACATTTGATTAATTACATATTCAACTACCAGGTCTGGAACTCGATCGTATCGTCTATACTTTGGCGCTTTCTTTCCTAGAGCCCACTAGACCCAAGTCGAGCGACGCAGCTAATCGATTTGCGAGGAGGTAGACATCTGTCACCGACTAACAAGAATCATTTGAAGCCACCGTTTACTCGCTGGGGGCCGGCCAGACTGGGGCTGCATTGGGTGGATACAGTTTCATATAGCACCACGAACGGTGTCTGCGATGCGGTCAAAGTGATCACCCTCTCATGTTGTTTGCCGCGAGCACAATTTATTATTGGTTTTGGTTTCATTAGGCAATATTAATTATGGCCGCGTGTGATTGTCAGTCTGTGGCCGCTCCGTCGACGCCTCTGGACACTTCAGGTCTTGGTTAACCATTAAATGACTGTACAACTGGTAACCCTGATGCATGCTTTGAGTTTCCACTTTGGTTTTACACCCTACGCCAACAGGTTGTGTCCGTGTCCTTTAACAGATAGTTCCGGGATTATGACGATAAATGAGCGAGCGTTTGTGGTTTGAAGGCGAGCATAAAAAAGGAAGACCAGAGACCACGTCCTGGTTGCATTCCACCCGCACTTGTATTATCAGCGGCAGTTGTATGATCACTGGTGATGGATTGCATAGATGGCTGATCAGCGGTTAACCCGTATGCCTCTAGCATGACAACGAGATCGTGCTCATGTTTAGGGCCCTTATTGGTGTAAAGATATCAGTTATGGTTTTTTTTATCGGATATAAATCAGCAGCACTAGCACCTTGTCTTAAATTGAAAGCAGCGATATGCATCCCACAAATCGGCCTACAGATTGCACCAAATATTTAACAGTCTATAAGCAAAAAATAATAAATATGTATCAGTCCACAAGCTACAAGTTTATTTTATTATTATTATTATATTTAATTATATATTGTTTTAATTAACTCTGCACCGATCGATAAAATTATGGAGTTTTACAGTAATTGATAATTGAATGAATCGGAACAGATTCCGATGCGAAAGCCTCAACATAGTAATAATCCCTTATTTTTATCAATATGTTTTACTATTTGATTTTTTGAACCATGAATTGTAATTGGTTCCAAACCTATTAATCGTCTAATTTTACCTTTAATTTCCCTTACAAATCCACCCACCAATAGACAATCTAATTGCTGATTGCTACATGATTCACCTGTGAAATATCAATGGTAGTACTAAATGAGCTGGCAAACGCCACGCAACTGCTCGTCAGTCACGGCTATAGATCTCAGACAGACGTGCCAACAGGTACTCTTAATAGTCTCCTAGGTGCTACTTTTCGGTCCCAAGTCAACCGTCTGAATGCTCCCCATGTAGCATGAAACATGATAATTTACCGCTAATAACCAAACAAATATGCTAGCACTTTGGGTCGTACGTCGCACCGTATGTGTCGCGTGTTTATATGATTGACTTGTCTAGTGTGGTTCAACATTTGTCCGTGTCCCCGGTTTACGATGATGTGTGGCCGTTTGGGCTTCCCACATTGAGCTTTACCATTTATTGGGATTAGACAGGGTTTCTTCCGCACTGAGCTATGGAGCTCCACCAATCTCATAAACTACTCGCTGCTAAATAATTCATTCCGGCAACCCCTGATTCGTCGGTGAATTCAAGTACTGCTATGACTAAGCCCTTGGAACTCTACAGATCTTGGTTGCAGACTCTTTGGAGGCTGGGCTGAGCTAATTTATGCACAGTGCATGCTAGTGAGACACGTGGGGCAACCGGCGGTGCTTGTATTATATTCTAATTTTAACATTTTGCAAACGCTTAGTTGCCAGCTCCTCCAGGTGGTGGTTTCTTTTTAGTGTTATTATTTTGTCTTTCAGTCGACCTGGCCTCAAGCCACGGCAACTGATCAACAACAAAAACTCTTGCTGGATACAACCAAGCTGAACGAAGGCAACCAGTCTATGCAAAAACTACTCGAATCACAGTTGAAGCGCGGTTTCTTAGGCCTTTTCTTTTTCGTACCTCCCTCGTGCTAGATGTTATTGGCACCCGGTTGAATGGCTACAGGTGCAAAAAAATAATTTTGTACCATTTATGCCTTTTGATTTATATCGATCATGCACCGCAGCTATGAGTAATGCACTGAGCCGAGTACCGGCACTGGCGCTCTATGTGTTTGAAGGGAATTTCTTACTTATGCTACTCCATACTTCAGCTCGTGTACCGTACAATTCTACTGTATCGTCACATAATCCTCGTGTTACAAGCAGCACAACAGACTGGGCTTACTGCAATCGTGCCCGACACTGGGAAAGGGAAAACATGCAGTATGAACATTTTGCCAAAATTATTTTTCCATTGTTGATGCTGGTAGCACTGGAATAATCGGAGCAAACCGATCTGCGGCGAACACTTTGGTGACATTGTTTCGCGCCCGACATGATCGTGAAACTGGAGCAAAAGGCACGTTACACTGTGGTACGAGCAAGTGAAGGATTTCGTGACATCCAGCGTGGATCCTATGCATGCTCCTGGAATGTGGCCAGAATGGAAAAAGTAACAACATGAATTAGCGAACGTTGACACGATGTTACGGGGGCAATCCGGAGCCCATTCGCTTCCGTTCCGCATATGCAGCTCCTCCGTTGTAACGCCGGTAGGCAGGAGAGAAAAACATTTTCGGCGTTCGGCATGGAATAATTTATGTTAATTTGATCGTTTCGTTGGCTTCACCAGCCGACCCATGAAGAAGAAGTTGCGCATTTGAACGAGAATCTCGAAGGTAGAGAAACTCGAATGGAGGCTGAAGGCTACAAGCTACTCCAAATCCGAGCTGCTTGTGTTGTGCATCGAATTATCATTTTGCTCCCGGTGGGGCTGCTGGTTGATCGTGATTTATGTGTTTGCAGAACTTGCTGGCAGAGGGATGGTTTCATGTTTTGGTTCAGGCTCTACACACGTTCCAGAGGCATCCTTCAGCCGTGAAAGCCATGCTAACCTTGGGCAGATCTAGTTTTTTTTGGATCAGCATCATCGATAAAATCATTATTCCGTACCTGGAAGCGGTGTACCGCGGTAGCGATATCGTTCGATCACCTGATCCAGTTACTGAGGTGGATACTAAGCAACCTAAGGTTAGGTTGAAGATTGGGGATTCCTGATTTGATTACGCTTCTTATGCTAGTTTAACGTTTGTTCAAAGCATGCTATATGCAAAAAACACTTGCTAGCAGAATTTTACAATATTCTCTGACAAACCTCAATACTCTGTACTAATAGCACGACTCTCGTCAGTTAGCTACTACAAGAAATGTAGTGTTTCTGGCGACTTCGATCAAGCCATCACATTCAAACAGCCATCAACCCATTGATTGAGGTCTTGATTGATGATTCGTGGCGGACGGAGGACATCGTCTCCGATACACCAGATCACGAGCATCATCTCATCATTTGGGGCATTGTTCACCTCATTATGGACACAGATTATTGACGGTTAACCTTAGGCGCCTGTAAGAAGCGGCAGTCCGCTAGGGGTGCTGGTTGCATCTGGCATACGGCAGCTCCGTGGGAGGCCAGCTCATAAGCTGCTCGTCAAAATCGTCAGCGTTGATGATGATCGTTGCATCATTAGCTCGGCAAAGTACGCTGGTGAGCAAAACTGACCCGGCGTATACTGGTGAGAAAATTGTAATCCTTGTGCTAGCCTTATTCTTGCTGTTTTGTTGCCTTTTTAGAGAATTTACTTCCGGCGTTACACTGCAACGTCACCAGTCTGCAGATTCGAATAAACAAATGTTTTCATCACTTTTATTTCAGCATCATTTCTGATCAAAGTATGAAACGAGTAAAAGTAAGCAACGTCGTGGAGGTGCGCAGATCCCCGAAGCAAGGCTTCAAAGCTCGTGAAGTCGAGTGATTTATGCTGCTGGGCGGTACTTTACGGTGAAATGACCGGTCATCCGGAGTAACGCGAAATTATTTCAACGATCTGGCGGCGGCCTACGGCGGGGAGGGCAATTTGTTGTCTTTGGTCGTTGGTCGTCTCCGTGTTATGCGTCGGCAATGTTGTGCCAGCCGAAAGACCTTTTTCTGGAAAAGTCAGACATTCGAGACACTCGTGACGATCGGGTAAGCAGCAAGGGCGGCACCAGAAAGAAAGGGAAATTTTGGTGGATATCTCAGCAGTGGCTCTGTGATGGTGGCTGTCGGAGGTTACCTACTGGGTTGCAAATTAAACACCACTGACCCGGTGCTCATAAATCAAGAATTAGCACCGGAGTGCACTCGAATTGCTGCAAAGGGTCCTGCCGCTGGATGCAGCTTACTGTAAAATGTCAGACAGTCAGCCAAAGCTTTAGTGAGTTGCGGATGGTTTTCGAAAAACCTACAACGATCGATGAAGATCATTTGGTGAAACAAATGATGATGAATACAGCTGGCAACACCATGTTGAACCACATAACCGGCGGCGACGCGGCGTTAACGCATTGCTGAAACGGTCAACATCAATATCGATCGTCACCTTTCGCCTGCACGGCTTTTTGGTTGAATTTTATCGTCATTTTTTGCTTCTGTCTTTTTTCTTTCACTCTTCTCTTTCACGTATATTGCACACTTTTTGTAGCCCACATTGTAAGATTTCAGAATAGGGCGATCGCGAATCGCGATGTTTTACGCTAATAATCCACTGTGAAATTTGCATGTGATGAACAGACGATGTGTATGTAACGATGGCGAAGATAATTTTCTTGAAAATTGATAAAACGAAATGAAATGAAAATCGTATGAAACGGGCTAAGAAAACTAGGAATGGTTAGTTCGTGTAAGACGATATTTTCAACTATGATAAAGCTCCGCGTCATCATCATTCCAGTGAGCTGTTATATTATCTTCGAACGTCTTCGCAAGTATCTAGTTGAGAAAGTAACACCGAGTAAATCGTCGCAAGTATCTATTTGAGAAAGTAAAACCGAAAGACAGTTTAGTTTCGCAGATTAGTGTTCAGTTTGGAAACAAAATCGCTAAATTCAAGTATTCAAATACAAAAGGACAAAACGAGGATAAGGAATGATACACAGTCGCTGACCGAAGGTTGGGACCGCACTTCCATGAATTTCTTTTGAACGTAGCTTCCGGTTTCAGTGTTAAGAAAGGAGGAAGGAAGAAAGGAAAGGTAACATGATGCCACCGAGTCTTCAAGGGCCTACAAAAAATGGGTGTTTTCGCTAACCTGACTAGATGCGCATAGTAGGGCGCAGCATCGAATGCATTACACAGACGATTTTGCCGTATTCGATTTATTTTACTCCCGTATTACTCATAATTCATTCGTTTTCTTCAATTCACAACATGGTGTTTGTAGCGTTTGGATCCGGAAGTTGGTATGTTTTGCACGCTTCCTTTTTTTTCATGCTCGTTTTTGAGAACTTCGCTTCCGGAGGAAAGGTTTAACCTTTTTTTAATCCGATTGTATCATTCTTCTTTCTCTCTTTGATTCTCTAAGATAGATTCTAATGAAGGTTGTGGTGCTTCCATGGTTTCCATTGGTATCTATTTGATATGCATATGCAACAGAAACATATGCAACGAACTACACGCATACAGGATGAACTCTAGTGAAGCTTTTGGCAAAAGATGTCTGCAGTGAAAGCGCGCGCAGCATCCAGCGACATGCGACAATACAGATGCGAGCGAATGCAGATGCAGGACGATGCAAGCCTTGGCTCCGTTGCATTCGATTCTTGGTATATGTGTGTTCCAATGTGCCGAACATCACAACCATGACATTATATTGCTGAATATCCGAACAGTACACATGTTGCGTTTCGCGCACCGAGCTATTTCGCCAATTCGGTCCACATTTAGCGGGGTTTGAATTCGCGGGCTCACCCACACCTGCCCCTCATGCTCTGCACGTTCTATTATTCGCGGGTTGATGTCGTCAAAGATTGAGTAGCTTCTTAATCGCTAAGGAAAACGAATATTGATGTAGAAGAAAGTTCTATTAGATCAAGCGTTTTACGCATAAGAGTCGTGAAATGGCTTCTTGGCGAACGTTGTTGCGTTTGCTTGGAATTTGGTTTCGTCCGCAGCGGGAATTTTGGCGCCTTACTATACCAGACTAACAGCGCTTCGAAGAGATGGTTCAAGTCGTGCTCCCTGCTGCAGACTCGACCAAGAACCGACTCTCTGTTTCATCACACACAATACCGGTAACGAACGAGCATTCCCGCATCCTTTTCCACCCTTAGGAGTCACTGCTAGTGCGCATTCTCCGGCAAACAGCTGTTCGGTAGAACAAGAAAAGAAAAAAGTGCGCGTCTGCGCACACAAGGAACACGTCCAGACGGGTCGTTTATACGAACAATTTTTCGTAAGGATACTCTTTCGCCATTTGAAGTTTCCCTTTCGTTTGTTAGGAACAGTCTACGTATATGCTATCATGAACCCTTGGTAGCATTGGAGGCGGGCTGAGTATTCCTTTCCGTTCACGCACATGTTGTTGCACGTGTTGTGATATAGAAAGTGAGAGATACAAATTTTAACAAATTGAAGGGAGTGAAGCTATCTTATGTTTTTTGCCATTTTGCACGAATAGCGTTTGCTTCATCGGAGCATACTAAAGCTGTTGATATCGAAATAGTCTAGAAGTAAATACACATTACATGTATTTAAATAAACATAAAAATAGAAATATCAATAAAAATAGAGAAATATTTAAACAAAAATATGACTTTCTGTATCATGATGATTCATTCACATTGAAATAATAAGGCATTGAAATTATTTGGCATTTTTTCCAGTAGAATAACTATTAAGTATTTTAATACCTGTGCAACTGCGACGGTGCTCATTCTATTGCATTATATGGGCTAGAAACGGTAGACATGAAATTCGAGTTAAAAGTGAAAACACGCATCACACATATGAACGGGTGGGGTTTGAAACTAGACATTCCAGTTTGTGTAAGCATAGCATGCAGCTGAGTCCCTGTACCGATTTGATTTTGTTCACCACCAAATCAACCTCGTCGAACAATGAGACCACACAGCAGGCCGGCCGGCCAGCTGGCAGGACGGGCGGGCCCAATGCTGAAGTTACAGAAATGACCATCGATCGCATAAATTATACAAAATCTGACACATTACGAGTTGATTAAGTTTTGAGCTAGTAACCTAGCCAGACCGTATATTTATCGTTTTTGCAAAGCACGGGTGTTCGTCGTCGGTCTTGAAGCTTTTGCAACAGTAAATCACGAATCTAGGAGAAACGGTAACCACCAAAACTTTATCCGGTCAGGACGCTAGTGAACACGTGAGGTTAATCTCAACGGAATCCACGAAATTCTTTACCAGCGCAGACCACACTCGTGTGGCTCACAACGATTTATTGCGCACCAGCCTCACCACCGCGTGACACTGGAGCAGAAGCGTATCATCGTTTGGAAAATCTTTCCGTTTGCCGGAAAAGCAATCGAGACGGCGATAGCACGATAATCGATCTATGCTTGCTCACCGATCGATGACTCAAGGGGATTAGACCGGCGGGCGTTCAAGGGGCTTCTTGTTATTTTTAACCTGGCACGACCGGTACCGACCAGGACCGATCGGTGTTCATAAATTTCATATTTAATTGACCCACAGGCTTTGGTTAATTTGCCTCTAAACGATGTTGTACAACGCGACGATCACAGTGCCGCAGCAACGAGAGGCGACCGACCGTACGTTGATGACGCGACACATTCCAGGAAACCCCGGAAAACGGCAGGACGTCATGGCACCAAGCAACTGTTGCGGTGCATGTACCGATTCGGTGGCTGATGTGCGGCTAATGATAATGGTTATGATCGTTTGCTTTCCCAAAATATATTCAGAAAACGCATTAACGCGATCTCGTACCCCTGGTGCGTGCAAAGGGTCCCGTGGCCTCGTGTCTTATCCGTGGGGTGTTAATCTTAGATCAGTTTCAAGCTGGTGTTCGACAGTTTTAGGGAAAATCAATCGGTTTGGGTTTGAAGATTAACACAAATTTTCCTTGATTTGTACAATACACGTTCCGCTCAGCCACGCCAGTTTTACACTTTGTGCGGTTTGGAAACCATTCCGGAAACGGAAAAACGCTTACCCGGCCGCGACGGATTCCAAGGACGGACTGATTCGGGGGTGACTTCGCCATCCGGCTACAGCCACGCCACATCTGTCAACAGAAGATCATTATTATTTATGCTTCAACCGTCGCCACTGGTTATGTTTTTCCGTGTATGTGTTCTTACGATATTTGTATTGCCAGTAGAGCTGTGTTTTCACTTTTCCATTGCCACCCTCTGCTTTAGTAGTGCGAGATGAAAGTGAAAGCGTGCCGTTCCGGTGTGTTGATGCCTATTTTAGGAACAAGCGTTTGGAAAACTTAACACGACCAACTTCGGTCGGCGACGGGCTGTATGTGGATGGTTCAACTTGTTCTTAACCAGGACAACTGCTGGAATGAATGCTTACCATGGCACGTGATTGTGAGCCGATATCCGAGGCAAACTGCTTTTGTCACATGCCATTCGAAGAGGTTTGTCATCATTGCAATCTGTCTAATAACCTTTCACCAAGACGCTGGGATTCCCCTTTTCGAACAAGAAATTGTGTTCTGGAGCGACCGCACACTCCAAACGGAGCGTAGCTATACACCGATGGTCGGAGTGTGACCTGATACTCAGCTGGTAGCATTTATGTTCATCCCTTTCAATCCTCAATTACACCCCTTGTGCTAGGTTTCACGGCTTTCCCTTGGTGGAGGACGTAAATTAAACGTTTAACCATTTTTAGGAAAAGAAAAGATTCGAGCGGTTGAACTGTTTGGTGGCTGGTGGGTTGTGGTTAAACTGCCGCTAATGGATCTTAATCTGTTCCACCATACATGCTTCCTTGGATGGCAGCAAGTAGGCTTCTTATGCTTCCGAGTGTGTTGAAAGGCAAAGGCGGCTCTGAAATTTATTGTGATGTAGCTCTACATTCGGAATCGGTATACTGCCTAGCAGCAGAGTGGAGCCAATGACAGCATAAGTTATCGTGGAAGGTGAAAGTTTAAAGGTAACCTAAGACCATGCGATGACGGCGTTCTAATGAATGGTTCTGCTTGTCGTATGTGTCATTATGGATTTTGGAGGATTGAAGATACTAACGGGGTGGCATCTGTTGGTTGGTGGTTAGGTGATGAAAATTGGCACTTAAATCAACCACAAATGGGAATAAGTTATGGATGTTTCGGTGGCTTACAAACACTACAAACGATTCCAGACTAGCCTGGCAGCTGCCCTTCGTGTTCTGCCTTTCCATGCTAGACGGTGGGATATGGTTCTCGTCGCACATAGAGTATCCATCAGCAGGGGTCTCATGACCGGTTCAGCGATCTTTATCCTTCGGTGAATAAATGGGAGACAAACGAAAAACGGTCACCCTCCGTCCCTGTCTTGCTTCTGGCATGCGAGCCAGCGTCACTAACGGATCTCTGAGGGGTGCCGAAAACAGCATCCTAGAGCACACCTGCCCGGCATCAGGTCGCAATGGACGCCATTTTGGAGTTGGTGCAATTGTTGTTGCAAAATCCCTCGTAGGATCGTCGGTAGGGATGGCTGTGGCAGCAAATCTGATTGAATTGCTCTGACACGCGCCGGGTGCAAAGCGATTGAGCGACACTGCTGGCAGTGGTGGCGTCTGTGTTCAATGGTCTCGATGTTGTAGGGCATCAAATCTTCATTTGCAACTGAATTTATAACGAGTAGTTACGGTGCACTTTTTGAAAATTATGTTTGATAGACTTGTTAGCAAATTATTCGCAAATACTTCCTTTTATATTTGAATCATTGCAGTTCATTCTTTCTGTTTGACCAATCATCTTAATATCCTCATAATCTATTGATACGTACACATTTCTTCAATAGATTATATTTTCAATCATAGAAAAATATTAATGAAGTACATATTGCTCTTCTAAAACGTTTTTACCTTTTTTCCTGTTCCGTCTAAAACACAAACTGTTTCTTTTTGCCATACCGTTGATAAAACTTCAATAAGTTTCTGGGTCTTTGTGTTTTTTTCAATCAATCATGGGGGATGACTTAATACTGCATCCAGCTCTAGCATGAATAAAATAGAAAAAAGTGTCCTGCTTTGTTATGACGCATTTCTAATGTTTCCTCCCTGCGTTTGAATTGTGCTGCATTCAACTATTAATAATTCTTATATCTTTATTTGGCTACCGCTTGCCAAACAACCCCGCTCACCCAACATAAACATGAGCTTGTCACATTGGATGTGCCGTCTTCTTGAAAAGAGTAAAGGGCAACTGATAAACCGGTAACCATTGCTAGGAGGCACTTACAACAGCGCAGTGATGTATGAGGAGACTTACGAAACTTGCCTCTCATACGAAAATACGAGAAAATACGAAACTTGCCTCTCGTAAATTCAATCAAACAATTGAAAAACGATCGTTCCGCGACTTATTTCTTCATACCCAGCTGCCATCTCGGAAGGGGTGCCTCTGTATCTTAAGGTGCGGGCATCTACGATAAACTTGAGGCTGAAACCGGCTCCGGAACGTAAACAGCGTCATTATAACACCATTAATAAATATTAAAAATAAATTTTCGTTAGATGACACCAAGGAAAATTATGGTTTCGATGTAATTCAAGGCAAACGGTCAGTCAGCTTGCCACCTTTTCATTCGTTCCCAA
Source organism: Anopheles darlingi (assembly GCF_943734745.1). Taxonomy (NCBI): domain Eukaryota; kingdom Metazoa; phylum Arthropoda; class Insecta; order Diptera; family Culicidae; genus Anopheles; species Anopheles darlingi. The sequence goes on from NC_064874.1 coordinate 94,609,346, forward strand.
AAAGCAGGTTCCGCAAGATAACACAATGCTCCTAGAAAAAAGGATAGATCCTCCTATAGTTAGACAGTCCAAAAGCAGGTCCTTAATATATGGATGTATACACAATAAAGGAAGAAGTGCTCGCCCAGTTATGGCAAGGTACGTGGATCTAAGGCATAAAATCAGGTTTCCAACAGTTTGGTGCGTACATTTATGTGCTCACGTACACGATATGCGATTACGGTTGTGGCAGACACCACATTACGATGCGGTGATGTTTGCAGCCGTTGTGCGACAGCGATAGAGAACGCTCAAAACCGAGCCCGGATGCAACGGCGGGATTAAGGATAATGTGAAATAAATTGCGTCACACTCACTCAATCTTCGGACCCCGTTTCATTTGGCCCTTTGGCTACTTCGCACGGTGCATCTCGTATTGGTAGGTTGCAGTACGTTAAGGTCAGCAGCAGGTTTTTTTTTGGACAATGTTTGAGGTGGAAACAGGACTTGATGTAACCGCTACGATGCAAACCTGTCCACTGGGAACTCACTATAGAAGGAGGAAAATTAGGAGACAAGAGATGCAGAAATCAAAGAAGAATAACCAGAAATGTCCAAATAAAACGCGAAAAAGTCATCGGAAAGACCGCAAGAGAAAAAGAGTAAAAAGGGAAGGGGGAGGAAGACCAAAAAAGTGATAAATACTGCTGTCAGTTGCTTCATTACTCTTCCGAGAGGAACCCCCGAGTGTCAGCGAGATGATGCTGTTGGTGCAGCCACCTTCGCGGATCTTCCAAGGGCCCTCCCCGTTGGTCGGTACCAAACCAGCCAAACCTCGTCGGAATGTCAAAATTCGTGTATAATTTACACGAATCAATTAAATTTCATAAATGGATATTTATTAAACCACATCGACTGTGCTTTTAAGGGGCGTGATGGCACTTGCGTTTCTTCTTTATCTTCGTATGAGATATTGTTCTTGGGATAAACTTTTGTGCACGCCAGGCTCGATCGGCTGGCTTTGTTGGGAACTTTTGCGGTGTAGTGTGGTCTGTAGGTGGAGCATCGCCAGAAAACAAACAGCTTTTCACCGCTGCAAAGGACGAGCATTTTTCATGCCTTTTAAGACGAGACGAATTTTGTGATTGAGGGTTGGAACTAGTAAACGAACGGTTCAAAGAAGAGATCATATTAAGCCAAAGGATGCCAAACGTGATAGAAAGTGAGATATATGCTTATTTTAGCTTAGCATGCAACGAATGATATTTAGTCTTAAAATATCCTTTATTTCTCTACTTTTATTTCTTTTAGAATCGAATAAATAAGTATCTTCTGAAAAGGTTGGTCAGGTATTCGTTTTCAATTAAATCTTTAGTTGGTCCTCGAAGATTTCAATACCTATGTTTTTGTATATTATTTATTCTTCTCATTCTTATGCCGAGCCGTTTGGCAATTAATTGTTACGTTCGCGAGTATGTCTCGTGCTGGTTCCTCTTCTTACGAGCATTCGCATGCATTCATACTGTACACTTGTTCGCCGGCTGCAGTGCCGTTGCGTGTGTTGGCCAATGTTGTCAAGGAAAAAAAATCATAAATCTGCAAGCAAGAAACGCGAACCATCGTCCGTTAAGGTATACAAGTTAAAAGTTGGTTTTGAGCTGGTGTGCCGAAGTTTAGGCTTACGGCGATCACGATCCATCCTGGTGCTCAAGTTCCCTTTTGTTCCCCGGCTCACCTTATGGCTCGAAGTTTGGAATTTAAATGACGGTCTTTATCATGCGTAGGCAAAACGCTGCTCAGCATCGGCATGTGCCCGGCGAAGGCAGACGCCACACGACGGCTCGACGATCCCGGAGGCACCGGTGTCCTATTTCTATCGACCGGGACGCGTGCTACTGGCAGCAGGATGTGACTCCTTTTGTGTGCAATTGTCGTTCTGCGGTTCCTCTTTGCTGTTGTCGACAGTCCGCTTTTCATTCTCCGAACTTTTGCAGCATGCAGCAACAAAATGGTTCAAACAAAGCCTAACGATCGATACGGATCGACACACCAGTGGTCCGACCGGTGCGTTATGCTGTCTCGTGCTGTCTACGTCGCATGGGTACAATAGAAGACGCACGACAGCAAGGACCAGCCGGCAAGGTGATTTTTCGGAAATCAGTGCTTATTGTAAGGAGAGGGTCAGAGAGACGAGTTTGTAAACGGTGGCTGCGCAGCTGTCCTTTCCAATGCGATATGGCAGCGTTGCATCTCTAGAACCAGCAGCAGCTTCTGCAGCCGTCTATGACGAGAACGGATCACGTCTGTGGATAATCACGGATCATGGAGTACGCTCAGCCTCCGCTGCAAGGAAAAAGAAGAGGCAATGCAAGCAAGCAGTGCAAACAGAGAGAGCCGGAAGAAGCACAGTTCCTCGTTTCCATCATGTGCTTGGGGTTTTAAAGTGCAGCAACATCAGCGGACATATTTGCACAGGTTCGTAGTATTGTATGAAAGGATTCTCTGTGATGCTTTATGTAAACCTCTATTATTCTTTCACTTTCGCATTTAATTGCGTCCTGGAGTTGTTCCGATTTGGCAGGAAAATTGGGCAGCAGAGGGGCCGCTACTGGACGGCACAAAAGATGTATTCAGCGCTCGAAAGGGAATTATTTTCCTCGGTCCGATGACATTAGAGCCCTGGAATGCGATCAATATCAGTGACTTCTGATGTTTTCGCTAACCCTCTCGCTATTCGTTCTCTATCAAAACGTCGAGTTTAATTAAGCAATGGGTTGAATGGCCACTGCCTTTCGGTCGAAGCGTTGTCACAAAGACGATGGTAACATCCGGCCAGTTGAAGTTGGACGATGTCTACAGGTTATAATTAAAAACAATATTTTTCCTACGTTATCGTTGACGGACATCTGCGGAAAGATCTCCAAATGCATTGCTAAATCGAAATGTGGGAGAGCAAATTTAAATTAGATATTAAACATCCGGTACATTACATGCATACATTGTAGTAGCTAAAGTTGGAGGATTGAATTTCATTAATCGTGAAAAGAGAGCTGCAAAGAATTTCTTACACTGCAAAGCAAAGCATTTCCGGTGATCCAAACAGACATTTGTCGGATAAAATTAAAATAAATTAACACGCCATCGAGTAGTGAAAGCAGCGTTATGATCTTCAAAACATCGCGTAGTGTACAATGGCAGAACGAAAAATGCTTATCGTTAGCAGCGAGAATTAATTGTCACATCTTTAGTCACCAGCGCTCCAGTGCCAGACAGGAGTGTCATTAATTTACGCGTTCAATGATGGGGCTCACCCGCTAGCCCAGCGAAGCAGGGATTGATGCTTCTGTTTTCTCCTGCGCTGTTGTAAATTAGCCTTCGCTATCGTCACCATTTATCACCGTATCGTTTTCGACGCAATTTTGTGGAGGGCGAGGCAATCGCTGGAAAACTTTCCACTAATTTTCCCTCCCCTTCAGACTAGCAGCGAAGACATATTTATATTTTTTTTAGGGAAAGCCACAGGAAAGTGATGTTTGTTTATAACCTTTTAATACGATCAGATTATAAGGCGCCCTCTATCCCTCTCTCTCCAGGGGCTGTACGCTAGATCGTCAATATTATCCTGTCATCAGAGCACTGAGCAGTTGAAGAATGCCCTTTGTAAGCCAAGGTATTGTCGCCTGATCTCGTGACGGTGGTCGAGACGCCATGCTACGGGTCACATTCGGGTTTTGTTGAGACAATTTTTCAGCGCCGTGCGTCACGCGGGAACATTATGGGGAAAAGTTTTCCAAAATATCTCCTACACACGACTCGCACCGATTGTTGTCGTCTCCAGTTCACCTTCGCACCGGTGCTGTCAGTAGATCGTCAAGGAGGAGGGTGCGCTGGGATTGATGAGTGTATTTTCATCTGTTACCATCCAATATTCGAGCAGAAGGGCGAACCTGCGCCCTCGCACGCGTCGAGAGGGCCATGCCAACTGAACTAGTAGCAGTTTTATTTATTTTTATATCACTCGATCACTTGAGCGACGATCGATCTTCCTCTCGAATTACTTTATGAGCCGGGATCGGAGGGCCTCGTGTCGTTGGCTGACGTGTGACTTCGACTGGAGGGTCAGGTTTGTTGGTATTGCAGAAAGATCGGGGCGATCCGTCTCAAAGCACGGCTTTTGATCATCCGGTGGACATGTTAATCTCTACCGCAGCATTGCTGACATGCACACGTGTCTCCGCCAAAGTGTGGTGTGGTACCTTGGTTCGTTCACGGTGTATTGTTTCAGACGTTTCATCAGTTTGCTGCCACTCATAGCCAGCTCTCAGGTCTTCTCTTTTTATGGATAAAGACAGACGTTTGTCTCTTGCTTTTCACGTCACTCCAGCACCGACCTAGAAGGGTCGCACTGTCTGGAAACGCATCAATAAATTTCGACGCTCTAACGACCGCTTCCGTTAGATTCACTTCCGAGCATGGTGCTCGGCGGTGGTTTCATATTTAAAAAACAATTTTCTATTTTAATAGCGGCGTCAAACAACTATTAAACATTGGATCTCATATATTACGAGCGAGATTTATTCCACACTCCTGTGACGCAATAGGGAAGCACGTAGTCGACTTGAATTTCATAAATGTCAGGGTGTTTAACTGCTGCAGCCCTATTGCAGGATAGCTTGGAGAGCAGGCGGCTCTCTTTGACTTGATAGATCGGAAGTTGGTATGTTCCGAAGTCTCCATATGGAATCCAGGTCTATTTTCTGAATCCTACATCTCATAAACCCTCGAAGTGTAATGGGAAAACAATCGATAGACGGACCGCCACAAGTTCAAGCTACCTCACGCTTTAGAAAGAGGAGCGCAAGCCGGAAGTGTTGTGCTGTGAAGTCATTCGAAAAAAGAAACAAATTTGATGACAGTCTCCCAACCATACCACGTTGAAGGTGGCAGGATATTTCGTGTGGATTTTATTGACAATTAAGACGCTGACAATCCAGACACCTTGTCATCGAAAAGATTAGAGAATTCTCAAAGCAGTTGCTAGATCCTACACGTGGCTTCTATTCGTAGATCGCTGATGGTTTTCAATGATTTCTGCACAATTTGCACCAAACAAGTAGCGAAATTGTTTATGCAATAAATATATTAAGTTTTGAACGTCATAACAAAGTGTTGGGCTATTGATGGACATTGATCAAATAAATTCACCAGGCAACCCTCATCAACTGGACAGCTGAACTGGGCTAGTGAACGCGTGACATCAGTAAAGCACGTGCAAGAAGATTCGGTTTGATCAATCAAAGAAAGGCATCACAAAAGACTATCCGAGCCGACCGAGAAAAGTCAACAGAAGACCGAGAAAAGTATTTCTAAGGCCCTAGCTGTGTGTATGACATTCATGTTTCTTGCAACTTGTACAGGTATCGCAGCATAACGAGACATACACAAACTGTGTCAGAAATGGTGCTATCAATGATGATGATGCACGCACGTGAACAAAATGAAAGGTGGATTTTTCGTTCGGCTCTACCTCCCTTTCTTCCCCATCTCTTTTCTTCAGGACGAAGGAATAAGGGATAGAATATCCAATCGATGGTTGGCTAGCTGTCATCGACCATCATTGCAACCTGCTCCTGCTGCTATTCAGTTGTGTCATATCCTGCGATTGTCACACCCCAAAAACCTCACTTTCGCTTTGCCTTCTCCTGGTTTTCCTGTCTCCAGCCGGATCGTATGCGTTTATAAACTCATTTATTTATTAAAAGCTGAAAAATCTCGACCCACCACACTGGTATGTCGAAACATCTGCTCCTTCCGTTTTTGTTCGTCTACCCGCTCTTTTTTCGCTGTCCCTCATGATTGCTCCTCGGTATTTCTTTCATCGAAGGCAAAGGCAAAAAATCAAATCCAAGCACACAAAGAGCCGAAACCTTTGGCATGGCCGTTGGGTACGTGTGGCGTATCCGCATACAGTGTATGCTTCCTAAGGGCTCTCTATGGAAAAAATCTACAGATGATATCGAGGATCGGAGACGCTGTTTGCTTTACTGCTGCTACTGAGGAATCGAGCCGAAGCATGTCGGTAGCGTCCAGCTGCAAGCAGACGCGGGTTTCGTGGTGTCTTTCATGCACCTTAGATCCTTATTGTTCGGGTAGCGGTTACGTTCTATTAAATCAACACCCTCCTTGAGTAACCTTTACCGTCACGCATCACGAGGGATGGCAAAAAAAGGTAGAACATATCGCAGCAAGACGATTTTTCCATTGGATTTCTGCTTACGAATACACGCTAAGCGGTGACGTGCCACTGATGGGCTTCTGACTTATCCGAAAATCCTTGCTTGAATTCAGTTTTCATTGATGCACGTGTGGTATAAGAGTATGCGGTGAGCAGTGTCGAAGAAATTCCAAGAAGATCTCCTTTGGACCGGCTTCAGCTGCCCTACTGCGGACAATGCGCTGCAAAGGTTTTCTTAAAGGGGTTTTTATCGTTATACAAAGCATAAAAAAATAAGTAAAACTGCACTTATCTCCTCTTCAGAGATATTAAAAATATCTTAAGATATTCATAACGACTGCTACTAATGCAAATAATTCATCAATTCATGGTAATTTTGCCTATCATTAGTAGCACTACATAATCCTGCTAGTATGATCTCATTAAATGAGCGCGTCTACCCAATCTCAACCCAATAATCGACACCCTAAGCGACCATGGCGTTACTGTGATCCGTTTTCATACTATTTCTACACTCCAGACGAAAGCTTACAGTCACGATTGCAGCCGATTGGCGCCCCTGCTCATGTTTTCATTTATTTTGTGAAAAATTAATTACCAACCATGAACCGCCATTCGAGTAATTTCACGTGTGAATTTTAATGTTTATATCTCTTGTAGAGAGGGATATCTGTGGAAAACGCTCTAAACCGATTGCCTGACTAACCTTAAACATTCTGAGCAGCCTCCGAACACTGCCAATCCATTCGTTTTATCGGTTTGATTGATCGATACGACGACTGGCGTCAAAAAGCCAGCCGCACAACCACGAGTCTAGACACTTGCTGGTTTCATGTAGTAGAATAACCAGAAACCGGTTTCCATGTTTTGCGAGATGCTTTAATTATTTGGTCGTGTCTAAAATTATGTGCTACCTCATTTTTTCGCGGTTTTCCGGACTAACACATTCTGGGGTATGGACGAACGGGCTGATGACGAAGCGGATACCTTTCTAAAGCAATAACTCAAACGCAAACTCTCGTTACCAAGGGCTTTGGCAAAGATTTGTTCTTCTAACCGACCGAAACCTCATTGAGTGTAGATCGACCGCCATTGTTTCCCCATAGAAACCATTTTTTGCAATGGCTGAATTATGAAACATTGCAAAACACATATCCACTGTAACTCTTAAGTAAATCGATATGCTTTTGAGAATTGTCCAGTACCAGTGACTAGTTGTCGATGTAGACAGGACGGAGGTGTCAGAATAAATAATATTGCCGCGATTTATTTATCAAACGAATGGCGCAAGCTATGCGAAGATGAGACATTTGTGTTGCTGAGATAATAGTTTCCCTGGACTTCTATATCCACCGTTCTGCTTGCATGGTATGGTCGGTTCAATTTCGTTCAAAAAGTTTTGAAATTCTCTTCGTCAAAAGCTGGTACCTGGTAGCAGAGCTTTAAATTGCTTGCCAGATCGTCTCGCAAACAACGTTGTGGCACGAACATTCTCACGCTTATAGCTAAGATGTCTTACAGGTCCTGACAAAAACTCGTCTAAACTGCTGACGGCCTCATAAATCACGTCAATGACTCATCAAGCGTTACTTTGATGAGCTGGCTAATGATGACAGTGTGAATGCAAAACCATATCAACCGTTCGTCCGACGTGAGGTCCCGACCGCCAGGACACAGTAGGTTGAACTACGCCATGCGACTGATGACCTAAATTTCATGCTTAACACAGTGTGGTGGTTCGCTTGTTGATCCTGCCGTTGCTAGCGGTTCCCGCGTACCCGGGATAGCGGCTTGCTGGTTGATGAACTCGATCAAGGCGTTCTGATCCTTAAAAGACATACGTGGAAAGGCTTCCAAGGAGAGCTGCGAGTTACCTGCGAACATCAGCGAGTTTCCCCTTCTCCGTTGGCAGCGGAGATTGATTGGTTCCAGCACATGTAAATCAAGTGGTTGCTCTCTTCAAGCTGCGACTGGATGACTCTGCACAACAGTGCTGAAATGCGTGAACGTGTAAGGCCTTACACATGATGATGCGAGTAATTTTCACCGATTTTCTGCCCGTTAGCCTACTCCATCTATTTGGTTTTTTTTTCAAGAGCTAACTGGCAACCGTGAGGAATTGGCTGCCAGCACAATTGGTGGCGCCAATATAATTACATTGTGCTAAGCGGTGTTCATCTTTAATATTTCCTTGTCTACCTGTGAAGCCAGAATGTTTCATTACGAAGGAGGTTCCTGTATTTGTCCTGAATTTTGACGGCAAATTAAGATAAACAGCTTTGTAAACCACCAGCACCTACAACACCCGCAGATAGGCGATAAGGACCGTCCTGAAGTCCGTCTGGATATGCTGGTGGCAATCGTGCTGGATCGTGCAGGTAGACTCGGTTGGGTTTGACCTTTTCCGCTTACCCGTGCTTGGTAAAGGTGTTACTCGACGTGTCGATAATGGATCGTCTGAAATCGGTGTGGGCGTGGATTTGGTCAGACATTATCTCCAAACATGCTGTTCGAGTTCAAGTTCTCCTCGCGTGCGAGCTATGATTGTTCTTAGCAAGTTCCAGACTGAATTTGAAGATTTGTTTAGCAGGTTTTTTTTTTCTTAATTTCCTGCTAACAAAAAACTAGACACAATTTAAGCGTGGAATAATCATTGATTAAACCCATTGTTTAACTCTTCTGTAAACACTGTATTGCATAAATAAAAAAAAAAACGACTACTACTACTACTGCTACTAGCTGAAGTCTTTTTGTGGTCGCATGCTGGCTGTCATCTGCAGCCTACACTGACTCATCGGATCGAGGGATATATAGGCGAACAGAGATACTTCTGAACATGGATCTTCTCCTCGGGCCCCCTTTTTACATAAAATTTGAGTTTTATTTCATACACACGCGCACACCAAATGGCCCCAGGAGAATGACAAAATGGTTAACATTAACATGAACGTTTTACGATGGTGTTCCGCTTGCGATCGACTTGGAATCACCTATCGGTTAAGGGGCGCCACAATGGAGAAACAATTACTTCTCCTGTTGTCGCCTCACTAGTCACTAAAGAGCCGCTCAGGTTGTAAAGATCACTGATGGAAAGGAAGCATTGTCGCTGTAACTGGAAGCATAATGCAACGGGTTTTTAATTTATGAGCGCTTTGTTTATTCGACGTGCGTTGCACTCAGGGGCTACACTGTTACTAAAATACTGTGTTTTAATAGTAGCTTTGTCGTGTTTGGGAAGTGGTATTGTGTTGGTGACCCAAAGTAGCAAGAGAATGTTTATGGTTGTAACCAATCAGACATTTCAATTTCTTAACCCGAAACCAATACGCGTGGCTATATGGATTAGAATGGCCTGTTTGATTGTTGCACATTAGCGAAACGAATTGCACATTATCCCTTGATTGTAAATATTTTACGAAACTATTAGTTAACTCTTACAAACAATTGAATTAAACCGTGCAAAGCCTTGCAGCTAAAACCCGATGTCGAGCGTCGTACTAAGCTATAGTTCAACTTCGTTGCCTCGAGATGAGTCTAAAGTTTATTAAATTTTATAACAAAAGTTTCCTACTAGTGTGTTTTGCTATTACAGTGGTTACAATTCCACTAGGATCGATTTCGGTTGTGAATGGTAAAACAGCAGCAGGAGATGATGAGTTAGCTAATTTGATTGTAGGAGGATTCAGAGCACACATTGATGACTTCCCTTACCAGGTTGGCATATCCATCAACGGTATTTTCAACTGCGGAGCCTCTTTGATCGGACCATTCTGGTAAGCCTCGCCAACAGGGAGCAGCACATATTAACAGTTTAGTCTGATACGCATGTGCGTGGCTTGATTATGAATATGATGAAGATCCTTTCCGTTCCTAGAACGATCCTTTCCGTAACTCTCCAGTTGCTCTATTCTACCTATCAGTCTACTAACGTAGATTTCAGTTTAACTTCTGTGGTTCACGCAAAGTGGACTAGATTTTTCAAATTAGGATTCGCATTTCAAATCCCGATAAGATGTTTCTAACTTGTTTCGCTGCTGTTTCGAATTTCGCTTCGATACGCACTGATCCTTTGCTTCATTCACTTTGCCCTTTGCCTGAATCTTTGCCCAATTTTCTCTCCCAGGGTCTTGACAGCACGGCACTGTGTAAAATATCATCGTCCGGAAGACGTCACAGTTTTCGTAGGAACCGACGAAGCCATCCGAGCACAACAATTACCGATAAAGCAAATATACTTCCATCCGGTGCTTGAAAACTTTGAGTTTTTGGACGTCGCACTTCTGAAGCTTCCAACTCCTATAACGTACGGACCAAGTGTGCGGTGCATTGAGATGATGAAATCCGATGCGCTGCTCGTGCCCGGTATACCGAGTGTAGTGTCTGGATACGGTGATAACGAGAGTAAGGATAACAAGAAGGAGTATACTCTCAAGGCAGCCACAGTCACTCTGCTGTCTCCGAAGAGTTGCCGGGCATCCTACAATTATGCAGATCCAAAATATTTTTTTTGTGCTGGCTTCCCGCAAGGATTAGTGGACACCTGTCAGGGCGATTCTGGTGGACCTCTCGTACTTGATGGTGTGTTAGCAGGGATCACGATACGTGGCCAGGGATGTGCCGTGGCCGGCAAACCTGGAGTATACATGAAGGTAGCCAGCATTCGTCCATGGATTGATGGAGTTCTGCAAAATCAAACCATTCCTGAAGAACAGCGTCTGTGTCCAGAAGCCAGGGAGAAAATTCCAACCGCTGTAGACGTGTTGAATAAAACGATTAATTATTTAATAGACGAGCTAAATGAGGTTCGCCGTATTACCCGGCTACAGCAATTTAGTGAACCACGTAATTAAAGAGCCCCCACTACTTAATTTGCGTTTGAAATGGATCTTCTATATTAAAAAATTACACGGTCGTTTAGATTTTTGTCTTTAACTGTTGATAACTTCAATAAAGAGCTACCAACAATACCTACAATAATTGTAATAGCTAGAAGTAGTCGTAGTAGTAGGGTATGGTGAGATAATTGTTATCAGTTGTGTTTTGTAAATTAGTTTTGATTTTCTCATCAATCTATGAGTCTACTTTTAGAGGATATATCGTCAAAGTTCCCACGGGCCCATCGCCGACTGGAATTCGACGGGTCACACTAGATAAATAACCGTTGAATCTTTGCTCAATTTTCCATGAAATTATCATATATTTATCTTTTTTTTTGTTTCCTTCTCTAACTCAAGTGTCAGGAAGAGTATGGTTAAGATTCTCTTTCGCTGATACTTTCCACTCACGAAGCTAGGCTTCATCTTATCCCTTTTCTTTTTGGTGAGTCCTTGTACGGTTACATAAATTATTCTTTTTGCTCGATGACTGCAGAAAACAGCTCACACCTTGAGTCCGGAACTTGTGGAGCAGCTTTTCACTTCCTGGCACAAAGAGTCGCACACACAGCGTTAATGCAAGGACCCGGAGGAAGGTATCCTTTTTTTGGTTGTTGTCATCCGAGGCAAACAACAACAAAAAAACTGGGTTGCCCGACAGAAAAGCACCTTGTCATGCAGATTAATTATTCGTCGGGAAATGGTCCCCGGAACCGGATTCGGATACCACAGGTAAACATTGGTTACCGGTATGATCTTGCTGTACCCTTGGCATCGTCGTTCCTGGTGCACTGAACCATCCAGCACCATGCGGCATCGTGCTCAGTGTGATCCTGATTTCTGGATTCGATTTTTCGCAATCTCCTTCGCACGATCTCGGATTAACCGTGCGGTAAATCCATCAACTCTCCTCATGACAACTGTTCTACCAGTAGGACGTGCCTTTGAGTATTACTTCCTTCGAACCCACCAAATTTGAATTCGTACATCAGCTTCAAACTGTTTTTCAACCAACGGAAAAATTCCGGATTTCTCGATGCTCATGGCTCACGCGAAAAGGATTGGGTTACCTTTTGCAAGGGGCTTCTCAATGTGTTCAAGGTTCCGCCTAGGACTGCAGAGTTGGTGCAATAGCGGGAACTAACCAAACGCAACAGAACGCTCCGGTTTCTCTGTCCGTTGTTATTGCTTCATTCTATATTCCATAGGCTCTCCGACTGGGTTTTGGGCTCGCAACAATATTAATGGTAATGAGGGGTAGTGCTCTGCTTCCCTGCTGCTGTGGAAGCATCCCTCTGGGTTGCAATTAAAATCAGAGGACGCCACAGTTCCGGATTGTAGGACCGGTTTTTTCTCCCCTAACGTTCTCGCTATTCCGCATTGCTACGCTTATTCCGGATGACGCGGGACACGCGGAAGTATGTAGAGGGATGCGGACGTACGAGGGTTTGCAGGGAAATAGAGCACGCAAAGGACTGTTCGTTTGCAAGGGTCCTTCGGTAGGGACACGTGAGTTATCGCATGTGTTTCTAAATGAGAGGGCTGTGATGTTGTTACCGGTAATGTGCTGTAGCACTGGAATTCAATCACTCATTTATCCATATAGAAACCAGAATTGTTGCACCGGAATCTATACCAAGTAGTCTTCACAAAGCAACTTACTGTCTAAATTGCTGCAACGCCGTACAAAATGTTCCAGTTGGTTTGATTTTTATCTTTTCGAGTAAAAAAAATCTGGAAACTTTCCCGCCAAAAACTTCCACCATCGCCATCGCGACTGTTTGCTGGCCAACAAGACCTTTTCTTGTTGTCCATTTTAGAACTAATAATTTTAGCGTTCGACATTCATGAGACCGCCAAGCTAGCCTTCTAATTCTCTCGCGTACCTCTCGCGAGAGAAGTGCAACAAATTGAAGCTAGGTGTATCAATTGACTAGTAGGCATCGCCACGATCTTGATGGCTACAAATTGGGACTCGCCGGAGTTGAGTCGTGATTTGAACGACACGGGTGCTTTGAGAAGCTTTGTGGCTCGTTATCAAAAGGTATGGTAAATTTCAATCTGGAGCGCGCGCATTTTTCTAAGGGTGTCGATTGAAGGGTAGCCATTTGCCTGACGAGGAAAAATCACCCACCAGCGAACACGAGAAACGAGCACGCGATTTAGTGGACTTCACAAACGGTGTTTAGGAATTGTGTTCGGATCTTCGAAGGTCCGTGCTGTTCATCCACGAATAGATGGTTGGAGATGGGGTTTGTTTGCGGTTTTAAGAAGGTGTGACCGTACCATGGTGGAGCCTTCAGTTCAGGAACAGGTTAAGGTGAACCGCATTGGTATGTTCTGTATACACTAACGACCAGTTCTATAGCACCTGAGGCGATGTTTACATCAAAAAAATTACCGATTCAATAGTCAAACGATTCAGGCACTGCAGAGAAGTGGTTGCAGAACGGTGATCGATTGATTATTATCCATGGCCAACTGAGCAAGTGTCTGTACGCCAAGGAAAATTTCAGTCGGCGCCGAGCAGCGGGTAGCATAGTGGTTTTGTGTGAACTTCAACCGCTCGCCTTCAACCTCTAGCCTCTGGGCTTTCGCCCAGCCGAGTATTACATCACCAATGGTGAACCACTTCATCAACCACCACCTAAGATAGACGGCTGATGATAAGAAATCGAACAAACTTGCAAAAGTGCTGCGGTTCGGGTGCGAAACCATGCAATTGATTGGGCATTGTAACACCAAAACTACGCGATTGATCTGCCTTACGATAGGAGATTGGTGAGCGATAACGAGGAGGCTAATCTTGTGGTACGCTCATGGTTCCAATCGTTTGAATTCAACATGATAAGCAAAATCAGAATCAATTTTCTGCTCAAACAACACGAGTTGTTGATTTGAACTGTTAGTAAAGTGCGCACAAGCAGCGAAAATGCCCTTTTCCTATGATACGGTTCAACCACAGGGCAAAGATGATAAATGCTTGCCCAAAATATATCAGCTGTATACCAAATGCTCCACTTGAAATGTTCGTTTTTTGCCTGGTAATAACAACAACAAAAAAAGCTATAAGTTTAGTCATTTGTTTGACTCTTGTTGAAATATTCATGGTAAACCGGGTAGCCTATTCGGTCGGAAAAAGATCTCCTTTGATTTGTTACCTAGTTTGTAGTTGTCCGATCAAACCGGATGGAGTCGAGTCATTGTTTCCTTTCTGACGTTGCAGTTATTTCTCGAAACCCACGAATTCGAGAAGCAACGGTACCAAACGGCATCGGCTCGGATGTACAGAAATCCGTCCGTCAGTTCGTTCGTCTGTCCATCCGTTCATCCAAGACGGACAACACCCACGAAGAGCCACGAAAATGACGATGATGACGATCGTGGCGAAAGCGGTAATTTCAGCCTTTTGGAAGCTTCCTCACTTGTCGCTGTAGCCGGTGCGATGAGGAGCCTAACTCGAACATTCACCCACCCATAATCCAAGCCCGGATGAGACAGTCTCTCCACCGGGACCACGACGGTGCTCGCTCGCTACCGTACCATGCGTATGTCGATGGCATCGATGGCACGTAGATGTGTCCTCGTGCCTCGTGGCTTGGCCGACAAATTATGATATTGCTAGGGAATGTGATTATGCTGTGCCCGATCTCTAGGCCGTGCATCCGTTTTTGTTGGTGGTGTAACATCGCCACCGCCGACGTTGCCATTATCATCATCCGTTAGCGGGCGAGTTCGCCGGTCCGCTCACTTGGCTCCGCTGGTAAGTGGATCCGGGAGCGCCCGCGCGATAGTTAGGGCATGTTCGTCTTGGCACGTCCGGCCATCATCCGGGGAGACGCTACCGCCCCAAAACCCTTTCATCTGAAAGCTGGAAAGCTGGCGTGCGTTGGCATCTAGGTTCCACATTGCACCTCCGCTCGAGTCTTCGCTGCGCCTGTGACGAAACGACAGACATCGAATCGGATCGGATCGATCAGAGAACTGCTCAGGTGTATTATTAACATTTTTAACCACTTTTAATCGAGCCATAATGGTGTGCTGGGGGATAGATTCCGGTCATCGTCGTCTCGGACGTCTGCACCGCGTTGTACGATGCTCGATAATCCATAAAAGCATTTTCTGAATAGGCCCAGAGGACTTTCTGCTAGCACAAGCCTCAAACGTTACCCTCGAAACGTGAAATAGGCCAACCGTGGTTTTTTCTGACGCTTTGGGTGGTGCATTTGTTAAGT
This sequence comes from Anopheles darlingi, assembly GCF_943734745.1. Lineage (NCBI taxonomy): Eukaryota > Metazoa > Arthropoda > Insecta > Diptera > Culicidae > Anopheles > Anopheles darlingi. The sequence goes on from NC_064874.1 coordinate 94,624,669, forward strand.
TTTATCGACAGGCCCTCCTGCTGGGGCGATCCGCGTGGCTCGAGGAACCTGTGCCCGATTCGGAACTTTCGTTTGATGGGAATTCGGAAACGAGCGAGTCACAAGGTAAGGAGTCTGTGTAGGAGTGGAAGGACCACACTGTTTCAGATGTGTTTCTGAATTCCGAATAACTACAAAATGGAGATCCACTACGCGATAAATCACATCATCCCATACTGAGCAACACATTATTAAGATATTACGCTAGTCGAGGCTGGCGACTTGGCGGATCGTCGCTTCCCTATTACCTCCTTCCACATTCCCTCTCTTGGTCGCTGCTACTACCCTCGTTCAGACTAACCTTGTAGGGCTAGTGGTTCTGTTAAACACCATTAGACCAGCAGCGATGAGATCCGCATACAGTTTAAGGTGCCGCGCGGCGCATCGTACGATCCACCATCTCGCAAGGGATCAACTCTCTCACGCCACTAGATGTTGATGCTCCCCGTGCACCGCGGGGGAGCAAACACTGACGATGGGAACCTCTCATCACCAGCACCTCATCATCGACTTCAGGCGTTAGACTCCTACTTTGGACCGGGTGGGAGCCCGTTTACGCGTTATCTAATTTATGACTTCATTCTTCTATGGCCACTTTGCACGGAATTCGGTGATTCTTCTGCAAACGCCGGGGGTAGTTGCGGCAGCACACTCCCACTCCTCACACACACCGAATGAAGCAGGGCCTGAGGAAATCAAGGCCGCGATTTGTTTACGAGATTCTGGCGCATTCGTTGTGGCGCAACGTTTCGATGCAAGGCAAGGCAGTTGCCTTCTGCTAGTATCAATCGATCGCGCGGCTCGAGGGCTCTATCGCCCTGGTTTAGGCGGGTAAGATGACCTCGAAATCTGTTCGGTTCACTTAAGAAGGGTTTTATCGAAAATCTTGACTAGCTACGTTCGCGAATCTAATACGGCCTTATAGGTTTGCAATCGTTGCAAGCGGAACAAGCGGTCGACGATTGTTCCATAACTGTTCTAGATTTGAAATTGATATAATACAAAGCTACCAAGCAAGCAAAGCAACAGTTCATGTTAAAATAGCAAGTAGTTTTCGTTTCTGAAGCGCGTCTTGATTTCAACTCGAACTTATTGGATTGAAAAGTCACTCCAGTGAGAAACCTTCGACTATATACCCTCCAAAGTACATCACTTGGCGTACCGAAAGCAACCTGAATTTACGACGTATGTCAAGCTGTGCCAAGTGTGCCAAGTGTGCATATCCTTTCGTAGAAGTTCTTTTTCTTATGTGCTCGAATCGCAAGACGCAATGAAGCACAGGGCATGAACCCCTGCTGGCTCTCTGCTATCGAAAACCGATCGTGCAACTCAAACCGCTTAAGTGTGTGTAAGCAAGAGAATCCCTTGTGAAGGGTTCCAAATTTGCATACTTAAAAAACTATTAGCATATACCAAACTCATTCAGGTACTCTTTACTTCTCCTCGAACCACGGATAAAAGGATCTTAAACAGAATCGGTATAAATCACGGTCAAGTCCTATTTCCCGCCCAGAAACGCAGCACGAGAAAGCCAGAGAGAAGGGAGGAAGAGAGAGACTAGGCTAGAGGAGCGAAAATGGGAGCACTTGGAATGGGAAATTATAATGGCCGTGATTTGGTCCACGTGATGGAAACGAGTGTCGTTAGGCTTTATTTCATTGCTTCATTTGTACGACTAAAGGGTATGCGAGTGACTTCTATCCTGCAGTTTTCATCGCCAACGTCTCTTCCTCCCGCCATTCCACCAAAAAGGGTGTGATCCGTTTTCAAATTTGTGCCCGCCATATGCTCTGGTATGCTAATGTGGTGTGCGTTGATGATATGCATTATTAATCACTCGCAGCATAGCGTTTCGGTCTACAATTCTGGTAGCCTGTATGTTTCGGTATTTCACTTTTCGCAATGACCCGCGGAAGCATGGGAAGCCTAATTGAGGGTTTGATTGTTCGATCCTGCTGAGGAGCACCAAACGGGAAATAATGCGATGCAGTTGCAATTTGCATTCGAAGCGGATCCAAATTTGATGCTATATTAACTGATTCCTATACGAACAGCACTCTGAGAATCGAGTTCATTCCCGGTGTAGGGTAGCGATTCTTGCGACGCGGCCTTTGGATCATGGAACGCAAGGGTGTCTTCCAGCTGCCACTAATAACTATATCGATATCCGTTTCGCAAACGGCAAAGATGCCCATCTTCACCTCCTCAAAATCTAGATCCGAAGGGGTTCGATTTTGAGCCTTAAATGGCTATATGTCAGTATCTACGTCTCGCAGCCTGTAGAAGGGCTTATAATTTTGCGCAGAATAGATGCAACTGCGGGAATGGTTGAGATCTGCGGATTGGTTTGAAATAGTTTTCAGAAAAGTTCTAAGGGGTTTAAAATGCAAGGAAACGTTACACGGTAAAAATATAAGCTACCGCAGTGCCTAGCTTCCATTATGTATATCTAAAAAGGTAAGCAAACAGGATAGTTAATCCGCATGAGTCAAGACAGCAAAAGAACCGAAAACTAGCGCAACTTGTGGAACTCATTCAGGCTCCGTGGAGTTCGCATGAACAAAAAAAGGAGGAAGGCAAAAAGTGTTAGAAGAAGAAACCGACCAGAAATCTGTGCGCGATCGAGAGGGGAGAGCGCACCACATAGACATGATTGTTTGCTGTGGGAAAGAAGTTCGTTATATATTTATTTCATTGCGTTTTATTGCGAGCGATAAATGGGGTAAAATTTATTGTTATAATATGCTAGTTTTCGAACGTCTGGATTCGCCCTCCTTTCATTCTTTTGCACCCGACGAGGACAGTTCCTACGTTCGATAACCGACTTTCTTCTGGGGCAGCGTTGCTTCCTGGCACAAGTGTGAGAACTTCCGTAAGGGGTTTTTGGAGGGTTGCCAGAACAGGTATCCCACGGGAGTCCTTCCTAGCTTCCTTTCTACACGGGAGTGCTGCTGATTATGTAGGTACTTTTCACCATTTAAAGCAAACCAAACGTTCGGAGATAGGCGTGCGCAGGTTTTGCGTCGTTATGTGTTTGGTTTGGAACTGATAAGATGTTGTTTACTGTTCACCTGGGAACCTGGCTTCGCTGACAGGATAGCATTTTGAAAGGATCAACAGATCGAGCGTCAGTGGGAAAATGTAGGTTAGAGTACGCATGTGCATGCATAAAGCATGTACCAATATTTACTGAACGATAACCTTTCACCAGGCGATTCGGTCAGCATCAGGTATCGAAAGGTACAGGTTTTGGAACCACATTAGAAAGAGATTCAAATTAAGGATCACTTTCCTAGCGGCTAGCGATATCCATTTTACACCTTTGCTTGTGGCCCACATCAACAGACATATCGTAAATCATAAGAGACGATCGAAGTGAACCGCAGCATAGTGCTTTAAAGGCTTACCAGGTACACCATCCCACAGGATCGCCATTCGGTTTTTCCTATCTAATTTAAACAAATCATCGAATGATCATAAATTTAGATCAAACAGCAAACCTTGTTTCGTTAAGTGGCAGCCACGAAGTCGATCCTTCAAGCTGGAAGGCGGGTGTGTTTCGATTATGGTTGCTCAAGATATGGCTGGAATAGAGGTCCAGACCTCTTGCATAACGATCGTAGCTCCTCTGTGTAGTGCCATTCAGAGCAGGTGATTCTAAACCCCGCACCGGTGCGACATGTTGCGTGTGCTAAGACGTATCATAACCCATAGTTCAATCATATTATTAGGCAATGGAGGTGATATGCTACACTTTGGGCTCATCCGGACAAGATGCCCTTGATTTGACTGCCCGCATCCTTAGCGCAAACAAAGGTGGTCCCATAGTAATGGCGTCTCGATAAAAGGTTTCGTAGTTCACCGTACGCCTGTAGGAAGACGGTGCATGACGCAGCAAAGAGAAGACGGGTACGGTGCGCTGTTTGGAAGTTCTCGTTCTGAAACAATGAAAGCCTACGCGGTTCATAGAAGTTGGCCGTGGAATACCGTTTAGCTTTTCATTAATTCAATCTTGGGCCACATGCTATATCGTTTATGCCTGTCATAAACACGGAACATTTAAACGTGTTTCCTTAAACTGCAAGCTGCAAGAGAAAATCGCGTGAACATGACCACCATAATATTTATTATTTAAAACTTATAAGAGATCAGCGCTTGACATTAATAGCTTTGATTCATCCGCTCTCCATTTTTGCGTCATTTGCGATTTGAATAAAGTGGCATTCTCCGTCCAATTTAATTTGAATCAATCAACTCAATTCATTACACATTAGAGAGTAACAGGTTTTATTATGGTTTCATCTAAACCACGTAAAAATGGGGCTTAAATGCTTAAATATCACAATTATTTGATTGAAAAATGTATCCAGCAGTTGCCATTTCCCACCATAGTCTCCCTACCTCTGTGTACTCTCATAAATGAATGCGCCAATTCTATGATGATGAAATTGCAATTGGCCAATATTGCTGCATGCGAACTACACACGGCGTTTATCACGAAAAGTAAAAGTACCAATCACTCATGGTGCGCTACCAAACCAACAAATAAACCACCGACTCGCGTATGATTGCGTAAGGGCGGTGAATATGTGGTCCATTCGGATATAGCACCAGCCGGCACCTGGTGGACCACCTCCTCTCTGAGAAAGGGTGGTTCTTTCTTATGCTTTGTTTCACCCAGCACACCCTGGCGTCTTGTGGGTTGCTATTTCAATTCGATTAAATTGTCGATTTGTGCAAGTTACTTCATCATTCATCGATAATTGAGTCTCCAATCGCGATCGCAATATGCTTGCCATGTTCGCGGCCGTTCGTCTAGCCGTCTAGCTGTGCTTTGCATATACCAGCGGTTAGAGACGCCCGTATGTTGTTCAGACGAAACAGGGAGAGACGAAGGAAGTAACCGGACATTAGCACAATACCGCCGTGGTGTTGGTGAACCGATCGTTCGGTCTATTGGCCAGATTTACTCTAGCAAAACCCAGCATCACCTTTCCAAGTCGAACGGTTTATTGTCTATCATCCAATGTCCCTTTCATGCATTATGCACACGTTATTATGTTATGTTCACGCGATGTTGGCTGACCAGAGCGGTGAGGTGGTCTGTATCTGAACGAAGCTGCCACTGGACGGTTGGAGCTTATTGTTTTAACATTTAGCTGACCGCAGTCTGTCCGCAGCCCTCACTTATAGCCTTGATCGTGTGCGAGCTGGTCTTCAATTGGCAAGCCGTCCTGGCGTCCTCGAAATGCTATAAGTGCACACGGTGACATATCGAAATTATTAAATCAGCGGTCCTGTTGCGCACTTTCCTTCAATTAAATCGTACTTACCTCCACAAAGGAAAGCGGTTTCTCTGGCTAGATTGTGGGCTGCTAGCGTATTTCCTATGTCTGCCATCGAGCCAGTTGAATCAGTTCAGTCGAACAGGATTATTGTGCGCGGTGATTTATGAAACACCCAAACCACGGACACAGACAAAATCGTGCTCATATCGAATCAAATGTTAAAAGCTATTTCTCTCTCCCCCTCTCTCTCTCTCTCTCTCTCTCTCTCTCTCTCTCTCTCTCTCTCTTGTTTTTATGGCTGCCTTTACATAGCTGAACGACTATGGCTATGAAAGCAGTGCCCAACTGTCGTTCGAACTGGTCGCAAAAGTATTGTAAAGCAAGCCGTGGGGCTGCGTCACAATTCCGTAAATATCTAATCGAGGCTCGCGCAAAGATCAACCATCTCGAAACAGTGACCGCACCGGTTGGGTACCTTGGCACGCAACGCGATCGAAATCGATTCGACGCCGCGCTGTCAGAAATCAATCAAACAGTTTTTCGGACCCCCCCCCTCCCCCTCCCTCCCCCGGGGGTCCCTGTCGTATCCCTTCGTTTTCCATGTTTAACCTCATTTCCCAGATTCCTCCTTTATAAATTTGTTGCAACCACGATGTGAGCAGCAAATTTCGTAAAATGTTAAAGCCAGTGAAGGCACACCCCTACATGAGCCATCTTTGGATCCGTCTTTACTTCGATGATCATTAAACCGCAAATACCGCCAAACAATCTTGGCTCGGTTTAAGCTTTTCCCTCGGCACTGATACTCACTGAACGATTGCCCAAGAAAGTGCTTTTGCGAGACCAATTCAAACATCAGTACCGAAGCTGTTTACCGATGCGAAGTTTTAGAACGACAAGTTATGGTAATGTTTGCCAGACCGATCGAATGATAGCAGGCTGTCGATCAAATCTGAACATCGCATGATCACTATGCGATCATTTTCGGACAATGTTATATTGGGGTTAAACGTGATTGATTATAGTAAGCTCGTTGGCTTAAATATATCACTTCTGCTAAATTTCCTGCGTGCTTCTGCTTACATTAACCTTCTAACATCGATTGGCAGAGTGAGCCTATCTCCCATTTTTTCATCATTCTGCAACACCAAATATAGTGGCATTGATTGTTTGCCTACTCTGTACAAACATTAGATCGACACCGTGAATATGGCTTCAAATGGCACCGCCGGAGAGCACCGATTCAAAAGTGCACCATCGTAATCATCGGTTGTTCTGGTTCTCTCACCTTTAACACCCGGGGTTGGCTAAAAAAAAGTGTCTAATAGAGCCACCGCAACCCACAACTCCATCGTCCATCTATGATGAACTCCCTCGAGGGTGGTTGGGAGAAAATCATGAGAATGCGCAGTACGTTAAGCGCGTCGAAATATCATAACCCAATTTCGCAATCGTTCAGTCAGCGATGGTGCCAGTTGGTAATCGATCCGTCGCGAGCCGAATCACTCACTAATGCTTCGTTACTCGAAGTTCTTGCCACGGCACGCAGCGAAGAACGCACACTGTCCATCGCTCGGCTTGCCAAACTGGAGCACTACAATTCCCAGTTCAGGGACCTACTTCATGCAATTATTACTCAATCGACTTACCGACAATCAGGCAGCCACTGCCGCTGCTGCGGCCGCTGATGGTGAGGGACCTGAATCTTGGTTTGATCCTGTGCGGCGCTTGATTGAAGCTGACGGCAGAGAATTTGTGCCCTCCCGTTTGGCTGGGCTGTGACCGGGCGACACAGTCAGTGACTCTTTCTGGGTGGCAAACGATCGATGACGGCGCACACACGCACGCTAGTGAAGGATCGACGGCCTCGACCCCTCTCTACCGGTACTTGAGTACTTGAGTCGAGCTGAAATCGAAAGTCTTTGCCTATGCCGCTGCTGCATGTAATAACTGAAAGCTCGTTGACAGAATTGAAGCGAATGATTTACTAATTTGCGTGCGCACGGTTTGGAAGGTGAAACAAAAGGACCCCGCCGGTTTCTGTAGATCTCTGATCTTGTCCAAGATCATGTTGGCGCTGTCGTTCTCTGCATCGTCCTGGGTGGTGCGCTTAAAGTGACGCGCTTTTCACTCCGGCGAACCTAATTTTCCTACCTTCCAGTTACTGCCACATACCTCGAAGGTCTCGGAGTTTCACTTAAACACACGAGATACTTTAAATTAATTACAGCGCCAACTGGCATCCACCGTCCATTCGGTTCGAGCCCATGCCTGCACTCATGAGACGATAGCGCGAGTAATGAGATGTGTGCTAGCTCGCATGGTGGTCCATCGAATGAAGCTGTTAATTTGATGGCCTTCCACTGGTCGGGCGGGGTGACAGGAATAGCGAAGCAAGTTTCATTGAATACACCATTGCCTTTACCTTTCGCCCTCCTCCCCGCGTACTGACGACTCCGTACGTGCTCTATATACGCGTTCTTTGCAATCCTACGCCGAGTGCGCGCGTGCTTGGCTACATGCAGGGACTAGCAGCAGGGGTAGGATGGCTGAGAACAGGTTTGATTTGATTAGTCTCCGGGGATACGGACACGGTTCGATTGGGTGCCGAACGCATCGAAAGGCGCGCATGTTCATAATACGATAATTAATAGTTGCCGTCGGAAGGTATTGATTGCAAACTGCAACGCTGCCGTGGTGCGGCGCCACCCAACGTATGCTGCACTTTGTACGCAGACTCGGGTGGGCACGATAAGCGCCATGAACTGGTGATGAAGTTATGCAGATAAAGTTAGCTGCTATTTTATTTGCCAATCCGTTTGCGGGCCATCGCCGTCAACAGCAACCGGGCCAGGATGCTTTGGCACCAGAACGATACCGGTACAACATTATTTGGTTAATCTTTAACTTTATGAAACTAATGTCTTCACTTGGTTAGACAGGTAACATAGCGTCGTTTCTGCTTACTACGATGAATGATTTCATGGCGTTTTAACTGGCCTTAGTAGATCATTGAAATTTGGTATAAACGAGTTAACAGTTAAGCACAAATAAAGCAATTATTTGCTTATTCTCTGCACCTGATGTCCTGTGGCACTGATGATTTTGCGATCTATGGTCTACAAATTAGCGTCTGACATGCATCACGTGCAGGCCGAGAGACCATGAGGTCAGTTTCGATTTGCGCTACTCAACCCGTACCACAGCAGCTGGTGAGTCAGCACTCCATCTCCAGACACCATCGATTCAAACTATCAGAACCGGTAATCGACAGCAGTCTCCATACCAGTTGCTGTCTCTACATTGGTTCCCCAAATGATATGACTAGCAACTTCAGCAGCATGGCGCAAAAACATGAATTCCGACACATTATGGCGCTTTCATCGTTTTTCGTCTGCCGCCGCCGCGACAGCAGCAGCAGCAGCAGCAACTCCTGCTGTATGTTTAAATCAATAATTTAGATTCATATTTGATCGCCTCCACCTATGGTTTGTTCCGACGCACCACTCGGCTCTGTCTCAGCTGACCTTTGGATTGTGTTTCCCTTTCGGATACTACGGATCGGTTTCTTGCCTGTGGCTGCGGCCAAGTCTTTCGTCTCTTGGCCTTCGCCATAAGCTTCCCCTACCAGTAATGGCCAAAAAGGTAGCTAATATGGAGTGGTGTGGTAATATGGCTCAAGACAGGACACCTTCTATCGCGCTAATGGCTACCGTAAAGAACCATATCACTCGCTGGCGCACCGTTACGAACCCGGGAACGTGCCCCAGTGGTTAAGGGTTGCGCAAAAACGTGCAAGTGCGCCAGGCGCCGACGAAACCCGTTGGCACACAAACCACCTCTAATCAGTAATTCATTAGGCCGCTGTCGAAAAGTCGGAAAAGCTCACTCCCCTTTCCCCTCACACTATCATCGCCCGCACGGTCTAATGAACCGCCCCAATGCGCTAGAGCAAAGAGGTAGTTCCTCTTAACAGAGACCCTCCTTCGTAGACTTGGGACACAGAGAGACAAAAAGTTGTCACCCTAGGATCAGGTTTCAGTAGCGTTCACTCAGTCAGTTTCGGGAGCAATGCGGGTGTGGACTTGCTTGCTGATCGCGTCAATCGCTATCGCACACCCTTTGCTGCCTGGTAGCACGTAAACACGCATGCGCTGAAACGGACGCGGAACGTGTCAACTACGTGACTGTGCCGTGGGGAATCCAAATGAGAAAACGAAAAAAAAAATAGTCAAATAAATTAAGCTTATTACCTCGGGGTCGAAACTGACCAAGACACTACCCGATGTTGCCGTTGCCAGCTAACAGTAGCACTTGAAGTCGGCGCACCGTATGCGCCCAGTCTCGGTTGGATGGATAAAAACAAAACTCCCAAACCCATGCTACCCATGACCGACCGGGTGTGCATTCACTTTTGGGCCAACCGAAAATCCCCCGGTTATGCTCCATTCTGCTCACTCCCATACTCCCATGACTTGATCCTGATTAGTACACGAGACACTTCACGCGCGAGGCGGTGCTAGTAGCCAAATCACAGTTTTATTGCTCGACCACGGGACGTTTATGGTGATATTGTTTCGTACGCCAAAATGGTGAATGGGTGGTAGCGATCGACAGAGTACCCTGCCTTTGCGTGATACTCGCCCTCGTCTAATGAGATCGCGCAGCCACGCTGTTTGCACCGGGCTGGCGCAGAGACGTCTAATGATACCGTAGCAAGATGACCAGAGTTTGACATTAGTTGGTGTTGGGCGTGCTGGTTTTGCGGTTGCGGCATGTTGCAAGATGTGTTGAGTACTCGTTATTCGCTGATTGATCCATTGTTTGTGACAGCTGAATGGAAGTTATGAGATGTTGGCGATGTGAGAGATTTCACGTAACATTCCATTCCGATCTACTGTTAAGTTTCAACCATCTCCTGCTAAGTGGATCAAGTGTTTTTGGCTAAGAATGAGTGAAATGAATTCGTGGCGTCACTTTCTGTTTACGAAAAGTCTGCAATTGACTTCTTTCAATCAAATCACTGATGACCGACCGAGCGATGTTTCGAACCACTCTGGCCACTACAACAAATTTGCTCAAACCATGCTAAATACATACACGCACGCATCCAATTTTGCTGCTTTGCTTCATGCAGCATGATCGATAGTGCTGCGTCTGTGGCCATTCAGTTCAGTTAGGCTGGCACCCTGTGCGGTGCGCTGTGCTGCGAGATCGTCCGCCCTCACAGTCGACCGACAACGATACAGCACTCGTCAGCGGTGAACCGGCGGATGATGTTATGCAAACACTGCCCGCCCAGTTCCGCATGCACGAATGGAAATAATCAATCGTCTAAAAGCCAACTGCAAATACCTCCCTTTCCCCGGGGTAGTTTGCTGTCATCTTGTGGTAAGCAGTCAGGTTCCTCGATCGGCAAGAGTACCTACTTCATCCGTTCGACAGTTCCAACCGACATCACCTCATGGACAAGCATTTTCACATGTTGCTGGCTAATTCCTTCAATTCGTTTCATGCCCGATTGCCAATCGAACAGAAGAAACCGAAAGTACCCCTGCTCTCTCGCACCGCTCTGTTCTTCGACATATTCCACCGTTAAACCGTTAGATGTGTTAGAACGGCCATGCGATCGGATGGTTATAGTTGCGATCCTATACCAGACTTTCTTTTATTTCCTCGAGCTAGCGCCCCAGCACCAAGACACTGCGTACAACCCGCTTGAATGTCAGACGACACGCTTACGACGGCTCGGAAGGATCAACGATCGATTGAGCGCCGGTGCTACAGTTTATTGCTGACAGTGATTCAAGTATGATCAATATTTCTCTCGTTGCATAATTTCGCATTTTCCTTGCGCATTGGTCGTTCTTGTAAAGCGACGGACGGGGAAAAGTAAACCTCATTATTGAATCTGATTTATGAGTTGATGTTCGCTGAGTGATTGAGTAATTGACCGTGTGGTGCACCTATCGCCGTAGGATGGGGCGCGTGGGATCGCGGGACCACGTGCATCGTGGCACGAGGTGGCCAACGATTAGTTTGCTATGGTAATTGTACAAACGATCCCATCCCTTCCAATACAATTTGCTGTTTGCTGGAAACGTCACCGAGACACCCGGGTCTGGCTGACAAATTTTACCAACTGCTCCATACCTGGACCACCATGATGGCCACTGGCACCACTCTTGGGGTGCGTTTAATTGAAATTGAAAACCCGTTCCTCGCCGATTGATATCTGCACACGGCTCTCAACTGCAGCTTCAACGAGTTATAAAGAGGAACAGGCTCCTTCGACCTCCCGCTTTGCTTCGGTCTCTCTCTCTTGCCTCTATTTCTATCTATTTCTCTCTCTCTCTCTCTCTCTCTCTCTCTCTCTCTTCCTCGATGGGATTGTGAGCTGGAAAAGTAGTCTAGCAGGCGGTCCGAACGCGAATCTTTAGTAATGTAGACGGAAAACCTGTGTGCCGTACTCGATCGAAGGCAATCGAAATGGGTAATCTAATTTTTCTTTTAATTACTGCTACAATATAATTAACTCGGGACCTCGCCACTTGCACACCGTATCTTTATTGGATCGCAACCGATTTGCTTTCAATTTGCAATAGGCGCCATCGTCCGGAACACCTGAGTGTGTGTATCGCAAAGGACCTGTTGCGCTGGCCAAGCGGTCAGTAACCAAGGTAGGTGGCATACTCATGATATCGTGCAGAAATGGGGAACGCTGAGAGCCCAGAAATGAAGGCAATTGCTGCTGATAGGATCTTTTCATGCATTAGCCAGTGCAGTGCGTGAATGTACGGGACAGAATTTCGAAATGATCGTCGGCAAAGCATCGTCTATCGACTTATTTAAGGCGACTAATGAAGCGTTTAGTGTCAAATTATTTTTCTTTATTCAATTTATTAAATAGTACTTTTTAATCAAAAACATTTGAGTAGAATTTAAAAATATTACAAAAAATGTAATATGTTATAATCGTCACGCTTTAACAGCAAAGAAAAGTCGCTGGTAGAACCAATTATTATTTTAAGCATTAGATAATTAGTTTTAGGACTATAAATTGATAACTTTTTTTTATGTAAATGATTTAACATTATTTTGAGTTCTAAACCTAGCTCAGGGTACGTTTTTTACGCTACATCGCAAAGCAGTATATTTTATTTTAATCATTTCTATCATGACCGTCCGGTCATTCAATATCAGTTTTCCTTTTCCTTCTCTCTCCAGATATGTATGGGTGTCAATTTACTATAAATCCACTGGCAAAAACATTCCTCATTCCGTTTGGAGCCATCTGTAAGATCATTTTTAGATAACATTAGCTCAGCCTTAGGGTGGCGTTGTGATCGCACTGAGAGTACATCCCGGTAGCGGTAGCGGCACAACGGTAGCTACACTGCCACCAGATGATCGATCTGTTAGCCAACTATGTGCCGCCAGTGATCATTAGACACTTCCCGCGTGACTATCGAACTTATCGTTTCCAACATTCGATCAAAACCGTTCGATCAAACAAAAAAAAAACGAAACATCAACCGCTCACTCACTCACCCACTCCCACGAGCGCACACTTATTTTGACAAAACTACACTAACGCCGAGAGGCGTGAATTTGACTTACTTCAGTAGTATTTCATTCTCTGCGCTCTGTCTTCGCAGAACCTTTCGAGCCTCGTGACGTGTAAGTTGTGTGCTGCGTATGGCTTTAGCTCCTGTGAGGCTCTGGTAATAAATCAGTTGGCTTCACCTTTTTGACATTTGCCCAAAATCAGCAGCAGCAGCACGGGCGGCAGCCACATAGGACGTCACCGTTGAGCCGCACCCAGTCCTGCCTTAGAGAGTGGAGTCCAGGGGCTTCAAGCCTCTAAACCACACTGCTGTGTGATCATGATTAATGATCTTTGCGCTGTTCAGAGGCCTACCTCCCATGAGGTGACGTTTCGCTACACTTGCACTTTGGAGCAAGCTCGTGAGCGCAAACACCAGCATATTGGGTTTCGATTGATTGTTTAATTGCTTTTTCCCCATTCCTCTAACCCAGTCACTATGAACCCGGAAGTGTGTTCTTGGCGTACCCAGTCCTTTGCCGGTATTTTTGCAATGAACTTCAAAATCGATCTGATCCGGTAAGCCTGACTTAGCCGACTGATATTGGTCCCTGCAGTGACGGCACTCTAATGTCAGGGTAGCGCCTGCCACATTCCGGAAGGATTTGTCCTACCTGACATGGTGCACGAGTTGGCGTTAATAGCCATTACCACTGAGAGTTCCCATACCTTGATCGATTGGAATAAATGGCACAAAAAATAAACAAATTATGCGCATCTCATGTGTCATTTACCCGGCCGTAGTGTGTGGTTGAGTGGCACATTATACGCCCAAAACCATGGAGACATGATCATGCTCGTAGCTCCGTGAGACTAAGTATCGTAAACAAAATCAGTGTACAGCTGTTTAGACTCCCTGTGCCCGATTTCACACTCAACTATCACCTTTACTGCTATAGTAATGGCAGCAAGTGCTGGCCCCAAAGTCTCTAATCTCATGAACCACAATCACGACAAGCTCTGGTGGCTCGACTATCTCAGTTTGGTAAACTTTCTTTTTTACGCGCATTCGTTGCCAAGAAAGGGCATAAGAGATTTATGCATCGATCTTGCACACAAAATGAGCAATGGGCAATGACCGGTGTTGGTAGCAAATAACAACTTTTAATCCAATCAAAACACTATCATTCGGTAGCACGGTCGCATATCGATAATACAAAGGACATATCGATAATATGTAAATTCAATCATCTTTACGGTGAGGCTAAAGCGGACATAATGTGCGTAATATTGTAAAAAATCTGTGATTACATAATCGCGTAACATACTGCCATAGTCGACAGCTGTCGGTTAGAAAGTGTTTGAGCGCAGCGAACGCGACCCAACCGATAACTCTGGACCCCATCGAGATGGACCAAGTCCACCCCTTCCGACCAATCGAGCACATTTCCCGCTGTGATGCGGAACGGTTCAAACAAACTGCTCAATCAAATTGCTGCACAACTGGACCACCGAACCAACTGTAAATGCTGGGGATTTCTGAAGGGAGAAAGGGGGCCAAAGGCACATGCTTCGCTATTTGTAGCCTTCGGCTCATGGAGTGTGCCAGTCCGACGACGAATGACAGCAGCCGCAGTGCCAGTAGCACCAGCGACGGCTACGGCATGCATCATTAGCGGCAAACATGTCGATATGTGTTGGGGAGCGATCGATGGAAAATGATATCATAAGAAGGTAATCTAAACTTGAGAGAGTGAAAGGGAAGCGGGTGATGAGGAAAGATAAAGGGGTGACACCCGGGCGGGGTCCGACCCAATAGCGCACAGGATCGGCTGTCCTCGCGGGCGCACTAGGCGGCAGCTGACCAAATAGCGCCTGACCACCAGCATTTTGGAGAGGGAGTCCGTCATCAGCGAACTGTGTCCAGGTGCGTCGAACGACTCATGGTGCGTGCTACATGTTACGCATTGCCATGGCAACGGTGGGGCGCGATTAGATCGAGTCAAGGAGAACCATTGAGATGGATGTGACTGGATTAACAGGCTTCATGGTACCAATGCCGACAAACCATACGAAACGGTTAAGGACCATGCTCTCCTCAGCTAATCGCCTTTCATCCCTCCACTCTATCTCCAGCTTCACTGGATCCGATCATTGACTATCTCGTGAACACTATAGGTAGCGGTGTACCAGTGCTGTCTCTTCCGTTGTTGTCAAACCGAAACAAAACGCCCTGCTGACGCATCGCGAATGTCGGTGTTGTTGCGGGATAACCGATACATGCTAGCATAAACAGGGCAACATGGTAACCACCATAAACCTGTTTTTATGATCGTTTTGCGGGCCGCCACTCTCGCTCTTCCGTTGCACGTGTAGATGTTCTACGTAAGAATCGATTCCTGGAAGGATACTACGTGGACCAGTACCTCCTTCAGGGGATTAATACTAGTGGCATTGCGGTAGAGAAAAATCTGGTTGGACTTCCTCGGCGGGCCGACTTCAGTGGATTGAGAAGTTTTGACTCTGGGAGTATTGGAATGTTTTCTACACCCTCCTGTGTAGCTGTTAGTCTTACTAAAATATGGAGAACATTAAAAGATTCATCATTTACTCAGAAAGTACCGGTTGAGCTGATACAGTACAGCCCAACAGAACTCTACGATGATGTATTGTAAGCGAACTGTGACTATTATCCACTTCATAACTTATCAACTGTCTACAAAGTCTATCTAAAACCCGCTCGACGGATTTGTTATATGGGGTGCGCCTGTTATTTTCTCTGATCGCATGTTGCTAACCTCAAAAGCTAGATATGCTGGAACGTATTTCGAGGTGTTTGATGAACACATTGAGCTCATCAACATGTCAAAGCAAGCGTTAACCATGGAAACTGGTAACGGTCGCTAACGTCCGTTTCTTCGCAACAAACAAACCAACAAGCAAACCTTGGTTATGCTTTTGCGGCATACATTCGACATTCAGTCTGAGGATCTGAAGTTTTTCGTGTGGTTGTCTTAAAAATCAGGGCGGTATTTTTTTGTAACGTGTTTTGTATATTTTTGGTGGCAGGTCATACATTTTCAACGAGAGACAAATGGCTAACAAGGCAGCGGTTACATTTGAGAAACCCCTGCAGCATTTGAGTCTTGCAGATTGGCAGTCCCGATTGAACCAGTTGAAAAATGTGGCTTATGCCCAGCGGTCGGATGCATTTGAGTTACGACACAGTGCCCGCAACCTGCGTAATGAAACCCGCATAGAGACGCATTGGGATACGTATCATAACAATGATCGGATGTCGGATCGGGTGGCAGAGTTGGATCGGTGGCGTGAAACTATGCGCATCATGCTACGCCGGGTTGTCGAAGAGATCCAGGCGCTCAAGGAGGAGAAGGCCAATACCGAACGGGATCTGGACGCGCACATAACGCCTTTGACAGTGGTGACCGAGTGCATAGGCATGCGGGACTGCCGTTTAGGCTCAGAACTAACATATGACGATGGCGATACCGAGCTGAAGAACGAGCTGTGCATTGTGGAGAACAACCAGCGGTTGCTACGTGACCAAAACCAAGCCGCCTGGGAGCAGCTTAATCGACTACAAGAAGTCAAGTTCAAGCTGGAGCTCGACCTTACCGATAAGGATGAGGCACAGGCGATTGATTCTCATCAGCTGCAGGTGAACCAGCACTGCGGCGACGTTACTTTCAAGACGGACCCGACACGCGTGCCCAGAGAGTAAGTATATGCATGTGGCTGTGGCTCTATTATTGATGAGAAAATTTTGAGCTTTCTTTTGAGCAGCTCCTGTACGTACGGCAACTGGCTACAATACTGCGAGGAACTGGTAATGCTAACCGAGAATGTCCTATCTGATTCATTCTCTATCCGCGAATCATTGTTTGCGACTCGTGAGAAAGCTCGCAACATTCTTCGATCTCAGCAGGATCGTACGGCCCATACGCTCCGGAAGCGTATCTTCGAAACCCAAAGGGCACGCAATGAGCTTGAATATCAGCTTGGCAAGGTTTGTTTGATAGTTTGCTTGCATCAATTTTGTCTTTACTCCTTGATTTTCGCAAGCAGATGAAGGAAGAGATGGAAAAATGTCTCCGGGAAATCGAAACACTTGAACGGGCTTATGACGATAAGATCCAAGCACTGAAAGTGGTAGAAACTAGGTTGGAGAATCGTGCACAAAGGTCAGGTATGGAGCTTTGCATCGATGATTCTTACCATGGACTGCGTGAGGAAGTTCAGAGGTTACGCGATACAATCAGAACGATGCGAGAGAAGATTGACACCGCCAAGACAACGTTCAATGGCCTGCGGGATCACGCTAACAAGATCGACCAGGATTTGCAGAACAAGCAACATTCGCTGATGACCGACATTCGTGCATTGGATTTACGCGGGCGTCTTAAGACTGGCGAGTTCGGAGGGCTACCGACACAAACTGATCGCAACATTCATCTGTCACGCATTGAAGACGAAATTCCTAAAACGTAATGGTAAAGCGTCATGCCACATTCTATAAAATAATGTTTAAAATTACTTTGTGGGCGCATAATAACGAAAGTATAAATTTGCATAGCGCAACCAACATCAGCACCAGCCTAACTATGGCTAACTCAATTGTACGGATAGTTCTATAACTAATCAGCATTTTGCTGGAAGTTTGTTTAGATGTGCGCCTAATAATAAACACAATTACAAAACAGGAACTACTGCATGTTAAAATAAGTTGATTAAGTCTTTAGCTTCTTGGGGGCCCTGGGCACACTATGATAACGCCCCCCCTTTTACAATTGTAGCGTGATCTTTTCGGATAGTTGAAGATGGTTACCCGTTTAATACATGTTTTTCCTCTAATTTCTAATATGTGTGATTTTCAAACAAAATACCAAATTCGTAGTGATTTTAACAAGCCCCTAACAAACCCCTGGGCTCGTGCCCATTGTGCTCAATGGGAAAGATGGCCCTGGTTGTAATGATTAGATATATGAAGCGTGGCGTAGGATTCCCACAAGGATCGTTGAGAAAGGTAATAAATAGAACATTAAGTCGTTGAAAATAATTGCAAAATGATGTATTTATGCGCTGCCCAACTTACATCATCGGAAAAGCTAGGGGAATACCTTCACACAGCTCTAACACATAACTTTACGTATGTCCGACTGCGTACATGGTTCGTTTGCATACTCAATTTCAAATGATAACATGCAAACATCCGGTACTAGTATGCAAAACGGGTAGATAAAACAGTAAAAAATCCCGTTACCTGATACTTACGTGGATGCCCTGAGGCTGAGGAGTGTGAAAAGTCAATCAGATGGCAAGTAGCATAAAGCACTTCATTCATTGCTGAAGACACTTTAACCCTTCTGTTAAAATCATGTAGAAACCCCACAATTAAGCCCCAAAAACCAACAATGCATGAGCTATCATACGTAATGTTTGGTTTAAAAAGTGCAAGGAAATTTCGCATGCGCAGTAAATTTATTGGACATTATCTTATTTGGCAAGTTAATGTTTTGTGAAAATATGCCTGGCGCATGAAGTATGGTCCAATGGCCAAGCGAACTGACTTGACGTCATAGCTACTGTTTGCCTCGCGCCTGTTCCGTTCTGAGCTAATCCACAAAAAAACTAATTCGATTCGGCTGGCGGAAGCGCTGTTGCTCATGTCAGGCGAGTCAAGAACATAATATTTCTTGGCATGAGTAAGAGAGCACAAGATGCCGATTGAACAGCTCAGGTGTGTAAGCACGAGGTTGCCATAAACTGTGACAATTTCGTCCAATTGCTCCAGCACATATTTTCTAACTACAATAGATTCTGATCTCAAAAGATGGTGATCGATGATCAGGATTCGCTCTTGTGCAAAGCATGCACTGACCGGACGGCGCTTCGAAGTGACATAAATAATATGAACAAGAAACGTGCACTTGCTTGCGGATCTCACCATTAAAGGTCTATGGAATGCATGCTCTACAACGAGGCCTCCATTTTCTGTCCGAGTTTAGGACAATTCTACAGAATAGCTCAAAATTTTCCATTCATTGCTCTACACGAAGGTTCTGAAAGAAATTCCTAGAAAAACGAACTGTTCTCTGTTTCGAGCATTGTGCCAAAACTTAAAGAGTACTCGGTGCAGCTTCGACCTGCCGATCCTCAGGACACATTCATAGATTTGTCGGAATGCACCTTACATCTTTTCATTGTTGAATTCCGCTTTAAGCTTCGTATTTTGGGTGCATCTAGTTTTTGGGTGTGTATGCGACCGTTCTCCATTTCCTTGTTTAGCCTTTTTCTACGCTGCTGAAAATATGTCCAACACTGTCCGGAATGTACCTTTTCCTGAGGGCGAGGGAGAAAGGTTCTGTTACCGTAGACAACAAAACGTAAATTGAATGAAGCATCCATCGTTGCGTTTCAAGCATTGCGATAGAGACATTTGGGCGGTCGTTAGCCATCTTGAAATAGTACTGAAGAAATATCTGCGTAAAGAAAATAATTCTTTCGACAGGATCTTACTGTTTTCCATGCCTATAACATCTTCACAAAATTACTCGTGTATAACGACGAATCTTATCATTAGGCAGGGCGTGCGTGTGGTATTCGCAAAAAGCTAGTCGTTTAGCTTTTGGCAAAGCAGCGTGACGGCTTTTGAGTTGTTCGCAGAGGCTTTGTTGTGAATTCGAAATGACTATCGTACACGCCGCAGCCCTCTAACGGCGCTGTTGGTGGTAGGTAGAATTACGTAGGCTAGAGAATATGTTTATTTGGGTCTGCTGTTCGATTATCCATGCATCCATTCATCAATTTTTACTCTCTAGGGTGTGATTATCGGATTAACATGAAGCCTGCCAGAGAATATGTTTATTTGGATTTGATGTACAAAAATGCTTGTTGGGTAGTTTAAAAACATGTATTTTTTAAAGAAAGTGTTCATTAAAGATAAGCTATTTCCGAGATAACATAGAAAATTTAAAGGAAAAAAACCAGAATATAAGCAGATATATCGAACCAAAATTGCTTTCATATTCTGCTAGGAAACTTATCTTTTCGTATTTTATCTTTTAAAGATCACTTACACTTCTGATTCAATGAGCATTAATCCACAGTTTCTTGGAAATGTATTGGAGTCAAGCAGGCATGTAAATATTCATCAAACTCAACATATACTCATTAATGTTTCTTCGTATCTTTTATGATTGTATTTTTCATGCTGACATACGACACTATGCTCTATTTTGATCTTAATGTAGGAATGTTAAAGCTTTTCTAGAAACAGATTCTTCTTCACCCATTCACAGCATCACCAAGAACATAATCAAACAGAGAGATACGATCTCAAGATGGCCTTTACATCGATATCGACGATTTGATGGATGATGAATAACATTTTAATATTTAATTTATTTCAATTACTGTCTATCCTAAACCAGGTAAAAATAAAAGCGACGACCTGGAAGACCTCGACTGTGAGGAAGTGACGCCTTAGGTGTGAGTGTAGCATCATCGACACATTTACTCTGAGCTGACGATTGATAGTCATGTTGTTGATGCATGAGCGGTTTTCGAACGATTCAGAAGGTTCTGAACCATGAATGCTACTACCCTCAAGACGAATAAGAACAGGAACAAGATCGGAAGAGATTCAGGTTGAGGGATTCCCTACATGCGGAGCGCAGCTGTGCTTGCACAACGAACACTTTCTGGATCGCAACGCTTGCCACTCACATGGTGACCTCGTTGACGAATGAATAAAGTGCGTTCTTCTCGATTCGATGCCTTGGTGTGAGCTAGGGTGCCTCGTAAGAAAAGGGGTCTTGAAACGCCCAGAATGTGGGGGTTCTGGATAAGTCAGCCGAAATTGGGGGAGATATCACGGCTTTGGCAGCCAGGTTATTTATCTGTGACAACTCTAACGTCGACCGTCTTACGGACCGGACAAGGCTAATACCCATCATTTTTCCATATACCGATCGAAAGCAAGCCCACCCCTCCTACCCCTGATTATGAACACATTGGCGTGGGGAGGACACTTCAACACAGGCTGACCGGAAATTCACCTGGGAAGTTTACATGTTACTATAAGCTTTGAAGGAATGATGCTTTGTGGAGCCGCTAGTGTATAGGGTTTCAAAGGATCTAACCGAACTGCAGTTTCAGTGATATATGTTTCGGTTGTTTGCCTTACTGTCTGTTAGGGCGAGCAGAGTTATTGATGCACTGCTCATCACTCCATCATCGCCGCTGAATTGGGGAGTTGGAAAAAAGCGGAATCAAAATGGAATCAAACTATTGTTTGAAAAATGGTAGTATAGATCTGAAAGCGAATGTAAAATCGATTCAATTCATTTTGGTTTCCAAGACGAAATAACGATTCAGTGATGGATCTTGTCTGGTCAACAGTTAAACTTTAGACTTACAACGTGAGCGATTCTGTTTAACATCCAATCTGGTGACTAGGATGTTAACTGTCCATGAGCATTCCTAACCAATAAAGCACCGACACCAGCGTTGCTCTTCGATTTAATCTGCTTTCGGCTCTTTTGCTGCTAACTCTACCTCTGATCCCGCAAACTTGATTTGCATAAATCATATAAACGTTCCCATTAAATCCCAATAAACGCAATCCCACGTGCAAACCGGGCGCATAGTCAATCGATCAGTTCTGTTCGCGGTTTTGGTGCGGAAACGCTTGATGAATCGACCGGTTTTTTTGGATTCAGCTATGTTAGTCGACCGTTCCAAACAAGGGCAGATGGTATATAAATCGAAAACATGTTTTTCATTTAACTTCTTCTACGACTTGTCGACTGTAGCTGATGGAACGGAGAAAAAAAAAAACAAATAATAACGCGGAAAACAAAACAACCATAAGAACAAATCATTACAATAACCGCCAAAAGTATTGCGTAGGATCGACGTCCTTTAATGGAGTTGGTTGATTTGCTCATATTCATAAGCGCTTGCTAGCTGAACAGGTTGTCTTGAGGTTCGTTGATTGATTGGATGAGCTAACGCATGCACTGCACAACCACGCGAAACAATTGAACCGATAACTAAAATTAATCAATCTTATACTGCGCATACTTGTTGACAAACGAATATGGCTGACGAATATGAGACGTTTCACCCACTGAAGCTATCCTCAAGTTGATTCCCTGTCTTGTGGAAGGCGACATCCAGCAATCCGATCACCAACTCTCCTTCGGTTCTCGCTCTGTTTGACTACCTGATAGCCCTTACTATAAGATTCTGGCCAAATCTTTTTCTCCAATTATTAAGCAGCAAACCGAATCGTTTTAATCTTGCATGTAATTACATCTCTCTGCTCCTTCGGCGTTCGGATTTCTTGTGTTAAGATCTTCATGTTGCCAGTGAAGATGCAATCGATACTGGAATTGGGTCAGCTGGTGCGGAAAACCAGTAACGAACCAGAATTCAAAACAAGTGAATCGAACGTCCCATTAGCCACCCAAGTTGCGCTAAAAGAAAGAACGAAAAGAGAGAGAGAGAGAGAGAGAGAGAGAGAGAGAGAGAGAGAGAGAGAGAAAGAGTGAGAAGTGCAGGCAAAGTTCCGTAAATAAGCTACGAGACGACGCTTTTCAACTAGGATTAGCAACGTTTTTCGAAGATAACGATCTTTGGTGTTGATCTTCTTTCATGCAACCAGAGAACTTTGTCGGCTGAATGAGCATATCTTGAAGATGCGTTAGAACACACCCATACCAAGTCTCGTAGAGGGTTTGTGATGCAAAATTGATGCAACGATGTGCTTCCTAACATTTAAGAATCTAACCGTCATGATGCTCATTAATTATCTTGATCCTCAGTTGCAAATCCTTCGTCGCTCGTATTTTTTTGTTTTGAAGGGCTATAACTATACAAGGTTCTTGGCCTGCGCGCTGTTTGCTAATAGTGCCGAAAACTTAAACTACACACGGAAGATTAGTTGACGATTTTGTGCGTTAATTGCCTTTCAGCAGCATTATTGGTAATACTGCCGACACACAATCTTTACCGATTCCCGCGGTCCTTATTATGGTTTGTTTTGGCCGTCTTAACATGTTTACCCAAATTAGTGATGATTTGAACGAAAAGATGCATAGAAAATCGTGGTCAATCGTCTAGAAATTCCTTCATTTAATTTTAAACAAGAACAGATAATTTCAATATAAGCCTCTGTAAACTAACAGAATTTAAAAAGTAACATTTTATATGTTGTTTGTAAAGTAGTGTTAATAGTCTGTTTTTTGTCGTATTTTTAAGCTATATCCTGGGAGCTTAACAGACAAGGTCTTCCGGATCTGATCAACCCTTGGCGCACATCCTTCTGGTGTTTGGTCTCCGCACTGCTTGGTGGTCTTAAAAGGATCACTCGTTGAAGCCGATGCGATAGTATGCGACAGTTGAAAACAATGGCTTTTATGACACCCTTTGTTTGCAAAGGATCAACCTTTTTCTTTTCATTGCAAGATTCTTTCAACATTCACGAAAGTACAGGTTTTTTTTGTTTTTGGCAAACGTGGGGTCGTGTTCGTGTTTTATGTTTTTAATGCAAAGGCCATTGTTTGCCCAGCGGTAGCGTTATGTGTCGCTAAAAACTAAAATGTCGATCCGTACCGGATTGAGAAATGTACCTGATCGAATCTCCCTATTCTTTGGAGAACCGTTTCTTTCTGCAAGAGTGGCCACTGTTGCAGGTTTGAGACGGTGTGCAAGTGCTAGCTGAGCATGTTGGTGACCGGTTCTGTTGGTTGCCAAATTTTCTACCACTTCAGGAACCATAACGAATTGGCCGCGTAACAGCGTAGAAATGCGATAATGTACATTCAAGGGACGAAAATCCTTCCGTTTTGAAATAATTTTTCAACGAATGGGTAACCCTTCTCTAAGCAAAAAGGCACCTTTTGAAACACTACACGCCAACGATTCAAGGCGGTTGACAAAACCGTTCTACGATTGTCACAAAAGGGATACTGGCTTTTCACTTGAATGGTAAAGCTCAAGAAGAACCCCTGTCACGGTTAACATATCATGTTGCTTTTCCATCCGCGAAAGTTGGAAGTAGGTATTCATCGCTTTTGTTCTGGGATGGTTGATTCCTTATGATTACAAACCCCCTTTCGATTCGCTTTCCAACGAACGTTTTGTGTTAGGTTTTTGTAGCGTAGTGAACAAAACTGCATCGCAGTGGCACAACGTGCAATCATTACTATTTCTTTATCCTATTTGAAGGACTTCCTGCTGCAGGCAGTGTACATGCTGAATATATTGTGCCGGGCTTTTCATTACTATTAGAATACTGTAGGTGAAAGTACTTTATCGTGTGCAAATTGATTATAATATTTCGTAACATTATTCTGTATTGGAATTTCTGTATTCTGTATTCTGTATTCTGTATCTGTATTAGAGTTTCGATATTACATATAATTCTAGTGATCTGAAAATAATACTTTTTCAAGACACCCTTTTTTACTTGACTGAAGCATCACGGAAAACCAGATGTTGTGTGACCAAAAAAATAAAACAGCCTAAAATAAGAAGAAAAATTCTCAATACCCTCTACTAGAAGGATTCGGGACTAAAGTCATTATTTGCTCAACATGACACCTGCTTGAAGCCACCTCCCGTGGTTCAATTCACCATAGAAATGAGCGGCTGGGTACTTCAAAGACAGCAGGTTCCAACAGGCTGGTTCTGAATCTAGCCTCCAGAAGCCAGAAGAACCCCACAGGCAACAAAGGCTTGCCAAAGGTTTAATGTTCATGCTTTTCCCCTCACTGTGAATTTTAAAGATTCTGTTGATGTATGTGTATGTATATAAATTGGCGAATTGAAATTCTCAACAATGATCTAAGATGCCAAACATAAAAAAACCATGTCAAAAAAATGTGGAAAGTAACGAAGAATAAATGCCAAGAGTTGTCCTGTCGGGATCATGGTGGCTCATGGATCCCATAGCATGGAACGTAGAACAATTGGCTGCACACAGGCACGAGCAGCAAAAAAAAATCAACGCAAAAGGATTCTGGCATGAGCGTTGTGACATAGCTCGGTAAAGTCGAAGGGCACCGGAATCCATCTAATTCCCTGAACTGCATTGAGCCGATTCGAGACCATCTAGCTGATCCTCCCGGCCAGCCATCAAAGCGGCCAGGTGATCAAATCAAAAATGAAAAAAATGCAGGTGCCTTTCGCAAAAACGTTAGGATTGTATCCTAGCAAACTAGCATTAACGTACCGTAGTCGAAACACCCGGTACCCGGTATAAATCAACCGACGATGCCAACCCCTTTGTTATAGACTAGGGCAACCCGTCGTCGTCGTCGCCTCGACCGCTGATCGCTATGATTTCAATTGCACACTAGGGCCCATAAAGGATTTGAAGTTGTGTGATGTGAAGGGAAGAAGCAAGCGAATGAGAGAGCGAGCGTACACACGCCAAAAGGACGAACACCTTGTCTCGGTTGGGTCCTTTTTTAAAATTGGCAACAACCAGTGATAATTGAGGCCCTTGTAAGCCTGCTGCGCATTACAAGCGCACTGCGCAGCACGTACAACTCTAACGAGGGGACGCTTGCCGTTCCTCGGACTTTAACGCCATGCTTTATAGGACGAACGAAACGAAACGAACGAAATTTCATTTGTAATAACGTGTAAAAGTACGAGAAAGTGTACCTTCGCGCCATCATTAACCATCCAATGCTACTTCGAAATACTGGGTGTGTCAGTAAATTTGGCGAGAGTGATTCGTGTGAAAGATTTATGAACTTATCTTTTTCTTCACGTGATAGCAATTGATGAGCTGGGTTTACCTTCCAGTGCAGATGGTACGACCACACTTGATACGAGGATGTTCTAACGGTTATTTCAACATGCCCCTTATTTCATTGCAGTGTCCTTTCACTACTGTAGCTAGGCAGCTTTCCCAAGGTACAAAGAGCAGTCGAAATACTTCGTTACACTATGCAACGTTCCATCAATCTTAAAGTTTGGGAGGACGTAGCGTTTCGTCCTGTCTGAGGATATGGTGCATGATCCTTCCTTCATTGAAAAAAAGTTAAATTTGTTTCAATAATAAGGGCGAATTATGGACTTATCCTTGATGGTGGAACAGGGGTTCAACTTTGGTACCACAGACACCAAGCGACCGATAAATCCATGTCCCCTAGCGTCCCATAGCCGGACCAGAGGGCCAGTAGCTCGCTGGCCTTTGGCGACCCTGTTGTACCTTTAGGAGGACAGGTTTATTTGCATAATCCTAGCCCGGGATACTGTACTAGACATTGGTACGTTAAGACCGTTGAGTCGTGAGATCGTGTGCGCGTGGCTTGTGATGAGAAAATAAAATTTCTTTACGATTTGTTGTGCCAACCGTTAGAACTCTTTCTCTAGGTTGTTCAGAAAATAAAACCTAGGGTTAGCCAACAACGGTCATGCTAGTGATACGAGCTTCCTATTTCCATTGAGTTTTCCATATACGTTCCCGCGGCGATAAATGTAAATGTTGTTTTACGAATGTGACTGTGTGAACGGTACTAGGACGAAGAAAAATCATGTTACGATGCAAACTGCCTTCCTTTAAGGATGCAATACAAAAAGGGACATACCGTGACTGCTTTATAGAAAAATCCGAATCAGCAGCTTTGTTGCAGAACCTGCCAGCATTAAACATTAACAGAGGTAGCCATAAAAATCACAAGACGAAGCGCCATTGCATTCAAGTGGTGTTACGAATAAAACACCTTCCAAGACTGTGGAGGTCTTCTGTGAGTGGTTTGCGGTCTGAACAAGTGCTTGTACACTGTTGGGCAGGC
This sequence comes from Anopheles darlingi, assembly GCF_943734745.1. Lineage (NCBI taxonomy): Eukaryota > Metazoa > Arthropoda > Insecta > Diptera > Culicidae > Anopheles > Anopheles darlingi. The sequence continues at coordinate 94,651,377 of NC_064874.1, forward strand.
TTTCTGGCGGCGCATCAAATTTGCGACAATGATGCCAACCGGCAACATTGTCCTCGTGGTGGTGGTTTTCGGTCGTAAATTTATCTTTTTCGATTTCCGAAACAGAAACGGTCGCTCGCCAATGCCATTAAAACTGACCCTAGCAAGTCTCCGAAACGTGCGACATGCTGCGATGGTTCCACCCATCCGGCACGAGGCAGGTGCTGCAGATTCGACAGCAGAAACACCTTTCCGTATTTGTCCATCAAGATCAACCACCGCAGGTAAAGGTCGGGTTTCGAAGAATCATAAAAACACCGAAAATTTACAGGAAAACTGAATCAAAGACTGATGCACGATATTGATCATGGTGTTGTATGGTTTTGTACAATTTGTACAATCTCAATCTTACCGTTTGGTTGAATTGATACATAAGTAGCTTTACCATTGCTGGGATTGCAAGCCCGTTCTTGGCCTACCTTTATTTTAGCTGCCGAGTACGATATGTTCTCTATTATTCAAACTGGAAAATGTAGTTTAACGGTTTCGATGGATTTACTTTGACATTTCGAGTAATTTATTTTCTCTGAAAAGCACCGAACTGAACAAGATGTTACAGTCTCTGGCGCAACAATGGGAGATTTCAACATAATTTATACGCCAACCGACGACTGATCGGACAATACTAGAACTAAACTATTCGGTGCCACTATACTATGCTCAACCAACGGCCTAAAGCGCAAATAAATCTCGTGAATAAAAGTCAAAGAACGCCTCCGTAATCGAAAAGCGGGTCTGCCTTACTTCAACACTCGATTGGTGGTCGAAAGTGTTAAACTGTTCTTCTTCCACGTAATTCACCTGACGCCAGGTGAAGATTTCGAAGGTGAACCGGCGTAACGTGTCCACCACTATCTCACGGGTGCTTCCAGCTCTTCGATTAGGCAGGATGTCTCCCGCTGACCGGTTCACGGTAAACACCCTTTGCTGATCTAAAAACTCAAGCCGCGTAGGTGCGTCGATAAACTAACTTTAATGTGTTACTCAAACGCCGGTGCGATATGGATGAGCGATATTGTCTAGTCTCGTTCTTTACCAATACAATCAGCAAATGCCGACCGCTTGCCTTGGCCCCTAAAATGATCATTAGCCTTTAGACGAAATCGTTCGAGCTCTTCCATCTGTGACCCTACGTTCCCGGATGGAACCATGAGCTTTAAAACCACGCTGTGGAAGATGCAGATTATCCGATCGTAAACACTTACGGGCCATTAATTTTCGTTTTTTCGGGATTGTCTTTATTGATGTTTATATATAGTTCAAAGGCAGTAAATGTTGAGTTGCTTCGTGATACGTTTTCTAGTCACTGGCCTTTCTGTTGTGGAACAACGTTTCGAGCTTACTCATCAAGCGATAGCAGGTTCCCAATCTGCTAGCAAGCTTAAATAAATAGTGTCAACGCTTGCGAGATTTGAAAATGGTTCATATTGTGAAACTATTTTAAGATATTTTTTGTGATGATTAGAATATTCAAACTCGAACTGGGAAATGATTGGACTACTATTTAAATTAATAGGCCCTACCAGACGGAGCATAAATTTACGCGTAAATTTACAAATTAATGTCTAAACGTTAATTTTTAACCCTTACACGCTATCAAATCTTTACATTGACAAGATGTAAGGGTTAAAAATAAACGTTTTGGCATTAATTTGTAAATTTACGCGTGAATTTACGCTCCGTCTGGCAGGGCCAAATGAATACAAATATATTTTAATTGTTTGATTAATTAATTTGAAAAACAAAAATGTAATAATAGTTTTGAACCGCTTTAATTTATCAAAATTACATTACTGAAGAAGTGCGAGGAGTGTTGCAGCCCTCGCCTTGTGTAGCCCTCGAGATTGCGTAAGAGCTTATAAGATTTAAGAAGGAACAATAAAATGCGTAAGTGTAGTTTCTTCATTAGTTCAACCCTCCAAATACAGGTTTTCATAGCCTACCACATTTAAATCGTTGTCGTTAAAAATATTTTCAGCGGCTCATCGGACTTAACACCTCTATTCCACATATGCCACTTCAAAATGACCAGAGCTACACAAAACTCGTAAAATCATGAAAAACGCCAGCTGTTCGTCGTCACGCGGATCCAGTGATCGTTTTTCCGAGCATGCGTCTGCATTGCCAACACGTGCATCGTAAGGACTCAAATTGCTGGAACACAGAAATGAGCAGAAAGCCAACTGTAGATCTAATGCGAGGCAGTGAAATGCTTTCTCATTTTCTTTATCATTTACTCGGTGACCGTGCCAGACAGCCTGGCGACTTGTTCAGAACGAAACATGACCATTTTAGCACGATCGTGTTTACTTCCGGCCGTCGGATTTCAATGAGTCTGGTATTCAAAACCCCTCAGCGAAGCAGCAATGGATGGCGACATAGACAACAAACCTCTCTTCTGATGCTCGACCACCGGGCCGGTGCCCACACAAGGCGCGATAGGCTGCTGTTGCTAAGAGAAGGCTGTTGAATATTGCCTCTAGCCAGTCTGTTGGCCATCGAATAGCGGATTTTCCCGCGACATTTTCCCAAAACGGGGGGAATTCTTATAGGAATTAAGAATACCGACTGCTGCCGCATGCTTCCTTCAACCTTCTCTCCTATTTCCTTCTATCATCTACCTGAGCACCCTTCGTACTAATACCTTCTCGCATCAACCTTCCTTGATCAAGTTGTGTAGTCCTGCGGAATCGATCCTACGGGAAAGGATCCTGTTTAGAAAATGTGAAAAACAAGAGGACAATAAGTACCTGAAACAAAGACAGCATACACCCGCCAAGAAGGGTACCTTTGGAGTAATAAAAAAAAGCCACCAACTGAGCTGATGGGGCGCCTGGAGGTGAAAACTAGGTGGGATGGTATCACGTCATGCTGGCTGGCGAGCACGCCTTATAGCTAGACATCTTGTCACCAGATGTCAAAGGCACCGTGCAGCTGAGTTGATAGTTCCATCCTTCCGTCTTCCGTTTTCCTGCCTATAAACAGGAGGCTTGAAATTCTGTTGCCGAACAATCCTATTTTTGTGAGGAAAACTACGTGACGAATTGGTGTCCGGCAGACCACCCGCGTCATACACTATGATATACCAAGACATCAGAGCTATAAGTCACCGTCCGCAAACATCTTATATTTCAGCCAGGAAACGTATCCTTTTTTAAAAGGGATGAGCCATGCGACCTGATCGCTTTAGCCGATCGATCAATCGATTCCTATGCCTGCCTGCTATCGATTTCGGTATGAGTTTATTCATCCAACTAGAATTATGTTTGCTTCGTTGGTGGTGTAGTCGAAGAAGCGATTGATGTTGATTTATTAAGAACTGCCGCCAATGGATGTATTTCTTTTATTCTAGTCTGTTTTCTTCTAATCCGCATTTTAATAGCATAATTTAAAGGAATCTAGACCACTTTCTTCAAATCGTAATTGCAGTTTCAACTGTGTTTTCAAACATTCACGTTTGATCACACCGCTTTTTCATCGATCTATGATCCGCAAAGACGGGGCATTTTGTATCTAGAGTAATGGTGTTAGCAGCAATTGCGACTCTATAACATTGTCGCCAAATCACATGCTCCCGTAAGATAAAAAAAGGACCAAAATACACCCTGGTGACTCTGGCATAAGCCACACTGATACTCCGTCGACTATCCCTGAGGCGCAAAGAAATCAAAGACGAATTGCCGAAAGGACTCATGCTTCTGCTGGACCGTTTCCTTTTTTTCTTTTTTGCGACATTTTGCGGCACTCTTTGAAGCGGGTCTGTTGTTTCACTTGCTGCATCCGATTTTCAAAGCCGGCGATGCGAACCATCGTTTGCACCGTCAAAGTGATGAAGAACTCGAAGGCATCAAGCATAAGACGGTTGTGGTATCTGGTATTCGTTCGTGATGTAACTGACTGTCTCTCTTTTTCCATCGCTCTCTCCATCAAAGACGAATTCCAAATATTTTCAAGCCTCTCTAAGTCCCATAACTCCCGTTTAGGTTCAGCTTAGGCATGCGGCAGGCTACTCTAAGATTTTCGGGTTTTCGTTGCAGCGATTGACCACGCAAAATCATCAAAGCACCGATATGCCGCTCTCCATCTATGTGCACCTTCCAAATTCAAGCGGAGAAAGCAAATCGATCGATCGTCAGAGCGTCTTCAATGTATCTTTAAAATCAGTCCAGTCTATTTCGCCGCCAAGGCATGCCTTAACAAAACATCCAAATAATGTCCAACAATTTTCCTTTATTTTATTGCTATCGGCTATTTTTACTATAAATCAACCTATCCATTTCGGTCACCGACATGGTTTGAGGCTTAAACATCGATAATCTAATCTTTATTTGTTCCAAAGTAACCATAGGTTTTTAAAAATTCATTGCGCAAGTAAAGTGTCCTTTAACGGATTAATTGCGTTGAGCTTCTCGAACCTGTATCTAGATGTGGCTTATGTATGTCCCAAATGATTGAATCGTGATTCCTAACAAATGATTTTTCTTATTTTGATTAATTCGATTCAAGCAGGTTGCGAAAAGTCATGCCTCTTATTTTATACTAGGAATACAGACATATTAACGGAATTAGAAGATACTTCAGTAGGGTAGAAACAAAAACTGAAATGAAATAAATATCATCGCGCTGAAACTCCCATGACAGCTTCTCACGGAATCCGAAACATCTGGACACATTTATGTTCGCAAAGGTTTTACCTTTTCATCATTTACAATTTTGATTGTATCAGAACCTTCAGGGAAGATGCGTTTATGCGAAGATATTCAATAGCAACATATGAGACAGAGACAGCAGTTGCGCCGATGCCGCCGATGAATCTCATTAAAAATGTCAACATTGGCAAATTAGAATTTGTCGGGAAGTATTTCCCAACTGAAAAATCCCACAATCAACCTCGGCAACGACGAAGACGACTAAATTGAGCCTATTGGTTGACCAAACATTTGGCGTCGGTATCCGATAATATGCACACGCCCGTTGCGCGCACATCTGTCAGAAATTTCCCAATTTGGTCAGTTTTTTCCCCGCATAAATTTTATCTCCCACAACACCTTGGATGGGTCTTTCCGGCACAAAGTCCAAGAAAAGTGCCTTCCGACCAGCAGCTTCGCTTCGGAGATCCCATTTACTCTCCGTTTGGAAATTAATCGTGTTTTTCCACAAATAAAACTTTCCAAAATAATCGCTACTCTCGGGGGGAACAGTTTGTCGGGAATTCTAGGAAAAAAACCCTCTTGGACGTAACACCGTTTCATCAATGAGCTCCAGACCGGAGTCGAAACGATCAAGACCCTGGGACTGTCCAACAGTAAAGCTGGCGCTAACTACCCTCGGTCAGCATCTGCCTGCCTGCATGGGACAAGACCTTATCATCCATGCACAGAAGGTAAGAACATTAAATAATTAACACATTTTCTGTTGGTTTTGAACCGTTTGGGTAACTTCGTACATTTGCATTTCAGGAGAAAACGTGCGGAAAGTTCGTTGAAGGATCGTATAGCTCGGATATGGCCAACGAAGGAATATCCTTTTATGGCATATCGTGTTTTGTGATTTGTTTACCTTTGGCCTTACTATTGTTTTTCGGCTTCTTTGTCTTCATAGGCGCCTCTTTGGGTCTCGTCGGTTGGCAGTAAAGCATGTGGCTTGCAGGATCGATTCTATGTTTATGTTGCCAATAAACGTTAATTATGAGTACTGTATGACATCTGGCGTGCGGAAGAGGTGGTAGGAATCGAGTAAGAGAGTTCGAGAATTTGGAAATCAGTAATTTCCGAAAATGCCGTTAAACTTTTCTTCGTTGCCTGGACGCCAGGAACGCACGAAGGAGGTATCACAGAAGACAGTCTGGCGACCAGATGTAGGATTTCGTTTGCGCATAAATGACGGATTCAATTGCGTTTGGCGCACTACGCTTTTGCCGATACCCTGGTGCGTGGGACAGAAACGTTAAGGTTCCCAGGACTCCAGCTAAACCATGGACACAATTCGTAAGGGTATCCTGCGACATTGGGAAGAAGATTGATGATACCGTGTCCGTGTCCATTTGGGATGGTGGCCAGCATCACGACGAGAACCAGGTTCCCAGGATGACACGGACGCTGGCGCCAATATGCAGCATGCGTCGAGATGCACTCCGTTAGACAGGGGGAACTGAGACAATGTCCCGGATATTTGGCTCCCGAAGCTACGCTACGAGAAGAACGAAGGAGAGAGAGGCTGCACATTTGAGGTCTGACTAAATCCGAGGGGTGGTTGATCCTTTCGGACTGTTGCCCGTACTACGTCCATTGAATGTTGAATTTTCGGGCCAAACTTTCTCAACAAAAAAAAGAACCTTCAAATTGGGTTCCCTCAGCCACAGCCGCTGGTAACGATCGTGGGAAACCCGTGGGTATCGAACTTTTCCAGCTAAATTCGCAACGGAATCACCCGACCGATTGACGACGAGAGGGGTCGAGATGTTCTGGAATTGCGTTCACGTTCCTATGCGGATTGTCGATGGCGGAAGAATTGTCTCGGAAGTAACCGAAGATTGCAGATCGAACTAAGCATCCCATGTGGCGATTAAAAGGTGTGTTGATGTTCGCGAAACTCTCTATTCGACAGCCCTACCTCAATTTATCTCATACGTTGATCAGTACCGTTGATTGCTGCTGTTCACGGTAGAACTGTGACATAGGTACAGATTGATTTTGAGCGCAAATATCGCGCATCATTTGTCAGCGAAAGAAGATGATTATGCTTGCAATATCATATGTTTTACATTCAAACTTAAGGAGCTAAAATCATTTCGAGTATCAAGATCGCTAATGGGGCGAGAATGATTGATGAATTAAGGCTCATGCTTGTTGAAAAATGTTATATACAACAAATACTAAACTTGCCCCTAAACATTATTGATAAAAAAAAGTGCAATAACAATAAAAAAGTTAATTTTATTCGTAATTTTATTCGTCGTAATTTTATTCGTAAACAGTGCCAAATCTGGTTGTTCGAAATAATAAGAGCGCAAATCGGAAAAAAATGTTTATCGGTCTCTCTCTTGCACAGCAGCCATCCAACGGATATACCGGACGGATATATTCTATTGCTAATTGAAATGTAGATGGTATTTAAAGGTTTTTTTCATAAATAGAACCATTGCATCTAAAATCACACATCAATTGGCCGGTCGAGAAATGGCGCAATATTTTGTGGTTAGATGAAAGTAAAATCGAACTGTTTGGCTCCAGTGTTATTGAAGTCATTTATTGTTGCTGATCTAAATCACTTTACGTTTCCAAGTTGGAAAACCCTACGAGCTTCAGGATCGCTACACCGGAAGCAAAATACCAGAGGAAGGAGCGTTTCCAAAGGGGTCCTTGCTCGGTGCACACGCATCTGGCCGGATTTGGGTTTCGCTTCGGACCGGCTGCTGGGTGCGCTACTAACCTTTAAAAGGATCCGAGATCTTCGATTCTGTGTGTCCCTCCTCGTAAGGCGCTACACTTTTTCTTGCCAAGGGGTCAGTCGGGGATACGGCTGGAGGAAACAATGACAAAAGTGTCACCTTCGTTCTGTCCTGCGCAAGCTGCGCATCTTACGTCAGAACGAATCGATCCCCTGCGTTTGCCACACTTTTCTGAACCTCAGTGGCTTGGTGTCGGCAAGGGACCTTACCGGTGCAGCCGTTACACCCGGTGTTACCTATGGCCTTTATTTTTTTTTGGTTCCCGACTCTCCGGTAGACAATAGTTGCCACCCCGAACCAACGGTCTGCTGTAACGATTTTTGGCATTTCATCGCGTACCACCAGCAATAGCCGGTGCCAAAAAGAATTCACTTTCTTCAAGCTGCTCCGCGTGGTTTTTGTTCTTTTGTGCAACGAGTCCCGTGTTCTTGCGTTCTGGCCAAGGTGTCGTTGGCCCGCTGCTCCTGACAATAGCGTCTCGAATCGAACGCCGCAGATGAGGAACGATAACAATGGCCCCGAAACGGCAGCGTGCCACTCACCTGCTTGCCAAGGCGTTTAAATCACCATCATGTTCACGTTCTGCCTGCGGAATCTGCGCAGTAACATTCCAAGAGCCCGCCAATAGAAAAAACTGTCGAGTGCGCATGATCCACGTGTTCTCGAGACGGTTTTTGGCGCGTTCGACCCTCGAGAACCCCGAGGGAATCTGATAAGGTAAAACGACCCATTCTTATCACTTCCTGCCTGCTGGCTGGTATCAATGTTTGTTTCGTGTGCTTGCTGGCACCTGGCCGGTTTTTGGCATGTCAATTCTTTCCGGTCGCGTTGTTAACGGTAACGGTCTTGTTTTGCATACCTTTTTGTTGATTCAAGCAGCGCCCAACTAGAAAGTGTTGAATCGGGTTTGACACATTGTCGTTTACGCTAACGAATTTCTGTTATTAAATATTGAATCTTAAGTTCAAAACCTGATGCGTTAGTGTATCCCCTCACTTATTTTATTTCCATTAGGTTAATAAAACCGAACTCATTACTATTCGCAGTGGAGGTATAGTCAAAGCGTAAAACAAACACCTCGTTTTCGATCTCGCGCTCGTTGACCAACCCAAATGAACCGACGCCTCATCGAGACACGCGCTGGCGTTAAGCGGCATCAAGTTCAAAAGAACTAGCCCACGGAACTAACCTTCCTCAACGAGACCCCAAGCGAAAAATAATGAAAGAACCCATGGACGAGAACGCGAGAGGCCAACAGACAAACAGACAGACAGTAAGACAGACAAAACCGTTAGTCACGAGTTTGATGGTAAGAACGGGAAGCAAAGGTGATCGAACGGGAACCGGCCAAAGGATCGACTCAAAGACCGATCTGACGATCAACCCGTCCGGTGCTCCAGGGCATCAACGAGAACCAAAGAAACGGTTGATGGAAGAAACAAAAACACACAGAACACGTTGGAAACCACAAACCACGGTGGCGACGTTCTCCCATATACCGCCAATCAGCGGGCCCCTCCATATTCCGGCCGCAACCGTTTTTTTTTGGGGCCACGATCGGGTTATCGTTACGGAGCATTCGTCCATCAACATGGATGGGTCGGCAGGACATATGCCCGGGCCTTTTTTATGTATTGAGAAGCCTCCTGCTCCAGATTCTATTCCAATGTTGGTCGGATTAACAAAAAGGAATTAAAAAAGGGTGAGAAAATTGAAAGTTGAATTTATTTTGTAGTGGCTTTCCCATCGTAACGCATCTTGTTATAGAACATTGCTCTTCCCGGGACGGTAACGTTCTGGAAGATTGTAATTAACACGTACGTTGGAGAACCTTATCGAAACCCCTTTATTAGGTGCAAAAAGCTGTTCAATTAAAATCACTTCCATACTTGCACTGCATCGGCACCAAAAGATTGGCGATGATAAAATTCAGCTGCACCGGGCCCCCTAGAACCAACCCTAATTGAATATCCGGTCAGGGGAAGCGTATAGGAATTGAGTATGGGACATAATATGATTGGGATGCGAATCTACTTGACAGTATACGCTGTACGTTGCACAGCCCAGTGATTCGGTAGGAATTGTATGAAAAGTAAAGAGACAGATTCCTTCAATTTGTCAACGATGCTTAGAGGCTTCTGAACTGAATAAGGTGCTGACGTTCATATTGACGTTCCTTGAAATGCACACTATTTCCTTATGCTTTCCACTCGTCTGTTGCTGGTATCATCAAGATCGAACCACGATCGTGTTTCTTCTCACAACTAACGAAGGCGCTGCTTGGTGGGCGTTAAGCTCCGATGCACGGCAGTGCTAATAATGCCCTCCAGACGCTTGGAAGCTGGACGTTGACTCATCTTTCGAGTGGGATTGAATGCTGGAAAATGATGGAAAAGAAAAGAATAAAGGAAAAAACTTCACAGCTCGTTTACACGCTGCGCTAGTGCCGGCCGAGGTGACGAAGCGGCATGCTAACAGTGCCCAACAGTACGATGATGCCACAGGGTATGCTGCATCCGCATGTCTTATCCTACCTCTGCCTGCCAGCTCATGGTGGACATAAAAATCCCTATTATTTCTAATGATATGAAATATAAAAACCATATATTACCCAGAACCGATCAACCTCACCGAGCGCCCCTTCTACGATCTCTCAATTCAACCAGCCGCTGCAGCATGCCATCCAATCACCAGCGGATCCCTTCATGTTTGCCGTGTAGCATCGCGTGGCGGTGCGCGATCCTGCGGCCGTAGCCACATGCTACTCCATCACGCAGAGCAACAGCAGAAGCCAAAGCAGGTCAGGGCGTCACCGCCTCACCTGGACCTGACGTGCGCGTCCTTCTCGTAAACCGGTGGCAACCCTCTTCCAACATAGCACCGCTCGCAGACTTCTAACATCCGCGGCGTCGACGTGTTCGCGTGAAACAAGAACAACCCTCGGTACATCGCCCTTTTTTGCGTCCGTTCGCCGCTTGTGAAAGCTTAAAACGGCGATGATCACCTGGTCGAAGAAGCCAGTCCAACCATTTTTAAGCTTACAGTTTGTTCGTGGTTAAATATTGAAAAGAAAAAGGTTGCATATATTTTAAACACAATACATAGGAAACTGAATATTATTCTCCTATAAACTACTATTTAATGAAGAATGAATCAGTCATTTCGTCTGACTTTATCTAACATATTAGGTTTTTATGAATCAGTCATAATTTTAAGGCATGTTTGTCTTATCATAAGCTGACTGAATTCGAGTTCATATTTACTCAATATTTATTCCTAACTACTTAAATACTCCAACATTCAGAATATTCCTTGAATTGTAGTTGTAAGCAATGATTCCGATAAACGGAATCGGAACCAAAGAACTCGTTCAAAATGCGTTCAGGGGGTTACCCTGCACAAGCTGCAGCATCATCAACATCCCATACGTGCACCAAACCGACTGTTGGCAAAACAACACCCCAAAAAGTGAGAGGAAAATAGAGAAAAAGGTCGCGCTAGGATGAGAAGGAAAATTGACCAACCCGAGAATGGTACGGCACCGTCGTCTGGCAAGTAAAGGTGCAAGCTACAGCATAGAAACGCATAGGAAAACATACGGCTGTGGCGCGCAAGCTGAAGCTGTGGCTGAGTGGAAAGCAAATCACATCTGTCGCGTGCCGATGCTTTGTCGAGAGGGACGGGAGGAACAAACGGCTGATGGATGGATAGATGGATGGATAGACGGGAGAGACGCATGGGATAGGGAGAGAGAGAGGAGGGCCAAAGAGGGATTTTTCCTTTTTCCCTGTTCGTTTGTGTTCCGTGTTCCGGTGCTTCTCGCCGGCTGCATTCGAGTATGTTGCGACATAGGGCCGCACCACCATGATGACAGGGCAAACCAGGATGCGGAGGACGACACTTGCACAGCATTATTTTAATAGAAGGTCCACCGAATCCACCAAGCAGGAATGATTCGGCGTGTGACACAAGATAGTATTGCTCCCCTCTCCGACGTGCAGTCGCTTGAGCGATGGGCAACAAGATGCAGAGTAATTGGAGCCATGATGCTTCGTGAACGCCAAACGCATTTCCTCAAGTGTGTGTCACGCCATGTGCTCAGTCGGACGACGAAACTGAACTGACCTACGATTGTCCAGATTTTTTTCCCAAAAGTTTTTCCCTCTATTTCAACCGAGCGAATTCCTCCTCTTACTTTCTTCCCGGTCGTTTCAAGTCTCTACCCCTGTTTGCATCTAGGTAGAGGGAAATGCCCCCATCTCCCGATCGCATCTGGAAAGATCCGTCGTGATTTCCCATGTTGTAAATATCAAAAAAGGTGGAACCACTCCTGCTACTAGGAGTACTTAGACACCCTGAGGATCCACACGATTTTCTGGATATTCCAGAAGATTCCCAATTTGGAAGTTGATGGCCGGTGAAGTCTCATAGCAATTCGATGCATCAACCAATTTTAATTATAAGTTGGCCTCGGGTTCATGGTAATGATTTGTGCAAACGAAATCCTTCCTAGATGCAACGTTAGTTCTCGAACTCATACCTTTTTGTACTTATTATTAGCCACTCCGTTTCATTGAAAAAAAAACTTAAGGTCCATTTTTACAGCAATACCATTAAACCGATACTGGGAGAATGTATGAATGTGCCTTACTGAATTTAAAATTACCCATCTGGACACTAAGCCTACTTACAATGGTGTTCGAAATAATAAGAGAAAAACATAAATGTTACAAAAACATCCACAAAAATAAAGGAAAATGATTAATTCCTTCCATAATATTTATTTGGTACTATCAGTACTTATCTTCTATATATATATAAAAATGAATGTGTCTGTCCGGATGTCCGGTATAGACTCCGAAACTACTGGACCGATTGACTCCAAATTTGGTATGTGGGGGTTTTTGGGGCCGGTGAGTGCTATAGGCATGGTTAGAAACCCCCCGCTACCTTCCTTCATGTCCTTCTCTAACACTTGATAGTTAAAAACATTCATTACTCAGCAAGTTATGAACCGAATACCATTAAAACTTGCACAATTGTTGATGGTCATCTGAGAAACTATGGGACAAAATTTGGTCTACATCGGATGAGGGGAAAGGGGAGCTTCCATGCAACCCCAATCCTTAAAATACGTCCTAGGGCAATATGGGTATCGTTTCCTAGGTTTTGATGGTCTCTAAATCGATTGGATTCACTTAATACTCTTTTACTTGCTTCTTTCACCTATCCACCATCACCACCCTCCATTCCGTACATCTTGCAGAGCAGAGTGAGGGGTGGGAAGGTTAGATAGTTGCGTTTAATTCATGAATAATAATTTTAAAAATGAGACCAATACATGAGAGCGAGAGAAAGAGAGAGAGAGAGAGAGAGAGAGAGAGAGAGAGAAAGGGAGCCCGGCTAGGGTAGAATGATAACCATGGGACCGGCAATGCTGCAAATCGTTACCATTTTTTATTGGTATGTCTATTGTTGGTTTAAATTTTAACAATTTCTTAAGTTTAGTTAAGTCATGAGTTAATTAAGAAGTTGCTTTAATTTTCACAAATCAATTTACATGAAACAATAACAAAAACTTATTCAGTTGCGAAATATTTGAATTGATCAAGAATTATATTAATTTTCGACTATTGATTTACGTGCCTCTTATCATTGACAATTTTCAACGTATCGGATTATGAATGGTAAACGATCGGAATTGCATGCACAAACATATAAAGCAGCAGTAACCGAATAGTAATAGAAAGCAATACCAACATATCCTATCTATCAAGAACAACTTGCGATTGGAATGATCACCGAGAATGCCCGAGAGAAAAGAAAGACCCTCGATCTGATCGATCGACGTTTGAGTTAATTTGAAGTGCGGTGCTTTTAGTTATGATCTACCATGTGACTATTTAAATCATCGTAAGCTGAATACCGGAAAAATGGATCAAGTGTGTCGTATTGTAATGCCGTTAAATACACAGCATTTGAACTTAACGAGCTATGTGCAAGCCGAATACTAAAGTCAAACTTTTTTTAAAAATACTTGGGAAAATATAATTCGTTGTTCCAAATGACGTCATTTAGCCCGAAAGGCAAAGCCTTAAAACTCAAACATCATGTTAACTTTCCAGTTCATATTTACAATCACGTCGCATCTCTATTTCCAACATCACTAACGGACCTAGCTATTGATTTGGTTCATTGATAAATCGAATACTACCAAATTATGGAATAGATAAAATTATATCTACTAAAATTTTAAAGTTCCTGTTTACGATAAACCCACGACCGATCAAGGACAGTACGAAGTCTGTCGGGGCAGCTAGTAAACTGATAAAATTATCCCCTGAATGAAGTTTACAGATCTCAAATATCTGTCTTGGTTTTTTTCTTATCACCATTCAAATTTTGTCTCTTTTTTTTAAATGCAAACGTTAGTTCCTATCTCGAAAGTGGCAGGCGAAAGTGTCTGATGCAGAGGAGTTTCGCCCGATCAATATGCTCAACACTCTTGAACAGGTGTTGGAGATTGTCGTCAAAGAACAGCTCCTCCGGTATCTGGATTCAAACAACATGCTGGTCCAGGAGCAGTCAGGGTATAGAGCGGGCCATTCGTGCGAATCTGCACTGAACCTGGTTCTGGCCAAGTGGAAGGAACCAGTGGAGAGAAACAACCCATTTTGGCGACCCGAGTGGCGAATATGTTCAGCAAGTTGGCCAAACGCCTTACCATTACTACCCGGCCAATTACTACTATACACTGCAGCAAAAACCGCCACATCAGCATTACCTGCCGATGGTTTATCCAACAGTTACTCATGGGCCATCCGGTTATCTGCATCAAGGGAACTCGCATCACTATGCATCATCAGCCAACTACCCGGGCACGGTTTTACCACGACGGGAACCGACACCCCCAATCGCGGCCTCCTCAACCCCACTCTGGCTCCTGTTCTGTCAGAAGTTGTCTCGCAAGTTTCCGGATCGTTGTAAAAAGAGCTCACCAAGCAAGACATCTCGGTCTACAGGTAAGAACTACCATCCCGCGCGGCACAACCCTACGACAGTAAATCATCAAGTGCTTCCAACATCTACTATGTCCGACTATCTGCCGCTAAAGTACTCCAATATAGATCATCATCCTCACCATTTGCAGTATTCGGTTACCATTCCTCAGCCTCATTATCCTTCATCAGTTGTTGTTCCCGGGCATCAGCCTACATTCTATAGTCATGTCCCGCAACAAGCTATGAACGATATGGGAATGTATTACGTAACACCTGCGCCGATTTGAGAGAAATGATAAAGAATACCAAAAAGTGTAGGTTAGTGGTCATATGTAAGGGCTATGAATGATTGACAAAGAGCTAGACGCTTTTTAATAGTATTAAGAAGAATATACTTTTATGAAGGGCAATAATAACTTAAGATATCTAGTGAGGTAATTTATTACCTAAGTTTTAAGATTAGTTATAAATAAAGCATTCTGAAACAATTGTATTTCATGTACACATACTCTCGTACTATTCAGAAATGATTCGTATGCCTCGGTTTTTCTAATCTCCTTTGACGGTTCATGGCAAACTTTAGAATAAAACAGTAAGTCATTCGAACCGTAATGATACAATGGTTCACTCGAATATCTCCTTAAAACGCATGTTACAGCAATATATAAAGTATCTTTCACTATTTTTGGTAGACAGTTTAGTTGGAAAATACATTCAACTTATTTTCTGTAGATTTCTAACCTTTGCCTAAGGATTCCCATTTCCTATTACAGATTTGTCTATTGTCACAAAACATACGAGTGGATGATTGTGGAATAAAATGTAAAATATAATGTATGGGGGAACGGGTAGGGTACCCGCCCAATTGCAGTATGGGATGTTTTACATTGCTAATAGCCATGCTGCAAACATGTTTGCTAAAATCCTGATTAGATTTTATTTAAGTTTCCATTAAAAAAAATCCATTTAAATTTCCATTTTCAAGTTATTCCAGGTATTCCATCCCAACGAAAACGAGTCTGTTTTGGAGAAGCACAATGAACGGTGAGTAGTATAGGATCGTTCACGATCAATTGAACAAAATCCATACGTAGGAAACGGTTTCCTTTGTGGTTGAAGTGCTAGTATCAAGTATCAATTAAATACTCAGAATGTGGGAATTTAAGCGGATAGTGTATGAGGTTGGATGAGGGCATACTGGTTTCAGTTTATTTGTTGATATAGGCCAGCGTATGTTACATGTTACCAGTATAGTTATGTGTCTCCAACATGATGACCATTTCAGTTAATAATGCTTATGAACCAAGAATTGATTAGTTTCCTTTAGGTGAGTTTTGTTTGTTGTTTTGTATCAATTGCGATCAACGAAAAAGAAAACGACACTACTGTTACGAATATTATGGTTTATTTCAATAGGATCTTCTACTTTCTTTTTCTTTGCCTTTCTCTAGGACTTACTTTTCTTAGCCCTAGAGAATGTAAACATTATTGGTGCATTCCGTAGCTGCATGAATTAAAACATCGTGTACTGCAATCACGAAGTGTCCGTTACTAGAAGTTATGCGAACCAAGAACTCCAGTAATCCAGAACGTTATTAAAGACAAGTGATTTTGTTGGTAAAATCAAGCAGTCCTCAGACCCCTCACCTCACCTCAGGTCGCCTTTGATTCGCTTTTGGGAGATTTTTGGCGTCGCAAAGAAATTGACCAAAAAGAGGAGTTTTCTAATCAGATTGAATTCACGCATCCCATCGCATAACGATCATTTCTCCCATAACTGAGCTGAGCTCCTAATGCTACCCCCCGGAGTTAGGACCCTTCCAACAGCTCTTTATAAATGTTAATATTTGGTATATATTACCTTTCAGTAAAGATTCCACATGAATGCTATTTTTTAGCTAATCATGTAGTTAATGCTTGCAAATTAACTAAAGAATGCAACATAAATATGAATGTTCAGCTGCTGGCGGTCGAAAGACTTGGTCGAAGGCGACGAGCGTGGCGCGGGTGCGAGAGTCACGTCCGGCACTGTGCGGTGGCGAGATGGAAGGCGGTTCGTGAGAGCGCTCTCGACCAATGGCAGCGCTCGGTGCCTTCACTATGGAATCGGCCGTGTCACGCTCACTTCGGCCGATTCACGCTCCCTTCGGCTTATTTCCAGCCTTCGGCTTGTGTGCCAGGCCCGAAGCTATAAAAGGGGGGGATCGTGGCGAGTTTCGGGCCATTCTGTCTTTAGCTTTCGGCGCGTACACATCGTGGGAACGAAGACTTCAACGCCGCGGGAAGCGACGAACCGCCTTAAAGATCTGTGAAAACGGTTGATGATCGTGAAGCCGGTGCAAAGTGCAACTCTCGCCAGGATTAGAGAGCAACGCAGCATCCTGTTACGTGTGAATGAATGCCGTGTAAACGTGAAACAGCACTAAAAATCGGTGTGAACTGTGAAACTGTGCAGTCCGTAGATGTGAATCGTACCTTTGGGAATAGGAATAACGAGTAGTGCCTGCAACGAAACCGCGTACTAGTGCCTGCAACGAAAGTAGCTCCTGGTCAAGTGCAAAAGACACAAAATGCCGACGTCAATCATGCAGAAAAACTACAGCCACTGTCCGCTGAAGAAGCGTCCCGTGTTCATGATGAAAGACGCAGAGCTTGCACTGAAAAATGGTAATTTCCGGTTCCGGTTTTAGTAGAATGTGCTTCATTCGATCGATGATCGAGCATTTGCATGTGTTTCCTGCCGTTGGCGAGTGTTCTGTTACTGATGCCAATCTTCCATTTTCGCCCCTTTCCGTGTTTAGATTCAGAAAGTGAGATGGAACCGGAGAACCTGAGCACCAAGCCGCAGGATCTTTCGATGAAATCGAAAAAGAAGGCTCGCTCCGTTTCGCCCGCTTCACCGGTCTCGGTCGTGATGATCAAGACGGAAGACAGTTTACCAACTCCACCGCCTTCATCGTCACCGAGCCCAAGTGAAACTACGAAATCACCGATCTCCATCCCGACACCGACTTATGGCACGTTGCCATCGATCTACTATCCTACAGCTCGATCGCCACTATCACCGGCATCCTCCAACAATGGAACCGTGACAGCTGCCGCGGCTGCTGCCGGTAGCATGCAGGATGTGCTATACAAATCCTTCTCCTCAGTGTATCCTGCCGCGGTGGCTGGATATCCCGGCTTCCCCTACACAATGCCCTATCCGGCCGATTTCTACAGCGCGGCCGCCTACCACCATCATCATAGCCGTCAACAGTCCTTCCATCATCAGCATCAGCAGCAGCAATCCCAAGAACAACCGCAACAGCCGCACCTTAGCCAGATCTCGCCCCCTCGTTCGGAGCCGCTGTCGCCGTACAGTGCCGGCCAGCGCGATCGTAGCCCCTCGGCATCACCCACGACACATCTCTTCCGGCCGGAACGTCGATCGCTGTCGCCGCCACCCTCGATGGTTGTTCCTTCGTATCCAGCCGAGCTGCGTTTTACGCAGAACAACAGCAACATCATCAAATCGGAGCCATTCGCTCGCTCCCAGCATCGCTATATGCCGTATGCTCTAGGACCGCATCATCCACACCAGCACCCGCATCACCAGCCGCATCTGCATCATCATCATCATCATGCGCAGCATCCCCATCTGATGATGGCTTCATCGCACCACAACATTGACCATCCCTCACTCTCGCCGACTTCGAGCCATACCTCCTTCAACTCGTACCTCTCGTCGTCCCGCGGCCGGTCGCTGTCACCAGCTTCTGCCAGCCCCGGATCCGTCTCGCTATCGGAGGAAAACAACAACAGTCTGACCGCAACGAATGGCAACAATGTGCTGACGGAGAAGTCCACCTCGAGTTCCAACATCCAGGAGCATAAGGAAGCCGGCGATAAGTCGTCTGCTACGGGCGAGAAGGGATCGTCCACCGGTGGGGCGGCTCCACGTTACCAGTGCCCGGATTGTGGCAAAAGCTATTCCACTTATTCGGGGCTGTCGAAGCATCAGCAGTTTCATTGCCCGGCTGCTGAAGGTAATCAAGCGCAGAAAACGTTCGTGTGCAAGGAGTGTGACAAACCGTACAAGACGCTGGGTGCTCTCAAGATGCACATCCGGACGCATACCCTGCCGTGCAAGTGCAATCTCTGTGATAAGGCGTTCTCGCGGCCCTGGTTGCTACAGGGACACATCCGAACGCACACCGGCGAGAAGCCTTTCGTGTGCAAACTGTGCCAGCGTGCATTTGCTGATCGCTCGAACCTGCGGGCTCACCAGCAGACGCATGAGGACGTCAAGCGATTCAAGTGCCCGACGTGCACCAAATCCTTTTCTCGGCTTCCCCTACTTACCAAGCACGCCGAAACCGGGTGTCCAGGTGGCAGTGGTGCGGGTTCACCTGTCCCCTCGCATCCCGATAGCCCGGGATCGATCGATGGTGGACGGTGCCATTCGCCGGATCCCTCGTGCCAGGATGAGAGTAAGTTCATACCGACCGTATTGCCACATGCCACCAACAGTGGCAACAACAGCGCCAACATCGCCAACATCGCCGTTTACTAAGCGCAGCCTTAGAGCCATCCTGTGCCTTCAACTCAAGTGTATGTGCCCATTGAAACCAAAAACTCTAGAAAGTGAGAGAACCTGTGTGCAGCTCAAAGACTGATGTAAAGTGTGTAAAGTGATTCGGCTCTACCGTACTTCGTGAGTTGAGATCAATTACCAAATCGAGTTTCCGTGGAACAATCTAGCAAGTACCAGAAGCCCTAGGATATAGAGATTTTACGCATCTTACTTTTCATATTCCTAAAAACCCACTCGCCAATCACGCTACTGAATGTGTCCAGCAGTACTTTTGTTAAGTCCGTGTCTGAGAGAGTCCCGTCATTCTTTTGCGTCTGCGGCCTCATCCCAACCCTTTAGTCAACAGCTACTCCTCTCCGCCGCGGAAGGGGCATGCGAAAGGGTTTGCGTTGATGGTGGCCCGCCAGCATGGGGACGTATACTTTGCAGTTGTTTTCTACTATGGTAAGGAATATTTATTGAACAAAAAAGCAAAACACAGCCGAAAAGACACAACACAACTGTTCCAAGCTAGTCAGTGACTTTAGTGTTTAGATTTATTTTATTTTATTATCCGCCATTCATTTCCAATTTAGCCACATGAGACATCTGCATTTAGTTTCGAGTTTGTTTTGTTTATTTAAACGCCTATGCTTTGGAGAAAAGGCTCAGATCTCAATTTTCTCGGTAGCCACATCACAGACAATCTATTCTATGTGTCTAGATGATACAACCGGGTGCCTTTCGCATGTTCAGGATTCGAAGAGGATTCCAAAAACCGTCTGAGGAGAACAGACTCTACCAAATGAAAGAGGAACGCCAAGCAACTGCCAGAGTTGCACTTGAACTGCACAATTTTGCACCAGGTACAGAGAGCATAGAAATGACATACGGTAATAGGTAGGAGTCGAAGTAGTGTAAGGCTAAGCATAGGATAAGCATAGGGAAGCTAAGGAAAGCTCATTACCACGCCTATACAAGGACCGGCATTCGGTTTCAAAACACTCTCAATATAGTACGTTTCCAAATTATCTTAGTGCTAGTTTTTAACGAGCTGTAGTAAGTAAGAAACCGAAGTTGTTTGTAATACTTTGTTCAGTGAATTGCAGGGCAGCTGCGCAGTGCGCCCAACACAATCTTATTCGTTAAAGAATACACGAAGGAATAAAAGAAATGTAAAATGAGTACGAAATGAAAAAAAAACGCCTTGAATCTTCTATCTTCCTTTCACCTGCTTTTGGGATATTGTGGATTCTGAACTCGAAAGGATCGTTTCACTTCCGGTATCGCACTGGATTTCTTTTTCCAATTCTTCATTCCATCGATCTGCCTCCTTATTCTTTGTGGAAATCCGTTTTCAATTTATTTTCATTCCTTTTTCGCAACAAATGAGCCGCCGAGCACGGTTAAACACAACAAAGCATCGCCGATTGCATCCTGCACCTGAGTCTCGGGCCGGTTAAACTTTTCCTTTTGCAGTGTTCCTGTTTTATGTCTGATGCACTTGTGCCCACTACAGAAGGTGGTTTCATTTCTGGAACACTAAAACAGGACAATGCAAGGGATGCGATCGAGGATGGAAACAGAATATAATGGATCCGGTTCTCTGTTGTTGCCGGATTTTTTGTTTGCGGAACTGAAAGACATTATGCTTCCGGAAGTGCATTCCGGTCTACGGACATGCGCAGGTAGCACCAGCGGAGCCACAGGTGTGCCATTTCTTTAAGGTAGTCCCTGCACAGGCACCGATCGTTTGGTGAGGTTTTGTAAAGATCTTGCTCTAGTCTTAGCTGGAAACATGGATAGCCCAGAAGCGTTCAAGAACGTAAATTTTGATAAATAAGAAAAGTACCATTGCTTTTTGAGTTTTGAGTTGAATCTTTGGAAAGGTTTCGGGCCTCATAATGAGATCTTGAATAAAGCCATGAATCAACTTTTAGTAAATTATTTCAAAGCTAATAACAATGAACACAACACTTCCTGTGCAATGCGGTTTGCCACTTCAACATTATTTGATCTTGAATTAGCAACAACGACGAATACGACACTAAGCGGAGGAAAATTGTGTCGCATCATCATGTTTCAGTTGGATGGATGCATATCACCGTACGTCGGGACACAGCGGCGCTGAAGACGTGTACTTAACACCCATCAACGACCGCCTCGTTTGGATCTGACAGTCTCTTTTCCTTCTTTACCACAAACACACAGCTTGACCGGTGAAAGCAGAAAACAAAAACCAAAATCGAGTGCAACGATCGAATCACTCGATCAATCTCCACCCTTCACGATCGATCGTATCGTATCGAATCAATCGATGCATGCGAAGTATGCATGGAACTAGGAGAGGGGTGACACAGACTTGACATTGTACGATCATCAACATCAAGATCAACATCAAGATCATATTGGAAAGAAGGCGTGGAATACAGGGTCACTAAATGTCAACCCTGTTTGGAACGGCTTACCCGTTGGCGAAGAACGCTGCACGTGATGTATGATTTGTGTGTTTTCTTGTCTTCCGAAACGTACAGCCAGCAGTGATCACTCTTCTTGGAAGGAAGAAAAGCTTTTTGTTTGCGACTGTTTCCTCAAACTGACATGACATGACCGTATCGTGACCGATCCAGATCCTCGTGAGGCGTATACGACGTGCATGACCGTGGTTATAGTTACGCGGGTGGCTCACAAGACCAGAAGCTCTCTGGCTCAAAGCACTCATAATAGCTGCACGAGCGAAATTTGAATAATCGATCTCGAATGGTTTCGAATGCTATCGTGCAGAGAAAATGGGAGCAAATAGCATACCATTTTGGGACTACGAAAGGGGGGCCTATTTACGTGTTTGATTTACGTGCTTATGGCCAGACTTGAGTGACCGATGAGGGGACGATTTACGGACAATCGACCATCCCTCCACTCAATCGATGATTTCCCTCGCAAATATGGTTTATAGCTTGAGCACTTTTTGTGGTACACATAATAGTAAAAGTGTAACTTTTTCATTTTTTAGTGAATATAAATACACAGCAAAGACTGTATTTCAGTGAATATGAATTTTACATTGAGCGTCTTCTTGTATGCCACTAGAATCGGCTATAATACCTTGAGCCGGGCACTTGTTTCGAAGCGTATTTTCCACAGAAAATACCAGCCGTGCAAGGTCCTGAAGAAAAGGACGATATAGTGCTGGGACAGGTGCGTAACCCATAATTTCCAGCCGTCACCGATACCTGAGGTTCGCACATAGCTTTTAGATACCTGCATCAGGCATCTAGTGTGGGTATTCCATTTATGGGAAGTACAAATGAGTGTTTACACAAAAACATCACTTTATTGACGGGCAAATCTAGGGTAAGGATTATGATTTCGTAATTCCTTAAGGGGAAACTCCACAAAACGGCAGGCATGTGGATTCGATGTCATCCTTCCCGCTTTTGCAAAAAGGTTGGAGGATCGGGGAGAGCTCCTGAACGAGTTATTCGTTCAAGCAGTGACGACTGATCACGTGTTTTGAAACGGAATTGCAAATCCACCAGCATTCACAATCACGCCATCGGTGGATACTTCTTAATCAGGGTTTCTTCTACAGGATGTTTGCATAAAATCCACGCAGCTTAAATATGACGAACAGAACAAACGGAAACTACAAACTGAAGTGACTATCCACTTGCTTAGCATCCAATGCATGCATGTACGGGAATTGAAAAAGGACGTAATTGGATAATGGAGACTGCTTCTGTTTGACTTGCAGATCTATTTTTTTCATCCAACACGTAGCGTCCGGTAAGGTTGCTACTACTTTACAGTGTAAGTCTCCTCGTGCACCATGCATGGTCACCCTCTATTCTGCTAGAAGGCCCAGGAACACAAACTCACGTTTCACGTGACCGTAGGCAACGTTTTGGAGCGTGATTGATGCGGGAAATCAAAAAGTCAAAATCACGCTTATCATCGCCCCACCCACAGGACGCGTTAAACTGTATTTCCTTTGGCATGATACAAACAGCAGTTACCGATCGTGCTTGTCACGTGCAGCATAGCAAGTGGGTTGCAGGGTAGGAAGCTACTGCGAAGGAACTTGTCAGTCCTCCGGTGAAGATCGACAAATGCGCTAACAATAGCGAGTATGACCTGAAAGAGTGGATGACGCCAGCTTAGAATGCTGCAGACAGCGACATTAATATCTGATCACAAGGGCATACATATTTGCAAAGGGATCGAATGTTTGGCGAATCCAATTGAGTTGAGTTTGCTGGAACGCGCTGTCTTTGATCGGTATCGTCCATAAGAACATAATGAATCCCGCGTTGAACCAAATCAAAACAAATAAAACCAATGAATGTAATATCTCTAAAGCTATGTTTGATACAGTACTGGACATTCTGTGGCTTTTCCCTTTACCACCGAAAGTGGGTCACTAGTTCAACTATTTTGTTCAGAGTTTTGTTGGATCATTTCAGTCACGGTACCATCGTGTTGCTAACTGCCCCAATAACAAACCACTGGCGCACATACATTCTATTCGACGATCCCACCAAATATGGTCCAGTTGGGTTCAATGTCGAGTATCGAGGGAGCAGGCTGAACGTCTTCAGGGTCACAATTTCACTTAATGCGACATTTTTTCGTTTCGGTCTGTTTTTGGCTGGGGGACATGGAAATTCGACTTGTCCACCCTCCCCCAAAAGCCGTGCCGAGTATGGCCGTGTGTATGGATAATTTGGTTAAAGTCGTGATTTTGGCGTTCGACTCATTAATGGCAAAAGACAATTTAAATGGATGATTATTACAATGGAACCAATTGGGGGGGGGGATCTTCAACCACCCACCCTAGCATTTTACAGTTATGTCGCCCTGGAGGATCACTCCGATGCGCACAACACACGATGGCCCGACGGCTAGTGCTCCAAATTGTGCGAACGTACCGAACAACGACAAACATGAATTACCTGTCGTCGCCGTCGTTGTCGTCGATCGTCGGCGTTGCTGTCGTTAAACCAAAAGGGACTGGCCAAAGGATGCAATCACGGTACGAAGAACCAGTGCGAAGAGGGGACGGGGTAGGATCACGCGATGGATCACGGCAAGTGTACCGCACACAGCGAACACACAAATTGTGCATTGTATGCCAACCGCGAAACCCAGCTCTCTAGAAGCCGAGAAGGTGGTACGTGGAAGGAGATTGGTAAACGGAGTAACATCGTCGTTTTCGATCGTCGCCAGTCACTGGCGGCTGGTAGTGTGGTTTGCCTCATCCTCCTAGGCCACCAATGGGGTTTATGATGTGCTACTAAGAAAGTAACTTCCTGCCATACAACAGCGCCGGTCTTCGCATTCTCGTCTCCCAGGTTGTCCCAACGTTTGTCATGAGTGTCGCAAACCTATAAGTCACCGGTGCCTACTTCTGGCTCAGCTAATCAAGAGACACGAAGATCGACAAATTGTGTTGGGCCGGGGAGAAAAAGAGAAAGACATGAAATGGGGAGCGAGGAAGAGGTTGTGTACGTTGATCGCACATTTGGAACGATTTGGAATTGGATCGTGAAGTTCACGTTTCCGTCCAATTAAGCGTCGAAGGGTGGGTTTTTACTGGACACGCGACGTTACCTTGCTTGAACCCGCGTACCGCTGAAACCAGTAAAAAAGGTTAAATGGATGACGGATTCTAATGGGAAATGGAACTCCCATTAGAAAGCAATGACCAACGTGATGCTGGGACGGAACCGGGACGATACTACCTTCTTACGCAGCATGGTCGGTTGGGTGACAGTCTAGCCTGTCGATCGGCTGACCATATTGGGGAAAGCCGAGCTAATGGAGATGGTGCATTGGCGATTTTATTCCGATTGAAGACGTTTTTGTGGTGACCTAGTGGATTAGCGATCATTATGGCACATGATTGTCAAATACTTACAATGTCAATTCATCCCAGTCACGCTATGTTAGTGCTGATGATTGATGTCGGTATTGCATTGTCGGTACAGATTGAAGTAATTCGCCCAGCAGCTGATTGCTTGCAGTTGTACGAAGATTTTCGGCGATTTGTAACACTATGACTGTACTACCACTTATACTGTCTTATACTGATTCTTTTTTTTTTCAAGATATGTGTCTCCAGCTTATATGAAGAGTAAAAGAAAAAGGGAATTAGAGCGAGCGTTACTGTTCGCTTCAATTCCATGCAGCCTGCAATCCTTCACCAGGCATCGCGTTTGAACAATATGAAAAATTAACTCGTGATTGTTTCGTAAGATTGGTAGTTTCATTGAGCGTCTGATGAATACTGTGCCTCCATATAAACCATATTTTAAACAAGTGCAAAAGTGTGACCGCGGATCGGCAGATGCTGTAGCTAAGTCCTCATACACTCAATGTCTGTGAGCACCAGCTACACCAGTAGCAGCATCTCTTCGTCACTGCTTTCGAACTCCACTCTCCTCCATTTCGAAACGCTTATCCCACTTCACGCAAGATGCTTTGTCCTCCCAGACCTTAGGCGATGAATTGAAGAGGTGTTTTTGGAATCTCATCAGCGATCCATCGGCCCATTTTGGAGCCGCGTGGCCTCCCGGTGTTACGCCAGCGGCCTTTTTCGGTTTCTGGGATCGCCACTTTTGGCCACAACAACAAATGATGGTGCTCGTTGCGGTGCACTGCGCCTGAGTCTTCTCCCAACCTCAAGGAAACTTCCAAAAATGGGGGAACAAGGGAATTCCCTCACATCCGGGGATGGCATCTTTCGGTTTGATTGAAAACGCCCCTCGTGGATGTCGAGAAGATAATCCATTTGAAGTGGTTTTACTATGGAATTTGCCTGCGATCAGCTTGGGCTGGTTATTTATGAATTTATGGCACAAGAGGAGGAGCAAAGAAGGGAACAGTAAAGGAAACCTCATTATCGCACACTGCGAAAGGTTGAGCTGGTTCGCATTCGCCAAATTAATCGCATCATTTGGTCAGCTGGACGGCTGACCACCATGCCGGTGGTCGACGACCGACACCACGGAACATGTAAATGACGCTGTGCACTAGCCAAGTCGTTGGCCAAGGAAGTGAAGACACGTCTGTGCATCTCGGCTTACAGTCGCTTGACCACCAACGATGGCGGCGAAAAGCTGTGACTTGCACCGTGACTGTTCGAGATGAATTATGATGAGCAGCCGCATTGGGACACTGCTTCAGTGCGCTACCAACTGTTCAGATACAACAACCTGTCTGCCGGGCGTTGAAGGTGTTGACATTCATATATACGTCGGAAAGTGCCACCAAAAGTAACAGCTAAACCCAGCAGAAGTGTCATGAGATGTAATTTCAGTAACGGAATCATGACTCATGAAATCACAGAAGCAGCTACTACGTGCCCTAGACTTGATTATACCTCAACAGAAAAGCCATCACACGTCGTAAAGACGCTAACGTTAGAACCAGCTATTAAGAAGAAGTTTGCTTTATCCATTTGTCATTTTGCTTCTACTACTTCGGATGACGGTTTATGCTTCCAAGAACGGGTTTCTTCTGGTGTTTATGAAACTACCCAAAAAAATGAAGATAGAAAAAAATAATAAACAGCCCAACTGGTCCGTTCTTGACGATTGCACGTCTATTTCTGTGGCCAAAACATGCCCCAACTATGGAGAAATCATACACTCATGCAAACGCTCAATAAATGGGATTTGTAACAATGTTGTTAACTGGACATGTTGCTTGCCATCTATCCCTCCTCGAGCACAGTACAATCACATTTGTCACGGACTGCCGTACTGGGTCGAAGCGCCAGACGTCAACCTGGCGGTTCGATTAGAGGGACGACAGCCGTAAGTAGGTTCCAAAGAGAGCCGTCCGGCATAAGTGTTCAACAGTCGGCAAGTAAAGAGGATCACAGAGGAGAGGAAAATGGACGATCTTGCATTGGTGTCGAGAAGTGGCAAGCTTGAATCGTCCAAGCAACCAAGCCAATGTAACGTTTGACTAAACTAACACAAATTATGCACGCATGATGATGGCAATGATGGTGATGAAGATGAGGTTGGTGGGGAATTCTTGCCACTTGCATTGCCTTGCCCTTCATGCTGATCTGCTAGACACATGATCGATGCAACATAATTGTGTCCTTCCTTCCGTTGACCATCTTCGCCATCCACGCAAAAAAGTCATGAGTTTGGTGACGGGAGAGAGCGAGATAAAGATGAATGAAGATTGAAGAGTGAAGAGTGGAGTGTAATTGTAAGCAAATCGGTCTCTCAAGACATGCGATAAGCAAACATCATGGATGGCACCATCCATCCATTCACCGGCTGGTTGGCGGGTGCGAGAATGGCGGCAAAGACATGGGTAATTGGTGTTGATGCTGCTCACCGTGCAACGCCGATGATGTGATGATAATAGGCACGATACTCTCTATCTTGCTCCAGGTGCTATCTCCGTTTAACGATGGAGACGCTGAGAATGATGGTGATGATGTTGGTAATGATGCAATAATTACCATTATTATTCGTCTTTTAAGCCTTGAGGTTAGTAGTGAACGGAAGTCTCGTCAACGATCGGTGATCATATTAGATGTCGCGACGTGTGCCGCAAAAGCGTGGTAAAACTAGACACCTGTTTAATAGCAGCTCGTAATAGCTTCGGGATGTTGATGGCTTTATTTCATTAACGAGACAATTATTTTGCCATCTAATTACGATCATTAGTGGTCTGGTAGGGTGAATTACGCACAACGAGATTTACCGCCGACTGATTTACAGATTGAAACCGTGTAGAGCTCACTTGGCGCAGTATTTTACAGGCAGGTGCTATTGGCATTTAGGTGTCTACGATTGGCTAGTTGCCATAACACCGGTCAGAAAGAGTCGATGGAAATGGTAGTACGATGACGTAATTACGTCGTCCGCCAATTGTCACATACGTTATGGCAGGTGCACTGGCGTGGAAAAAATACTCCCCTCTTACTGAACCCCTTAGACCGGTAGCATGGTTGCTCCGCCTCACGATGGTAACGTATTCACATTCAGTGTAACGTTATTCAGACCGTTTTTAAAATGGTTGGGAACTGTCGACCACGCTTTTGCTGTGAATCGGATGCTATTTTTTTCTTTATTATGTATTTTTAAGGATATCGAAATTTTTAAGCATCGAAAAATGGATCATTATTGACAGTCAGTGGGAAAGGAACCATTACAAATGCACTCAAAATGGTGGAATTGCGAGATTGTAAAACAATAATTACTAAACGTTGTTTGCATATTTTAAATTTTTTAAATTTTGTAGTAGAGAAAATTATTACTCATAAGGTTTCAATTTATTGCGACAAAACTCGATCGCAATAATAACTATCGATTGCTTGTTTTTCTATTTGCAATTGTGCATTGACTTGAAGGCACCTTCATCTACGCCTTGTGCAGCTACTTATTAGAACAGAGCTCATGTCTGTAGTCACATAACAATTTGCTTGCCTCGTGTTTTTCTTAACACCCTGTGCTAGCTTCACGCACGACGCCTAACATGCGCATGGTTGCTTGACAATTGAGTTAATCAAAAATTGATGATAAATAGAGCGTATCGATTTAGATACACAGAGAGGAGGGACGCGAAACTCAGGACTAACAAAGCTATCAAATTATGGTAGAGAAGAGATTTTGAAGGTTAAACTGCCAAAAAGAATTCGAAATGTTATGAGTTATGATACTGCATTCATTCCTCTTCTGTAAGGGTATTGCAGACGAGAAGCTAGTGTCAGGTCAATGGTAAACATGCATCACACTCCATCTTGCATGAGAGTCAAACGAGATTAAAGCATAACTTTTATATGTAAATAATATGAATGTAATGACTGCGGTATGTCGCATATCAAAGCTTGCACTAAATTGGCAATTGCGTTCAAGAACATAGCATATTTGCGACGACGCAATATAAAAGCGTTTAATTTAGCGCTCGGGACTGCGAGCCTTAGGAGTTTTGTGTGAAAAGTATATGGACTCTTTGTCTCTTTGCTTGTCTCAAAACCCCATTCAACTGCCAATCGTTGAATCTTGAAATCGGGGCTGTCCTCGTTGACCCGGTAAAGCTGCGTTACGACTGCTGCTCTCTTTTTGCGGCTGATTGTTTAAATTTTGCTTTTGACCCGTTTCTCATTGAAGAGGGTTTGTTAATTTTGGCTTAACTCAGTCTTCACCGTCGTCATGGTTGCCGCCGGAATCATCATGTCTTAGACTCGTCTGATCTGCGCTACAGGCGCTTTTGGAACGTGTGGTAGTGCAGCGTCCGTGTGATGTGTTTTATTTAATACTTTTTATGATGCATTGGCGTGGAGCCAAAGTCCAGACAGGACCCGTTCCACTATGATACAATTAATATCTGCACGGATTTGGCGCCGTACCTTGTGTCAGTTATGTGCCTCGGTACTAGATTTATGTAATCTAGAAACGGAGTTTCACGTCTAGAAACCGAAGAGTTGTTGGTGCCATATGGGCTTCTCCCCTTTGGTTCCCTGTTCGGATCGTCTGAATATGTTGGCGACTAGCGAAATGATGAATGGTACTAAGACTTCTAGCCGCGCGCCGCCATCGTCGTCGTTTGTCTACGCCGAGACTACGGATTTGAGAGTCTACTGGACACTGGATTCGAGACGCCTGCATAAAGCACCTTGGACACGTGCGTACGTGCACTTTTCGTCGTTTAAGACAGACCAGAGTCGATGCACAAATGGTATGAATTCTATTGAATTATTGAGTGGAATTAATGTTGCAACGAATTTTCAGCGATCAACCGATTATACGATACTATGAACGCAACGAGATGATCTTAATTCCATTATATTAAGAAACGTAACACAACATTTTGTAAAGAGGAAATATAAACCCAACTAAAAAATAAAGTTATACTCTGTAATGTATAAATATAAGCCGCATTTGATAATTTTAACATCGAACAATATACATTTTCACACATTATATTCGTGTTTGACTACTATAGGCCATTTAACTATTATAGGCCTTAATATATACGTGAATGTATATATATATAAATAATATTATATAAAGCTATCAAGTAGTATAAGCTGCAAGGTACCTCCTGGGAAAAATTGACATATTGCACAGGACTGTTCATTGGATATTGGATAAACGTTTGAGTTTGGGAAGGCAATCTCGCCCACGGTACATGATCGAACCACTTCGCGAAGAAGATTGGCTCAATCTTTTCTTCCGTTTTCATCGTTTTCATTGTTCCGTAGGCGGAATTGATTACATTGCCAAGAGGATACTATAAGAAAAAACCATGCCATCAATGCATAATTTAATTGATTTAGATTATGTTATTTTAGCATGTGTCATTGTTTCTGAGTTGATTTTGAAATAATTAGGCAGACCTCAAATTAATTCAAAATATTTTTACTCCTTGAAATGAAAGAAGTAAGCGGTAAGCAAAGCATGCCAACCGCTATAAAATGAGCCGCTAGTAGTGCCCAACGTTGCAACAGAGAATTGCAACGTAATTTTTATATAGCGTTAAACATATTAACGTTATAAATATATATATAGAAAGAGAGAGAGAGAGAGAGAGAGAGAGAGAGAGAGAAATTTATCGTCCAACATTAATCTATGCAAATGCTACCCTTGTGCATCTCGCAAGCAGGTTAAAGCAAGGCATCAGTACTATCATAAATCAGATCTATACGGATTCGATCACCGGCGGTTTTCGTTGGCGTCACAGATTCTCTTTGGCACTGCGAAATGACGATGATCAATCGATGGGTGTTATGAGTTGATTTGTTTGTTTGCCAATTGCAGGTTGAGATGGACTCCGCACAGGCAGGCAGGCAAAGTGCACTTCGCATTTCCGGTCCATAAGCTTAATCGTTGCGGTTACAGTAGTTGGGTCGATGAAAAAAGGGTAGTGCATCCGATGGTCTAGAAAAGAATACCAACAACAACAAACCAGCCGATAGTGATTAATGAAGCAAATGAATTCGATTAAAGAGTCATCAATATTTAAACATTCTACTGTCGACATATATGCTAATCGGTGAGGCACGGTGATGCTGTTTAGCTATCATTGCTCTTCGCGTCAACTTGGCTCGAGCTCGGTAGCTACATCGACCAATGTACAGAAGGAGCAAAGAGATAGAATGGAAGAGGGGATCGAAAGATCTTTCGAAGGGGTGGTGACCGCTACGGGATGACCTCCTTTGCGTTCTTTCGCCTCTCGCTGTGACCACCTGCGCGTAATTGCGCAACGAGCCGCAAGGAAGAGCTGCGGCTTGGGATGCAAATCTACAATACCCAAGGCAGCAACCGACGGTATGCAACGTTCGTTCGCAAACAACTGGAGTGAAAGCAATGAAATGAAATCGAAATAAGCAAATCACAAATCCTCTGCAAATTCTATGGGGGAGGTCTGGTATGGCTACCGGATCTCCTACTGTACTAAAAGGAGCATGTGGTAAATGAAATAAAAAACGAAGAAACACAAGCAACACTGCCGAAGCTCCTCGCGATGGTGGACAGCTACATGTTTTATTATTGCAAATTGCGGTATGCAAATATGCGAAAAACGACCAGAACAACCTAACCGAACTACGCTAGAGCGAGAATTGTTGTTGTGTCGATGGGACACTCGGCGTAACAGGGTGGTATGAAGATTCAGATACTTGCGAAAAAAGTGTTCCAAAACATATACCAATGAGGCTAAAACAGGAACAAAGCATAAATATTACTGTTACCATAAGGAAGCGTACCATGTTTCAACAAAGGTTAAAATTATTATAATCAGAGAAACTAACTAAACCTAAAGCTGCTTCCGTAAGATTCAAGTATTTTTGCATAAAAATATCCCTGTTCCCACTATGAACAACATAAAAAAAAACCAACAAATGGATAGAAAAACAAAAGTAAATAAAAAGGTAATGATCATAATGGCCTTCGATGGTACGTTTAAAACGATCCAATCCGCGTTCCGTAAGTTTTCGGGAAAATCGCTCATAAGCTAATAGTGCCATTTGTTCCGTAATGGTTGCCGGCAAAGGCATCCGTTGAGATTGTCCTCAATTTCGCTGGTTTATTAACCACAGCTGGATAGATTTATGCTGTTAAAAAAACTAGCAAACAACAGTTCGATTCGGATATCGATCCTGCTGACCAAAACAACCTTCAAGTTCGATGTCAGAGTTCTTAAAACAAAGAACAGCTTTCAGCTTCAAAACAAAGCGATTCGAGTTCAATCTACCAACTCATCCCTTCTTGGATCAGAAGCGGTTATTTGCCATCTTGGATCAGAAGCGTGAATGGCATGAAAGCCATCTGGTATGAGAGGTGCAAATTCGCGACAAGTTGTGTTAGCCGGCAGTGGGACCATAAATTCGATCCGGTGTCAGTAAATGCAGTCATCCGATACTCGATTTTGGAGTTGACCTGATGCTACTGATCCTGATGGGAAGATCGAAAAGTTCTCAGAAACATAAACCGCACTTTAATTGATAAGTACGATAAGTAACATTAAATTATATGGTTTATCTCTCAATTGATTAGGTTCAATATTAACCTCAACTTCGCATATTCTTTTATATAAATCCAGCAGGATGAAATAAAAAAAATAATATTATAATAAAGAGAAGGAAAGTGCTTGATTTTTCAAATTAAATAAACGACATTGTGTTCTTTCTTTAATCCATAAAAAATCGAAACTTTCTTCGTGGAAGCGAAACCTCCAGAGTTGTTCATGCAAGTGTGGCGCACCACGTACGACAGTTTCTCCGAGAAAATTGTAGAGGTTATCGTCGACAAGTATCGAATAAAAAAAAATGTCACCTGACCGTGGACCGTGTGTCATTGCAAAAAAATCATTTACATATAACACCTTCTTCCTTACACTTACTGTTAACACCTTAACATACCCTAGTAATGATCAAACCCCCGGGCATTAAACTGCAAACTACTGTCTTCCCAGCCGGCTCCGATTGCGAACGACTGTGGACCTACCACAGTGATTCAAAGCGTTTCACAGTTTTGTCGTTTTCACAGTCCGATCTCGTCTTCTGCTTCTTTGATTTCGTTTCTGCATCTTTCATGTAGTGTGCATTTGGCTTTTGGGTGGCAACGGAGGGTAAATTTATAATATTATTTTCTCTCGCCTACGGTGAGTGTTGACAGATGGAAACAATACTCCAGGACTTTTAAAATAACTTTGAAAATATGTGATTTTAACCAACCAAAACATATATTACTAACCGAAATAAATGTATATTGCTTGATTCCCAACACAGGCAGACACCATATGAACAAATACGAAGAATGCAAAAATACTTGAATCTTACAAACGCACAAAAGCAATTAGGCCCGCGGAATGTGAAATTTACGCGTAAACCCAAGTGTAAATGCTACTGTCAACAATCTGTGTAAATGTAAATTCTTAATGGTGATGTTTTTTGCATTTTAACTACCAATATATCTCAATTTCAACAAGAAGATGTATATCATCAAATCAAAGAAACGATTCCGTATCTTTTCTTTGAGCTAGTAAACATTTTTAGGCTATAATACGTAAGTGCAGTGAGCGAGATCCGGAACACTCCAGATCAGATGATCGTTTGACATTTCGGTATAATCGTTGAGGGTTTTATGCTTGCCACACGAAGTGTAAACTTTTTGACATACTTTTTTTCGGTTTACGCTAGAGTGTATGTTTCATCTGGTCCAGGCTCAAGATTATATATTTTACCATTTTCTTCGTCCAGCGTTTTTCATATTTTTGTTAAGGTCGGTACCGAATGATCGTATGAGGTTACTGTCTAAGAGCATAGTGTCCTACGCCAATTCATTCATAAATCGCCTATAGAGACATAAACCCTAATCGATTTCCCAATGCACGAAAGATATTGTGAACAGTGAATAATTTTGAAAAATAACATAAGGGACCTCAACATGACGTCAAGCATAATTCCGTGAATCTATTTCAAATGATTCGGTCAGGTCTAAATCACGCAGTATGGTTTGGAACCATGAAATCAGAAGAATGAAGACGGCTTAGCAGTGGACTCTCGGTTTTGAACAAACTAAGGTGTAGAGCTCGTCATTGGAATTTCATTCCTCATGGCTTGCATGAGCATGAGCTCGCGATGAGAGATGATGCATTTCGTTGCATTTTTATGCACTCGTCTTTCTATTTTTCGTATTTATACCCGTTTTGACTGGTTTGCTCCACACAGCGGGTGAGAATCGACTTGTTACGATGGTTCTTTGTTCGTTCGATATTTTTTGCATTCCTTTTCATTTGGCCTTCTTATCACCCCATGAATGTCCTAGTGGTGTGGCTGTTTGTTGCGAAACATTGTAGATTTATCGACGAGAGTCTCGGGGCGCTTCAAGTGCCGCGTTTCCTTTGTGCCACGTTGTTTCATCATTTTGTGCACGTATCACAGGTTAGTATTCCAGGTTAGACGAAAGCTTCCTTCATCTCAAAGGCCTACAGGTTGCGATGATAAAGTGTCGTTACCAGTGTCGTTCATTTCGGGACAAAAACGAAAAACTCAAATCTTCAGAATTTTCACACGTTTATCCCTGAGAGCGGCTTTTACATTCGACCGTTTCTGTCCTCTTCTTGTGCGCAAATGAGGAGTCAGGATCGTGCAGGTATTTTTTACCCATTTCGTTAACAAAACGAAAACCGCAAACAGAGACCTTCTTTATCGCACCCGGTCTAACCATTTTTGGGATTAATATATTTCCTTTCAACCTGCAGCAACCTGTAGCGAGATTCAACCACACAGCATTTAAGCAGAGTATACAAACGATGCAAAAATCCATTCCGGCGGCATCTCCATCGCTACACAACACTCTGGTACGGTCAAACGGGATTAAAGGGCTGCGTGGTTTTGCCCGAGCATTATGGGGATGATGCTGCCCTCCTACAGTTACTGTACCGGTTTTGCACCTCGGCCAATAGCGGGTCTCGAGCCATGGCCAAACGCGAGGTCCACACGCTGAATGTGGAAAGAGTGCTCACGGCAATCATAGAGTCTTCAAAGGCCTGCACTAGCAGTATGGTGCGTACAACAAATCCGCGAGATCGTGTTGAACGAAAGATAAAAAGTGAGCTTCTTGAAAACCATGCAGAACCCAAGCAACTGAAGACAGTCAGTCAGAAGGGAGAAAAAC
The DNA here is from genome assembly GCF_943734745.1 of Anopheles darlingi. Taxonomy (NCBI): domain Eukaryota; kingdom Metazoa; phylum Arthropoda; class Insecta; order Diptera; family Culicidae; genus Anopheles; species Anopheles darlingi. Next base: position 94,686,573 of record NC_064874.1, read on the forward strand.
CAACGAATAAAGGGCACAACAGGGCAGCGAAAATCCGTAACAAACTTGTTCGCTTGATAAACAATATTGGTCAAGTGTGTCCTTACACCTGTCGTCGTACGAAAAAGCAAGCAACAAAGCAGACTGCAAAACCCCGCCAGCACATCCGCCGAGTAGGCTTGAGTTAGTCCATCTGAATGCGAATGGGTTCCGAAAACGAAGTTAAAAGAAGATAAATTTTTCCGCATTATAATGAGGAATGTGGAGCGTTCTCGACGTTTTTGCAGCCGCATCAGCTTTGCTTTTAGAACGATGCCAGATCCGAAATCGAACCCAAGATCCTCGGTTCACAGGACACGACTCATGGTGCCAACAAGCAGTGCTGAGCGACAACGGAGTGGGCTGGCTCAAATCGAAGAGAGGATAAAAAGATTGCGGCATAAAAGAATCACGAAAATCCTTCCTCTCCTTCTGAGATTTAATATTTTCTTCGCCGCATAATCGCAGGCCTGAGGGCATTGTTTCTTGGCTCGCAATGTTGCTGCGCAGCGAAGAGGGTCGCCAAGACGGTCACGCTGATGTTTTCTTTTTATCCCTCGTTTTGCTTCTTAATCGGATCCCTACCAGGGCATTGCACGCACTTGATTGGATTGAACGAGGACGAGGAAACAAGGGATTCAAGAGCATCTTCGTTCGTTAATCCACCACGACATGCCGCTGGACAACCACGTTGAGTTAAGCTGAGATTAATTTAATTAAATGAAAATCAGTTTTTCCACTTCATCCACCACACTAGTAGGTGCTCTTCACGGTCGATAATTCGTTGCATTCGACGGAACGACCAGTATTGCACGTGATTTTGCAGCTGGTTTCAAGGGCAAGATAACGAAATCATAGTCCATGAGATGCAGCAAATAAAATGTCGATAGCGTAAAACAATGCAGAATGTTTCTGAACGAGTGAAAAAGAACAAAAGTGATTGTCGAAAACCGATACTACCAATTGGTTAGTATGAATGGACATGGGCTTTGTATGTTGTATAAGATCCCGTTACATTCGTCCTATACATGCTGAAGGCTTCAAGCCCAGTCATGTCACTCAGTATTTGACGGTCTACTGCTCCACTTATCATGAACAATCGGCCATCGGCATATGGTAAAACCGAAGCACATACCAATAGAGAAACAAAGTAAAGTTATAGCTGGATAGGTTGAAGGAACATGAGTCATGAGCTTTACGTAAGTAAAATTTGAAATCATTCTTTTTTAATTCAAACCATTGCCGCTTCTTTCGTTCATTATGAAATGGAATCCCAACATATTACGAAAGGGAATCACCGGTAAATCATTGGTTTCAAAACATAGCGTATAGTGTGCACTCATTCCTTCCAGAATAGGTACAAGCAGCCGCCGGGGGTTGCCTGTAATTATCATGGTAGTTATTCGGTTGGGGTAATTGTTTTTTTGGGATCCCAAAAATAAAGCACCGATATTGTGGAACGTTTCTTATGCTCACCCCGTATGTGTAACGAAAGACCGGTTTCTATGCTCGTTTGGATGTCTCAACAAGGTATTTGCCTTTGTGTGATACCGCCTGAAACAGCGCCTTAAAACGGTACATGGATACGTGGAATGTAGTCCTTAAGGAAAGAAAGGGCGATTGGCATTAGTCAACTTACACACAATTGAGGTAGTGTTGATGTGTGTGGCGAACATTCGTGTAGTCTACGAAACCCTCCCACGTGAGTCGTTGCAATGAAAAATAAGGGAAGCTGCAGGTTTACGAGTCACAGTAAAGATGACTGCTTCCGATGACTCTCGGTAGCTCAAAGAAAGCTACTAGAAATAAACTTTGTATAGCATAAAACAACAAACTGCCTCTTTCAACAATTGCCGACTAATCGGAATGGCCTTCTTCCGCGCAAACGTCGCAAGCTTTGGCTTGATCTGACTCCAAAAAGAGGTGGCTACGTCTTGTGGGAAACTGATTGCTTGCCAGAGTAAAAGAAGAATATTTTTATGACAAAAATTATTTCTTAACATAACTTACAGTCACTGTCACGTCCCTCTATCTTACCAATTTGGTACATTCACAATACTACGGGCACTCATCGTTCATTTTGTTGATACAATACATAAAGAAAATCCAAGAACAATAAATTATAATCCTTCATCACCAGGAAAGTCGGCCGCATGTAACGTTTGACCCAGTATACATCCACAACCAATGCTACGATCGATTCCAATACAATGCTATGTATTCGCTGGTTAAAATCATTCGCCCTGGTGTTCATCTCGTGATTTCTGCTATTGAATGATGTTGGTCGCGATAATTGGTTTTAAATTTTTATGAAAATGAAATCACTAAACAAACAACACTACGATGGTGGCGATGGATTGGGACGCGAAAGGACGCAAAGATTGTTGCTGTTTCAGAAACCAGAGTCAACCGGTAGCACAGTGATGCACTATCGGCATGGATTGTAATCGAAACCAAAGCGCCTCATTGCCAGTGCGACAGCGCGCAGCGTGGGTTCATCGCTTGCGGCCAAGTTCTTCGTTGGTCTGGTATACAACTCTTCGCTTGCAAGCGACTGAGTGGTCGAGAAAGCCCGACTGCTTAAGACCAGTAGCAGACTATAATGAGCGTTATTACTCTTTATGATGCCTTTTATCGGGTTGGATTTGATCTCTGAATCGAAAAAAAATTCGTAAACACATGGAAAATTAACCGTTGATACATTGAACCGCACAGCAACAGTAGAGTTTGGATCCAATGAAGAAAATCGATGAAACCATCGAATAGGGCGAGCAGCTCGGACAACTTTGTCGGTATGAGATTGACAACCGATTGGGAGAGAATAAGTCTGATAATTTTAAATACAAAAAGAATTGTAAGTTTACTAAAATTTCCCCAACGGCAGTTGTGCGATGCAGTTACAATAATCTGTAATACAACAAAAAAATATTACCATAATAACCCCGTCCTATCGTCCTATCAGAAGATTCACATAGACGACCATTCAATTGATTGCAGTTTACAAGAATTACATTTGCAAATCAATAGTTCCAGCTGCTAGAAATGCGTTATTTAAAACATTGGAAGTTGCTAAAACACATGAAAATAATTTAGATGCTTGTTGAATTTGATGTATGAAATGAATGCATCCACAGTGTACTTCTATGTTTGTATTTTGCGTAGAATAATAAAATAAAACGTCTTCTTAATTTTTGGAAGTATCTTACATTTCGAACGTTAAATCCAAATACAAATTCCTTAAAGAGTAGCAACTTTTCAGTGAAAACATTCATTTATAGTGATTTGCTGATGACACAATACGTTGGTTAATGAAAAATAATGCTGCAAATTTAGCATCTCACAACACAAAAGTCTTCTTTCTGCCAAAAAGAAATATGGGTTTGGTTGTACAAGCATTGGGTTCTGCCGCTTTCCACCTTCAAGGGAGTGCTGAATGGCCCTCCTCTGAGCAATGGCGTTCTTGCCATCAGTGGGAAGGCAACACCAGCACAAATAAAATGGAGAGGAACTGCTTGAAATGATGACAGAGTGTGCAATCTTTAAAAGCCCATATTGCACGCAGCCGCAAGCACAAGAAGGTGAGCATATTAGCGCAGCAGAGAAAGGATCCCGTTAGCTGTCTTGCTCTGTGCACTCATTTGCCGAATTATGCACCCACCGTTTCATGAAGTGGGGCGTGTACATCGCGGTGCAGCCATGCAACGTTGTTCCAGGTTACCTTCATTACCATTTTCGGGTCAGCGAGGATTAACCTCTCTTAAATTGTTCATTTAAGCCATAGCAAAGGGTTGCACTATACTACAGTACACGCGGTAATTGTAGTGGCAAAAGATTATGATTTTCTGTCACTGGCCCTTCGTTTTGTGCATTTTAAACTATGCTGTATGCTTGCCTTGCACATACTTCCATGACCTACATGGATAGTAGTCACAAAATCATGCACAACGGTTGACTCAAAACCATTAAACAACAGAACAAACAATTTTTTGATGCGGTGATGATACTTGGAAGACTTCCATATATTAAGCAGTGCTGAATGTTAAAGATGAAAATACGGAGTTGTATCGTTGAAACCACACAAAGACAAGAAAGGAAGGTAAGGAAGTTTCTTCATCCTATTAATCCCTTTGTCACATAAATCATATTATGATAAATACTTAAAATAATGTTCATTTACACAGTGTGAACGAACTATGTTAAAATCGTAAACCATGAAAAGTTTATAAGGGAAAAACGCATAACGCGCCAGGTAATCGAACTCACTCGCAAATCTAACTGTGGACCTGCCCAAACCCCTTCCAACTGTTTGCCGATCAAAAGTTGATGGTAGATCTGAGTAAGGTTTGCCTTTGCCTTCACCGAAATGGCAAAAGCAAGCCCATTGGCGAGGTTTAGTTCCAAATCTCCCGAAAGGCAGCATTCATGTCCAGCCTTTCGGTTGAATTAAGATTTTCCTGGAAGATCCTGTTTGTAAGGTTGGTGGTGCTAGTGTTTCCAGTGTAACATGTACCACTTGCCGCGCTTTATTGCTTTTTCGGTAGGAAGATGTCGATGGTTTATGTTACGAGATTTGCACGGTCCGATAACCACCTTCCCGACTCTGCTATCCCTTGGTAGGTTGCATTTTTCAATAATTTTCAACGCAAAGACACCGTTCCAGACCGGTCTGCATAACGATGTGTGCATTGTTTTAAATATGCTTGTGCAATTGGATGTTTTTGATCTTTTCTGCATAATTTTTGCGTGCGCACTCACCGGCTTGTACGATACAATCCATGTCGCAGTGCAAAGAAATGGTGGTGCGATATAGCGGGTTTCACCTTTCGTTTCGAATAACGGTAGACGAATTTCTCGAACGAATAATTCATAGTTCACCATACTTTCATACTACTGTTGAAATGAGTGTTGAGTAGTAAAAATTCGAAGGATCGGTGGAATGGCATCCTTCGGTATGCTCAAGGGAAAAGGAACTTTCCAAATCGATCGACCGATGACTGGAATGCCCAGATGCAAAACGTGATACGCTCCATCCTCCTTAAGTCCATGAACGAAGGGAAAACGAGAACGACCCGTCAACGGAACGTCGCCTTTAATGCTATACGCTAATAAATCCTGACTCGCAACAGACATACCGGCTAATACAAACAGCTCGTGTCAGCGGGACGGATCGACCGTCTCTTCGTCCGACCAACTTACGAACTTGATTGGAGGTCCAGACATGCGTCTCGGACCACGACGGAATTAGGACCGTCGGAGTAGTCTGTGTTAAGGTGGTCCAGAGGATGTTCATGGAACGATTATGACAGACGACAGACGCAAATTTCTTCTTTTTCACCCTCTTCTTCTGTAGCTTCTCAGTTGGATTAGACCTTAAGGATGCAAATTGAATGTGGCGGTACAATCCCGCACCTCGAACCTTCGCTGACAACTAGAAATGTGTGTTCAGCATGTTCTTTGACACTCACTGCCGACTGTTTGTTATGCATTTCTACAACTTTCTTTAGATTAAGCTTTTCTGAATGACGGGGAATCGATCTTTGGACATAATTCCTCATAGATGAAATTACATAAATATGGATCAAATAACCAACGTATCTCTGTTAAGCTGTACTTCCCTTCCCTTCCGGCATAATTGCTAATGCAAAAAAGCGCCAAACAGCATCGTTTGGCGCCGGCGCAGAACCCAAAAAATTGAACATGTTTTGAGCATATAACGATATTTCCTGGATTCGCCAATTAATCGTCCCATACCATATTTTATTGGCGAAGAATCCGTTCTTGCACAAAAATTCTATGTAAGACTAAGCTGTGATTTTAGACTGTGAACCGTTCACTTACTTTTTCTATTACCGTTTCATTTAAAAATCGTCTTTAGTTTTTAATCCCGCCGATGCTGCTGATATCAAATATCTGATTTAAGATTTTGTATTATTGGAATTTACTGGATTTATGTATCTTTCAATCCTTAAAAGGCACCTTATTTCAATATATTGTCATACACGCTTCACAAAGATGAAAAGAGGCTCTTCAAAATAGCATTTATTGATAATATGTTAATATATCACTGGGCATCGACTTTTATTGGAGAATTCATTTTTCACTTTCAGTATATAACAGGACGTGTATGAAAAAGTGAACCAACGTGAACCTGAACAGTGCGAGTTGCACAACACTACTGAGAAAAGAAAAAGAGTGTCAAGGATCCGCAGCTTCTGATGCGGCCGAGTGCAAAGTGAAGTTCAAAAGCACGTTCGTAAAAAATTTGGGGCCGGTCCCAGTCCCAGGTTCCAGAGTGGTTTCATTAATTTTGCACAACATTCTCAACCCTGGGTGAAACCCGCAAGAGGTTAAAGTTGGGCTTTCGCTGCTTCACCCGTGAATACTTTGAAATCTCCTTTTTGCGGGGCCAAAGAAATGTTTGGAAACCCTTGGCAGATATGCTGGGCTCCGCTACCATAATAATAATAATAATAATAATAATAATAATATTAATAATAATAATGAAATCTTTCAGAAAATGATTTATCTTTTTATGTAACATCGCATGTTCGCGCGCTTAGCTTTTACGTTTTTTTTTTTCATAGAAAAAAGGTATTTTTCCGAGTAAGGCTGTACAGGAATGCTGGACCCATCCCGGTAATTCCGAGGAATCACTCATTTTTACACATTTCATCTTTATTAGGCACGATGCACTTAACAAAGATAAGAAAATATTTTTTCGGACCCTTTGTGTACTTAGCGTAAGGTCTACGTGCTGCTCCAGCAAGTATGATATTATACGGATAATTGAAAGGTCTTATGTCTCGTTGCAGTTCATTTGAATTGGACCAATGTTCTTCAAAGTATTCTATCCTAACGATATCAGCCAACTTTTTGTTTTGCTTGTGTGTCTATGTGTGAAAGAAAGTTTTCACAGCCCGTTGACTATTAAATAACTCAAGAAAACATTTTGAGTTTAGTTCTCGTTACAAAACATTTTATATTTTTTTATGAATGTGAGAGCAAGTGCGAAGCGTTAAGGCATTTCGTAAATAATATCATCACAACTCCGAAAAGAATCCGGCACTTTCTGTTTGAACATTATTACTTAACTTATGATCCCAACGATCGAACTTTACGGCTCAAAATTTTCGGTTTTGCACACTACAATTTAAAATAAAAATTTAAAAAATTCATTCCATAGGACAAGTCCGAACTTGACATCTTATAGTGCGTCAACCAATAGCGAATTGAAACCGAATCAAACAAGAACTAAACACTCTCCGTGAATTGTGCACTAGATGTTAAGGTTTCCTTCGGTCCTCAGCCTTTCAAATTTATGCCAGTTAAAAACCGTTCCCTAGCGGGTGTCGTCAATCCATGCTGGGCATCCATCGATTCTGATCGCACGCAGAGCTTATCAATTCGCGGTAATCTTTCCAGCTCGTTTGCAAGCCACACTCACGTAAACCCTCAGAGCTGCTACAGAAACAAGTGTCCATGATGGCGCGCAGTGTGTCTGGTAACTTGAAGAATAGGAACGAGTGTCTGCTGGAAATGCCGGTCGTGACACCGGGGGGACCGATGCCGCTTCGAGTTAATCAGGCGGCACCGAAATGTCCTATTAAGGAAGTGCATTGATCGCGTTCATCGATTGGGCCAGTCCGGCTGCCCATTACTTCCGTAAACGTCAGCTCAATCGTTCAACCGGTCGGCTCCGTTTGAGGGTGACACATTTTTGATATTCAATCAAAACTCCAATTATAAATTCGAGCTTCAACACAAATTCAACGCCAATCCATCGCTGCAGGAAAGTTGCTTGAAAGGTTTCAGCTTATCAATCAGCGCAAACGCTTGTAAAGCGTGATCTCACACCTAGCGCACATACTTTGGCGTCTTAGGCGATCGGTGTATCACTGAACACGATCGTGGTATGGTGCCGAAACATTAAAAACCCCGTGAGAGATCGCTTCATTTTCTACCGGCCACCACAAGGAGGAAGCCAACACAAAGCGGGGGTCCATGCAATGCCGACGAAGTGAACTCCTAAACAACAGGCCCTTGAGGACTAAACATTCGTCACCTTCCCTGTGAGAGAGTGTCAATTTTGATGGAACTACTCTTGATCAATCGAACGCTTAATGTCGGTGTGGTTCTTTCCGATCCCTCGAGATATTGCATGGGTCAATCGAAACTAATGTCGCGATCCGAACATGCATTGACTCTGTCATCGTTACAGAGCTGTAGTAAGTAGAAACAATTTGAATAGTAATATTTTGATTTCAAGTACATTTGTCTCATATCAAGCCTTCAAATTTCTTCTGGTAGAATTCGAATCTCAAACAGATAAGTCTGCCAATTCGTTTTTGTTCTGTTTCCATTCTCACCTCCTTCCTCCTACCTGACGGCGAACCATTGATGGAAAGGGTCACCTGAAAGCTAGCGCGAAAAATGCAGCGCTGCGCATTACTGGTCACGGAAATCGGTCCGTTGACATTACATAAGTGCTGCTCCCAAAAAGGGAATTACTTAATGGCTGGATAGTGCCGCGACTCGTTTGAAGTACCAATGGTTGTTTGCGAACGGAGGCACGTTTCATTGGAGCATAGGAATAATAAAACTAGCCTCGAAGCGGTCAAGCAAAAATTTTTACTACAACATTAAGAAAGCCATTGAAAGAAAATTATTGTATTCTATGGTGAAACTCCTCTAAAATCATATCAAATGTGTTTATGAGCGAGTTTTTCTCAATATAGCTGCTCAGAAGCTCAGCTCAGTGAGCTCAGTATACTATATCAACGTAACTTACCAAGTTTAAAATGATAAATAAACTTACTTACTTGCTTACTTACTTACTACATATCAAATGTGATAATCATGGTACTGTAAATATGAAAATTTTAATATGTAATAGGAAGCGAAGACAATTCATGTAACAAATAACAGAACAAATAATCACATCGGAAGAAACTAAATAGAACTCATCCCTCTAAGTGTGCATTCATCCATGTCTTGTGTGTTTGCTTACCACTTTCCGGTGCATTAAAATGTCATTTAAAAAATATTCTGATCGTCATCGATGCCTCTTTTTTAACATATATAAGAACGGGCAGGCCGTACATTTTATCGGTGCCTATTTATTTTATTTAAAAAAAAACATATCGTTGTTTCATCATATACCACAAATGCTCTCATTTAGACCACTATCATCGAAGTGGATAAAATATCTGTACATCAACTCGAACACATCGGTCTCATTTATAGGCCATAGGATGCAAACCTCTGAATCTGCATACGCGAGAGAAGGGGAACTGAAACTAATATCGGCCATGGCTTGGCAATGAACGTGGTTTTAGGGTTTACTGGCCGCTGAACCTTCATGAACCTCCTGAAGAGAAGATGAGGACATGTGGTGTCTGGAGAAACCCGTTAAATACCGCAACCACGATCCATGATCTTGAGAATCAGTTCATACCGTTACCACGTTGCGTTGCTCTCCTTCTCATCCAACCTTTTAGTTCATTTTATACTTATGTGGCCAGTTTATGATTATGTGTAGAAGTGGCTAATTAGAAAGTGACTTCTCGTGTACGTCAGAAGGATTCACTATCGACTGGACATCCGTTCCACATGATTTATGTAGCAATAGGACCCAATAAGCACAGCGTACACTACCAAAATTGTATAAGCGATCGCATAGGACTTAATTCACGATTTCTAGCCAGATAGCGCCAATGGTTGATGTTTAAAACACTGCCAAAAATAAGACTGACATGCAGCCAGGGTAGGGTTTTGGACATAGCCCTTCTGAAATGTCCGTAAAGCGAAGAATAAAGCTTATCCATTCAACTTAACTATTCAACAAAGCTAGGAGGAACATAATAACCAATCAGTACTCAGGAGGGGTTTTTCTGCTTTCGTGCGGAATGCAGTTATCGGATTACTTTCCAACTAACCCACTGACTAAGCTATTAGTGACTTTTCACATCTCTTTACATACACTACAGCTCACAGAGCCAAAGGGGCCACGATTTTCATGAAGGTTTATTGTTATCTTTCGAATATATCAATGTATCGCATGCTGCCTTTGTCCCAAATCGCTCTTGAATCACAAACTATTTCTTGTTTGCGTGGTCCGTAATGAAGATGAGCATTATATGTTCGTAACTATAGCCGATATAAATGAGAAAAAAGCGTTTCTCGTGATGTCTGTGAAGATGACAGCTAACCGCTTAACGGCATGTTTGTCGGATCGGGTACAAGTTCAAGTTGACGGTCTCCCAGCGGGAATTCAGTATCAATTGGTCGGTGGAATCGGTTCCCAAAAGAAAATCTAGCTCAAAACAACACAAAAAGCTGGGAGCGAACTACGCTTTGATTCGGTATGCAAAGAGCACGATCGTGTATAATACACAGCCATATTTGTGTCCGCGAGGGAACAGTTTCAGTGTCCGCGATTTAGAGAACCGATTCGGTAGAAAAATCATCCTCGGCTTGGGGTGCTCTCTTTCTCTACCATTGTGGTATGATGCCTGGACCGTGCAGTAGGACCTATGGAGGAGCGAACTTCGAATCTTGACACGCAACTTGCTGGGTGTATCTCATATTGTCGGTCATCGTGGATGTTGGGTAAGGTTGCACACAAAAAGCGCCTTGAAAACCATGAGGCGTCCGTGAAACTGATACCACAGACCACCCCTCAGGGTCAAAATCCGCAGCCGAAAACGGTACTCTTCCGAGAGGGACTAGGGTTTCCGATGGCGTTAAAGGCTATCATCGCGAGTACAGGTTCTTTTTTTCCATCATCATCATCATCATCATCATCATCACCATCGTCTGATGGACTATTTGACCGTACGCTGCCGCGCTTCGAAAGCGATTTGAAAGCGAGCCTGTGGCAGACTTGTGATTGCATCGTACCACTGATGCTACAAACACGAATCAAGCGATTTATTTCTATGACGATTAACAAGAACCAGTTTCCCAGGCTCACTAGATTACCAATCGGATTCCTCATAATCTCCATTCGAAATAAAAAAAAAAACAATCATCTGTTTGACCAATAGATTGACTTCGAATTAGGTTATTATGTTGGCATGATGATTGTATCAATGATACTTATAATAAGTATATAAACGTCGCCCGTAAGGTACCAACAAAAAAAAGTAATAAAAGTACCTAAATTTTGAAATATGTAATATAGAGTCACCACGGAGGTCACGACACACATCATTTCTCATCTGTGGTCTAGCTGTTTGTGGACAACATTTACCAGCCATTATAGCAGCAGTATACATACATTTCCCCTGCAAAACCCACAAACCCATCAAGCTATTAAACTTGCCATACGGTCAAAATATCAGAGAATCTTTCAATCGACCAGCTATTTCGATACATGAATTTAACAAACTTGCGCCAAATTTTATTTGACCGGAAAGAACAACCCATCTTTTGCTCATTGCCCGACGGCATTGTTTGATGCATCGGTGTTTTGATTGCTTCGATTTTCGTAACATCGTCAACATATTCTGACTATCTTAGATTATTTGTTTGTTTCCCCTATTTTGTGCTTTTATTTGCAAAGTTGTGGCAAAATCGTTCGGTATCCGTACCGATTTCTTTTGTAGTTCAATTTTCGATTATTTCGTTTAGCTTAATACATTTGGATTGCAAAGAAATTTTAACATTCATGACCATAGTAGGAATTGTATATCGGTCTTATTGTTCTGTAATTAAATCTGTAATTTGTAATATATATTTTTAAAAAAGTTCCAACGTATCGATTGATTGATGGCAAGGATGCCAATTATTGCATTTTCAAATTTCCTATAAATATTATCTGTATTGATCACGTAAAAATTCAGATCAATTGCAGTTCAATTTCAAATAATCTACTGTGTCCAAAAAGTAAGGTGACACAGCATCCAAATTGCCCGCGTAAAGGGATATTTTTGATTTTGTATATTTTGTAGGTTGTCAGCACTGTTATTGATAACCATGACAAGTTTCACGTCAAAATATTCACTAGTGTTTGAGATACGTATTATTTTGTGAACTGCTAAAAGTGCATTCTTAGTTTTTCTCCATGTCGCAAATTTTTAAACAATGAATTTGCATTAAAAATATTTTTTCTGCTGCAAATATACCAATGCGAATGGTACAGAATGTCTTTAGTGGCGATACTACGTCAATAAAAATTATTTACACTTGGTGGAAAGACTTCCAGGAGGGTCGGAAACGTTTTGAAGAGGAAGAACGCTCTAGACGACCACCAACGACAATCGATGCTGCTCACGCCCAAAAACTTAAAGTTTTGATGTTGGAAAACCGTCGATTTACAACAAGAGACCTTGCTGATGATATTAGCATATCAAATATATCCGACAACTACATTTTGAAGGATGTTTTTCATCTTAAGCGCGTCAGCGCTCGATCACGATAATGCACCATCTAACACTTCGTTGGTTTTTTGTGACTTTTTTGCCAACATTTTCAGTCATATCGTTCCAATAAAACCGTATGCGCCTGATTTGGTTACATGTGGCTTCTGGCTATTCGACAAGCCCAAAATTTCGTTCCGGGGACACTGTTTTGACACGATAGAGCAGATTAAAGCCGCTGCGAAAAAGGTGCCGAAGGCCATTTCAAAAGATGACGTTTTAACGTGTTTTGAAACCTGGAAAATTCGTCGGTGCATTGTGTCTGGGTGCAATAAGTGCATTGTGTCTGGGAGGGATTACTTTGATGGCAAAAAAATGATTTGGAAAAAAATTAAGGAATTTTCAAAATAATTCTAATGTCACCTTTTTTTTGGACACAGCAGTGCTCTATAAAACTGATCTGATTTTGGTTTTGATTTTTTTGTTTGGATCCTTTTACAAATCCTTTACTATTCCATCTTTCTTCTATTACCTGAAATTGAAGTGTATTGGTTTTCGTTGGAAAGTCTCAATTTATCGCTGTACCTGCTTGATGAGTGACACATGAGCGAAACCTCTAATATGTTGTCTGTTGGCATCCTCAACAAAGGACGTTCATCTCATTAGGAGAAATGGCTAACCAACGTATTAAGCCGATCTTCTATGTGCAGCCTTCATCCGGCATAGAGGAATATGCTGCAAATGGTTTTACCCTTCATCGTAGTTTTTTCTTCTTTGCGTTCAAACATGCAGCGTGTGAAACCGCTCCAGGTTACTCAATTACCATTATCAGCTTGACAAACGATCCTATTCAAAAGATTCGAACTAATGGTGGGTGTCGTCCCATCAGCATCTGCTAGCAGGTCTTTCGCTTTTTTAACGCCGCTCTAGAGTCTCCCCCAGATGTCCTGGGGCTACGTTTCGCATCTTCTCTGATGCTTACACCCTTGTGTGATCTGCGAGCAAGTCGTTTGCAGTTTTTGCAAAAGCTAAATAAGGCGATTCAGAGAGAGGTTGGGTTCCTGGGTCTACTTTCTCGGTCACTATGGAAATGCAGTTTGCAACGCAACAACAGATCGACTGTTGAACCGTTCGAGAACAACGAACAAGTGTATGCAAAGTGAGGGCAGCTATCCACTACAACTGATAATCAATACTCAGTAAGTAGCTGTCATTCCAACGGCCATTCTGTTAACTATAAGGTTCTCGGCATGGTCTTTTCTCACTTGACATGTCGAGAGCACATTGGCTGCAAAGCAAGATAGACTAGCGAAGGTGGTGGCGTGGCCCCATCGGCGGTCGTACCAAAGGCAGTAATCGCCTATAACTTACTTCATCGAATTCAATTTGCACGCCACTAGCATGTGCACGAGTATTAGTACGTCAAGTGCCACAAAGCTGAAATGATGCGCTAATAGATGAGTCGCGCTCGGAGAATTACTGGCGGAGTATTACGGATGATCGGTTCTTCAGCTGAAAAGCAAGATAAATATTGGAATACAATCTGCAAATAGGCAAACCAACACCATCCCCACCAAGGTGTGTTTGAGGTGGTCTGGAATATTAATAAGCCTGGTAAACTGTATTATTATTTCGTTAAGAATGCCTCATCATCATCATCGTCCTTAACCGTCGTTATCCTCGGGGTGGGTAAGATGCAATGAACGCGAGGTCCCCGAGGCCTTCAACACTTGCGCACTTGTGCAGCACGATAGGTTTTGCTCTGCATGGTTGGGCGGGTAGCTGTCATAGCGCATCACGTATTGCCTGATTGAGTCACCCCGCTCTGTACTCCGCAATTCATCGACAAAGTCTCCTCAGTCTCGTTTCCATGACTTGAAAAATCTGCCAGACTTCGTATACGACTTGTGCTTGACTGGTGATCGTCGAGAATCGATCGGTGTGTGCCGATGGCTGCATGCAGCTAGATGTTAGCTAGAGCCTTTCACGTTAGGTGAAGATGTGTACTTATTAGGCGTATGCGTTCCGGGTTGTTGTTTTCCGATCGGATGGTTCGATGAAAGATGGGCGTAATGTCGAGTTGTGCCTCTTCTTCGAATGCATCTCATCTATACTATTGCAAAGTACTAACTCACTGTAGGTCACTGTACGCAGCTAACAAAGTATAGTGTTGTCTTTTCTTGCATGTCATCTCGGTAGATGATTTCAGAAAAAATATACCACCTCACTCAGCGGTATCCAAACTACAGACTGGGTGTTTTGCTCATCTTATGAACATCATAAATTTTCGGAACAGAGGGTAATAATTAAAACGTTATCAATTTCATCGCATAAATATAATCTTTATAGCCGCTTTCAACCAGCAGCTAGCGCTCTATGTAAGAAAAAAAGAGTCGTACACCAGCACCTATACAGCTCTGTGGGGTTTTTTTAGCAATTATGATCATTCTGAAATCATTGTCTACCAAAAAGGAAAAAAAGTTTCCGACTTAGCTTGTACAAACTGCGCGCGCTGTGCAGAACTCCCGGCTATCAAACGGAACCGCAAGATCTGGGGGTTACATTTGGCTAGGGTCAGATATTGCACTACTTTCGCGCCGTAAATTTCTGCCAAACTCGAAGCAGGTCGACAGCACTATCAGTTACATTCGCAACATTTGGAGATGTTGGAACTCTGTCCAACGGAGTAAGAGCACCTTAAACTACTCTCTCGCAGGTAACCGAACACGTCCGGGGCATTGTTTCAAAGATCCGTCCTACAGTTGCCTTTTGTATTCAAAAATCGCGGTTGTTTATTTGTTGGGTCAGACATATCGAAAACTGCTTCTAACATAACGTTTACAAACGATTGAACATTTATCGAATCCTCCAATTTCTTCATAATTAACATCGTTCTTTGATCACAACGTTGAGGTAGATGGTTTGGGACAATTTTTAAAATTCTTGTACCTCCCTGGATCATGTTTCTCGAATTTTGTGGGTTGTGTGTAGTTATATCAAATCACTCAAATCCCTCAACTTCAGACTAAACTATCAGATAAGGCTAGTGTCGTAAAATACAAACAGTGCACCAACAACAGAAACCAACAGCCAACAGCTCCGGAAGCATAGCTGTGGCACTTGACCCAACCAGCATTAGCATAAGCGGCTGCACTTTATGCTTCGATGCGCTATACGGGTGCCGGTTAACATAAGATCGACGAAGTTGAGGTCGCCCGTGTCCATGGTCAAGAGCTACGCTTTTTAAATTCATGCCAGTCTGCGCTAGTAGCTCATTACTCAGTCCCAGCGGTCCTGGACGTGTCGGTCAAAGTCGTGCACTGGTCGTTCGGTTGTATGACACACTCGATTAAGAAATGGGACAGTTTTGGAAGAACAGGCGCACAGTAATGCTACAAAGTGGAAGGGAGAAAGAAAGGTCAGAGTCAGGCATTCAGCCTGCGAAAATCAACGTAAAATCCATCGCAACACCTGCCGTGCGTCATTAAGTTGCGCATAACATTAAGACTAATTTTAATTTATGGACATTTGGCCGTGGCCGTGATATCTTGTATTTGCCGTAGACATTGGGCATTAAACTTCCTTGTTCTAAGGCTCTATGAGACAGGGGCAAAGCATGCATAGTGACCTAACATTACATTTGGTGAGCCTTTGGCAGATATTTAAAGAAAATATATATACTTATATATTTTATTATGTAACACAAGCCTCCATCCATCTTTCCCCATCCTCGTTGTTACCACAAACCCCTTTTTCTTGAGATGCAAAGAAAATGCACGGTTTACATTTTCATCCGCGTCCTAGCGGTTCGTTTCATATGGTTGTGTCCTAAATGTGACTTTTGTTTATGTATTTACTTCTTAATACAAATAACTGGTAGCTGGCAACCGGTTTTATTAGTTTTTCCAATAGCTTGTTTCGAATTTCTTGTTTCTTTCAATCGCATATCACTCCATCAAATGGATGACCATTCAATCTATCTTGCATAAATCACAGCAACGCTCCAAACTACAGATGGTTTAGATGCTAAGAATTTCTGGAATAAAACAGGAATGAGAAGCATCTCTCCAGGCATGAATCCAGCCATATCGATTAGAAGTCAAAATAACGCGAAAAAACAAACAATAGACAGCAGGATTGTTACAAATCATGAACACGATGGTCCTTAATAACCTGCACGATCGGAAACCGTCCGATATGGATCGAACGGAGAAAAATGCAAATCTGATTCAGTGATGATATCGTTCCAATGTCACACACCCGATACGTTGCAACCAGTGTAGCTGCAACATGAATAAATCATGGGATGTATGTTGCTTCTGGCACATGTGGCTGTCACCTAGTTTAAGGACTATCCTTTAGTAATAGTTCCACGCCTGTCGCGTAGTCGACTACATTTTGGTCAACGTTTGGAACTTGGCTTGGGTTTGGAGCTGCTTGGCTTGGGTGATTTATGGTACATCATTAGAAGTACAATCAGTGCAATGTATGTGTACATCAGCATCTTAAACAAGCATTCTCAGCGAAAGATGTAATGGAACGTCAATGGTATCGCCTAACGACATTCAGGCGCTTCATTGTCTCCTTTTAAATTGATATCTTCATGCAAATTGCTTAAAAAGAAATCTTGTCCATCTAACAGAAGCAGCTTGCTGTAGAATATCTCTTCACGTGTTACGCATTTGATATGAAAGCAGCAGATTCTGCCTGACTTAATTATTTCGATTGCCAGATCTTATGTCGTGTCGAGTTTCAATTAAGCAAATTACTAAATTTACGACTCACGAGCAACTATTTTCGTTGTTATCTTTGGAAAAACTAAATCTCTCGGAAAACCTCTGGCCCATGCAGATGTACCACAATACTATGCAGCACCATGAGCATATCTAGCGAACGAGGAAATCAATCACTCAGAAATGTTTTATTGCCCATAAAAACACTGTTTAAAGTGTATTTCGATCTCTTCGCTTGCACATCGAGCGTTAAGCCCAAAGAACCCACTTCTCTTCAAGGGCCAGGCGTGACAACTAGTCTATGGTCGTTCAATTTAGTCCTTTTGCCACGGACCATTACAAGTTCATGGGGCATACAGTTTAAGTGCAATTTGGCTCAAGGGCCTCACGCTCCAAAAGCGCACGCGGCCTCGTCCGGCGTGTCTTATGGTATAGAACGCTGCAACGCGATCTTTTGTCCCTACTCCACCCGTCGAAGATGATCGATATGCGATCGCGATTCCAACTGGCATTGAACTGTAACCACCGCTATGATCCGTTTTACTCTTTTTCTTAACTTCTTCTGTGCTCCCTGCTCCAAAGCCATGATTTCAGACTCGAGGTCAGGTTCAAAGCTCTTCTAAATACGACATCTTCTACAGCCTCATACTACTTCATCTGGTGCAAGTTCAACCTAGTTAAAAAATGCAAAACACGTCATCGATCATCATGTGCCAATGTGCATCTGGACCTGTTGTCCAGAGGGCTTACATTAACAAGTCAGACAGTCAGGCGAATCTGTGCGTTCCTGAATGTTTTAGGTAAGCTTTAGGGTTCAGTAAGTATGAGAACACTTTAAATGTATCTGTTTCAGGAGCATGTCTTACTGAAGCCATAAGCGAGCAATGTCGCTGCAATGTAGTGAAGCATAAAATATGTTAATATACATTCATTAAATCTTGCGTAATATCCATGGTTTCCGTTATTTTCAAGTCTACTACTCCTTTTGAAATGCAACAGTTATCAGTGTCGCTAATAGGAACTAAAGAATGATGCTGAACCATGTTCATGACCAGCAGCTCTGTGTATGGCGAATAGGGTAGAATAAGAAATGGGAAGCCTTTGAATCCATCATTTATCTGGACGCTCAGATCAGGTTTCATTTTTAGCCATTCGGATGCCATCCTCCGACCAGAGACTTTCTGTCGCTTCTTATTCTGTTTCCATTTTATAGTTCACCCTATAGAGTGCGATACCTTTCGGAAGATGAGGCCACCTGGTAGCAAGCTGCTTGACAAGAAGTTTCAGAAATCGGAAAGTAGCGATCGCAAGTTGCACGGTCAAACGAAGACGCCGACAATGGAAAAGACTGCGTTCTCTGCAATTGACGGATCGCAGTTCGAGCAACGATGACGATGTTTTATTATGCAATTAAACGATAATACAGCTCCGAAGGCCAATACGGACTGTTCCGTATTGTACGGTACCCGATCTCGCATTACTGATAGTACCGATGCATTCTCTGTTCCCAGAGTGAAGCTAAACTCCGCTTGGTTTCGAATGTCTTCGAGGTCAACTAAAGCATTACACAATGACTCGAGTGTAGTTCTGCAGGTTGTGTAGCATGATACTGTAGCTTTCTCTATTTTTCTATTTCTCTCTCTGTCTCTCTCTCTCCTCTTATATTTCTATTTCTTTTCTTTTCTCTCGTTCTCTCTTACTACCTAAAATACTATCCTAAGACAAAGGGATTTTGTTACATGACGAATAAGGTTTACTGTCACCGTCGCCTCTGGATAGCCGCTGGAGTGGTAATAAATTTGAATTAATTTGCGATAACAAGATTATTTGCAAACTGCTACTTTGTGAAAACTAGAAGGACAGAAAAACTTAGGCCACGTATGCAGCATAAAGCACCAAGGAGATGGAATTTAATCATAATAAATGCGTCATGTGATGATGTGCTTGACTTTACACTTGAATTATATAACATTCACAATATTATCGTTGTGCGTGCATGCAAGAAGTACAAAAAATCTTTTAAATTCCAAAATCAAATTGCACGTCAATAAAAACGGAATAGTGTTCAGAAAAGAGTGTTCAACATCATATGCTATTATTCCTTGTTCTGGAAATTACGATACGTAATAACGCCACTTACAAACATTTGCCTGCCAAAATGTTACACGAAATGAACACACAAATCTGAAGCAAATGATAGAGCGCGAATTTGACTCGTGCCATCCATACCAATCGTGTGAATACAACAGTCCCATAAAGCCTCGTGTAGGCCACTATCAAGCAAAGCTGTTGAATCGTCGAACAGTGCCATCGGCAGCTGATTATGCATACGACGCCCTACTCTTACTGTTGATCTCGAGCAAGCGGAGAACGCAACAGCAACAAGCGTGACCATCGCCCACTCTTGATCACAAGACGACCAGATTATGCCACCCCCAAACAGGACGGCACGACACATCGCCAGAACTTCGCATATGTTTTGATCTAGATTTACATTTAGTCTCCTACCAACAGGACTTGCTTTTAACTGCGACAGAATTGATGACGGGGATGCCACACGCTTCGCTCAATTTTGCCGCTCTATCGCTGCACAAGTCACGCGTCCAGTTCAAACGCCCTCACACAGCGGTTGAATGCATAATCTCTATATTGCTGCTTGCGCTACGAGAGTTGAGAGTTTTGTTTGTTGGTGGTTTGGGACAGATGATACTTGTTGGTGAAGTGCAAACTGAATACGGACCGTGTGCCACATTTATCCCTGAATTGATAGCCGGTGTCTATGGAAATTTGGATCACTTTAAATATGTTTTCCCGGCTGGAACGTGAAGCGTAAAGCCTAACTACACCATATCTGCAAGTCATTTTCGAGAGATATGTAAAGGATACACAGGAACAAGTAATTCTAGCAGACTGAAGTTTGGTGTGATCTCGTGGATTGCTTTTCTGGAACCTTTTCTTTGCTGCCAAGTACCGTTAGGGTTCGAATCGGCCTGAGGATCACCATTTAACTGCTAAACGAATCTTGAATCAGATGCACATAAAACATGGTACATCTTGTTTCACTAAGGAGTGCAGCAGATACAGACAGTTTGACCGTCCTTATATATGCTTAAAAAAATTTGAACTTTAAGCTAATCATTACTAGTGATAATAGGGAATTTGGGAGGCATTTGAAATTATCTTGAGGAGCACAATGTCAAAATACCACCCCACAGACCAATCCAAGAACCTTATGTTCATATCTGTGCATTGAGCTTACGTGGCTGATTTAGGAGCAATGAATCTAATTTGATAACAAATGAGACAGATCACTTCGAAGGGCAGATAGTGATGATGGAAACAATACGAACGAAAAGTGCGTAGCGGATTCCATAGTGCGTAGCGGATTCCACAACGGACTGCAAACCGTTGTTTGCCACCTGATTAGGTTGTGATACTGTCTCAACATAAAAAGCGCAAAGGCTAAACTATATGCGTTGTGTGCTCACTTCACCCACTCCATTGTTACTAACATCGTGGTGATTACTATGGAACGTTCTTTTATGCAGCTTTTAGTTTAAGATTATTTCTATTCATATCTGAGTCAACAAGATTTACAGTTTTAGCTGTTTTACTCTTGACAAATTTATACAATGCTCACTATCAATCTCATAAATTCCAGTGGAATGTCAAAAGAGCAGAAAGATGCGTTTGCCAGAGGACAAAAGACATAGATGAGCCTTTTACATCACATTCTCCGTGAACACTGAAGGCTGCTTAAAAACAACAGAACACATTCGAACCAGTGCCTCATAAATCCTGCTCAGACTACCAATTACCCGGGAAAGAAGATCAATATTTATTGGGCTTCTTATCGAGATTTGAATTCCATTATCGCTTCTTTTGCCGGTACCCTGCTACAAGGTAACACAAAAGATATTGGGTTCCATTGCCAGAGCGGAAGAAAAGCAGATACGCAGGGATCGAAACGATCGTTCAAGAGATCGGTTGGATAGTGAACGAACGTTCGTTGATCTTCGATTTACGGCCGAACGGATTCCAACAATCTGTCATCGAATGTCAGACGAGAGTCTGATCCGCTCAATGTACCGATGACTGTGCCACCGATTGTCGCCAACATGGATCACTCATCAGCTGACCAATCGATAGGTGGTAAATGGTTCCTTAGCATTCCCAAAAGTTTCTAGTGTTTTACATATTTACTAATGCTAATCGTCCCAAATAAGATCTCTGCGAATACCAATAAGGCACGATGGAATCGATTTCGATAACATGGGTATGAGGTCTAGGTTGGAGGAATAGATTAAAAAAGAACAGTATGTAGTAATATAGTAGCACGCTGCTGGTGAACATAAAATCATTTTCATGGATTTGTGGATAAGCAAAATATTAAAATATCAACGTATTGCTACTGTCTCTATCACTGATCTCTACTGATGATGATTTCATCTTTCGTTTGAAAATATCAATTTCACCGCCGCGCGTATTCTACAAGTCTTTTAGGGACCAATTAAAGTATGACCCTATCAAATCCCTCCCATGCTTTTAACGCAGATTATCAACATTCACATACACTTGGGCCTCAATCAATCGTTTTTAAATCAAGCCGTGCCCAGCGAACAACACCCAACCGTATCACTCGCGTCATCCTGCATACCCTTAGGGTTTCGACGAATGATTTTGATAGAATGTATCAGCTATTTCATAAGTTTTGTTTATTCTACTTATTCACATTGTGCACCAACATTGAGCGGAGTGAATGTATGAAAATATGATCATTGATTCACTTTACCACTCTGATTATAGACAAACTCAGCACTAGCAATATAAGGCACATAATACGATGACATATATTCATCCCGGAAGCTGGCCACTATCCGGTTACTTTTCCCTAATAATTGGTTTTCGACACTTTGCTAGAACGGACAGAGACGATAAGGCCGGGCGAGTAGGGTAAAATAAACCAAGAAAAGCGATGGTTTCTGCTGCTGATCGTTACCCTCGAGGGCCGTTTGATAAATGCTAGCGTGGCTACATTTTCGCATTTATAATTTATTGCTTGTTACTTTTCTTGTTACTTTTCCTAGTTTCACTTTTCATTTCGTCATATTCTATGGGTTGGTTGAAAATATGCTGTGTTGAAAGTGATGATAGCAGATCGATTGCTAAACGGTCATAAATGCCGTGTTAACCCCGTTAGCTTCGCCTTTATGCTTTTAACCTTTCGATGAGTGATTTTTAAGCCAATGCGTGATAGATGATGAACACATTTTGCACTTTTCGGAAGCTGATAGATAAACTTCAGATGAGATAAGCATGAATTGAATGAACATTTCCCAGAATCCTGTTAGATAAATTCACAAACATGAATTATCCAAAGCGATAATAAGCGAGCTAAACAAGATGTCATATAAGCAATAATATACACTTATTGTTAAAACCACTTACAAATAAGAGCATGCATTCTTTTGCGTGGTTTCAGGCTGGTAGGTCTGCATTGCATTAGTTGTGAAAAAATGATATTGTATACATCAGCACCAGGGGCCGGTGGTTGGATCGGTAAACAGGCAATCAAAAAGCCATGTGGATTCACTAATTTAGTCATACATCGTCGTTGAAGCTCTTATCCTTCCACCGGTTTTCGAAGTGGTATTGTAGAATCGGGGCCTAGATGGGGCGTAAGTAATTGCAGTAGACATCGAAAAGACGCAAGTAAAAGAAAAACGGAGAGTAGAAATTAAATTTATGCACCTCAGAGCGAACTTTTAAATTGTCGTCAACAAGTATGACGCCAGTGAGTGTCTGCGTTAGGCCTCCATCGCAAAACGAGCGCAACGACCGGATGCTATACTGTGGGGTTGGGTAAACATCGATGAAGCTCTAGCCAGCAGATCGTGATCTCTGTCTTAAACAGTTTTCCATTTTTCGCGCGACATAATTAAATTGTTTTGAATTGTTTATAGCTCGTCATCGGGGCGCATTTCCATCGAACGCTGGCAGACTTACTTTTATATGCTCACTCCTTCTTTACACCCGAAAGCAAAAACTAACCGGCGAATGCAAGCAGACAATCCGAACACTGCAGAAGAAATGTTGTGTTCCACATGCTACGCTACACAGTGGGAACTAAGCCAGGTCACATCGATGTAGTAGCCGTTGCACTTGATAGCCGCTATCCTTCTCATGCAGAGAAGATGCACGGCCAAACAGAAGCAATTTGCCGATGTAGACAAGGCATAAAGTCGTCGACGGACGCGAGAGAAGATGACTGATGATCGACGGCGAGCGCGACTTCAGCTAGTTGACCAGCGAACACTAGTCGACGGATGAACTTTGAGATGGCGGCTGAGAGGCTAATTACTGGAGCTTGTAATAAAGGTTGACTTGATGGTAGGCGATTTAAATCACTGTGATGAATCGTATTAAGACACCAGATAAGCTCAAAGATTGACGGAGTCTTCTGAAGCAGGAGCGACTTGTCATTTGACTGCCCCTTCGATTGATTGCAGGATTCGCTGTTCCATATTTATCGTATAGCTTCTCGTGTGGTATTCTTGTAACGCTTGTTTGTTGTCCTATGGATTCACTTGCCACGAAGTTGTAGATCAACGTTCTAGCTGAAGGCATCGGAAGAGCGAAGTAGTGATGATAGCAGGGTACATTCTTATTCGGCGATGAAAGTTTAATACGCAAACACTGGTTTGCAGCCATGATACTCTGAATTGCAAAGCAAAAGCAGCAGAGAGCACCTTCATTCGAAGGACCATGTGGCGTCGGAAGTCATACCCACACCACCTGGCTCAAGGACTCTGTTGGAAGATTCGAATACACACGGTGCCTTGAAATCGGACTGATTTTTCGTATCCCAGCTGCCTGGATTCACAGGGCACCACCAACGGAGGATCTGTTAGTCTATCAATATGAAGTAGCTACAGGTTACCGCTAACGAACGCTTTACGTAATCTGTTTTCATTTTAATCAATCAATCTGCCAGTAAGAGTTCAAGTGTACTTAGACAGATCGAAGCGACGCGATCGATTCAATTGATGACTTCATCATCCTGTAGCTCGGTGAACATGCCAGCGTTTGATATTTGCGCAGGCCTACCATTAGCATAAGTGGACGAAATGTAAAGCAGCACATTTTGAAGAAGAGAACTGACCGAGATCACTGGCAACCTCACGAGGGCTTTGTCGTCAGCGTGAGGGGCGGTTGATCTGGTGTAGTTTAAGATATACAAAAACCACATCTCGAACCAAGATCGAACTCTAGAGCGTAAGTGCAATTCAACATGCGCCCATTTGCATTTGCTTTCGATCGGTCTTCGACTTCTTACTTATCCTACGAACTGCAGGATGTTTACGAAACATCGCATATGTCCGTAGCAACTGACTGTCGCGATGCAAAACCAGTTCGTAACAGATCTTCAATCTACAATACAAATTATTACTACCAACAAACGTGCACACAACTGTAGTGATACGCCATATGCCTAGATAGGAGGGCTCCTCCAATTTAATGTAAATTTGAACCTTATGCTACTATAACGTTTGTGTGTGTTGAATTCACACACCATCTACTGAAACCGCCAGTCGTGTATTTTTCAGCAGGAGGTCTTCTCCTGTTCCAGATGGTTCGTTTCACTTCAAGCTTATCTCGTACCGATTTAATACCGTTTACTGTCTCCATCAATCAATCAAACCGAGAAGCACGAGAATCAGAATCTGGAGTGAAACAATATCTGCGGCTAGCTGATGACTGTGCTCAGTCGTCAAGACGAGTATAGCTCCCTTAGTGGCAAGGTGATTCGTCGGCTGTCTGAAGTGCCCTGAACGCAGCTAGGTGATTATAATTTCACAGTTATCGTCATTTCATCGAAATATTTGTCAAACTAGCCCACAGGGGGTCGGTTTGACCGGATTTAAGAGCTTGATGGAAAATTGAAGTGGAACTAAATGGAGGCGAATTCCTGTTTAGCGTCGCTGATGTCGGCAAACAGCTCAACAAACTTGACAGAAGCTAAATGAACCTGATCGTCTGATCAACTTCTCCATCGGTGATATTATGGTTGGAGCTATTTGATTGTTTACATTCGCCTGAGCCTTGATACTAGACACCAGACTCCAGGATGTTGTCTAGTGATAGACGTGAGTTGGGAATGACCACCTGCCGTGCGCTGGGCCTGCAAAAACTTTCTAGCATCTACGTTATGCCAACCAAGGAGTAAAAGCTTTAGTAGGCAGAGGTATGCGGCACATCGCCACAGGGTGCTCCAAACCAATTGATTCCATAACTGATCTTTAGTAGAGATACTAAGTTGGATAAATTAAGATACCTTGCTTTTTCGCCATGACAACTATCGATTGCGGCCACCCACAGAACGGAAGCAGAAGAACGTTTGTCTGTGCCATACCAATTGGTTCTCAACATTGTATCAAACTACGACGCGGAGCTCAAACTCACATCTCATCGTTTTGAACAATTAATCAAACACTTTTGGCCTTTGACATGAGGACAAGATCAAGCCTTTCTCGCCATGTTACAGCATGCTATATCAGCCACTATCTGCACGTAATATCATATTCTGAGCTGTATGTGTGCATTGAGGCTGTTCGCTATGGAATAGTTTATTACAAAGTAATAATCGACTATTACCTCGACACGATCTCGATCACACCTACTCGCGTTCATGGAAGATCTGCATCATTGTCCCATTTCACTGTAGAAAGGGGTTTCTCGGTAATAAAGATTTATGCCGCACCAGAAACGAGATCATTTTGGATAACCTTACTTGCCATCGCAATAGGAAAACTACGACTCTCACTCGCTGACCAGTTAAACATGCAACGCAATTCTTGTCGATAAATACATCATTTGTCTTCTTTTTTTAGTAAAAGTCGTTGATAAGGGATAAGAATAACTAATAGAGGAAAGGTATAATTTATGTAGTAGGCATAAATACTGCTACTTTAACCATAGACAGTAAACTAATCGTTGGAAAGTATACTTTGCCATCGACACCTTTAAATGTAAAAAACGTGTATCAACATTAGCTGAAGAGTTTCAGATCGCTGCAAAAGTTACCGTTGCGTAATCTCAACTCTCGATCTATTTCATCTGTGCGGCTGAGATGATCGGATTTGGCTTCTAGTGCAAAGAAGTATGGCATGTGGCAAAATATGTTTCTATTATTCATGTGCATCAAATTAGAATATGCGGGCACGAGCGTCTTCGTGATGGACGATTAACTAATATGTAAATGTGGATTTCGGTGCGAACACAAACCACTTCAGCAATCACGGGCGTATTGGTTGAGGTCGAGAATGCTACCAAGAGAAAATCAAACGCATCCCATGCATTCCATGCATCCCATCGTCCACTGTGCGTTGCATATTGCATTCGTTAACAAGCAAACAACAGACTGACTTTATTTGCCTTTTTGTGCTTAGAGAAGATGGCGCGAGATCCACCTTGGCGCAATCCTAGGCACACTCAGGCCTCGAATATGATGAGATGTGGCACACGCCACACCTCGGTTCTCAGCACTTTTCATATTTTACATAAAGTCTGCAAGTTATAATTTTATGTGGACGGAGACCAGAATGGGTAAACCACGAGTGCAAAGAGATTGCATTACGCGAGCGACACGCCGTGCTTGACCAGAAATGGTGGCAATCGTATCTTGATCTCCTCGCATATAAGCATGAGCAATGTGTATGAAAATGTATTCAAAATAGTAAGTCAACCTTCTTTTCGATTCCTGTTTTCATTTCAGTCCGGTACGTTTCGGCTAGAAATAGGGCCAATCGGAATCAATGAATCGAAAAGTTTGCGATGTAACGTCGAGAGGCCATGCCTTCGGGCCAGTCGCAATATCGGTTGCATGCTCATTTTAAGATTTCCTTTAGAAAGTCATGTTCCTTTATGGATCTAACAAGTAAAATCAAGGATTTAGATTTAATGTCTCAGAATTGTGCTACACCCGTTTCCCATTTAGGAACGAATTGAGGAGTTGAGGATCGAATCGGATCGGATAGATCGGACAAAGGAAATAAATCACTAATCGCTGTTCTAAGCATTTGAAATAGACGGATGCGTTCTATTGTACCTAGAACATTAAAAAATAATGCAACTAGTCATCAAAATGCGTGCCATCTTTTTCTGTCACGGCTGCCATAGTGCATCTTAACAAAGTCTTGATAATAAACATCACGATAAAAAAAAATAGAATGAGACACCACACGAGACACCACAAAGATGGTATATTTTCATTTATGGGAATCCGATGAAATATTTTCCATATGTATGAGCATGCAAATGCATTTCATCTTCTACATCACCCTTTCTCGTAAAACATTCTCACTGCACTTCAATGTGTTCCCAATTCAGAAAAAATGGGTAGCCACCTCTTTCTCTCTGATCGATACGCCATCATGTATACGCCGTGAAATAGTTAACCTACACTATCCGTTCGATGGGCAGGTCGAAAATAGGACAACATAAAGGGTTGAAAGCAAACGTTTTCAAGAGATATTATTCACAACTTCAAGATGCGCCTCGTGGCTATTGAATCAAGAACTTCGCGGTACGGCTGTCGTCCGTTCATTAAGGATTTCAACAATTATTCCTAGAAATCGAAGTAGAGTTCAAACATTCTCATTTTCACTCATATTTGACGCATTTATTATAATGTATAATGTGATAGATGATAGAAATATTTTTGAAAGATACTCTTTTTACTTTCAGGATTCATTCATCGCAAATGATAGTTACTGTATACCTTTACTATTTTCAGGATCATCACACATAATATATTACAAGAAAACAAATCATCACTACAATACAAACATGTAATGTGCCTGTTCTCACTTTGAGAGTTACTCTTGATGCAAGCCTTTGCAAGGGGCAATGAGTAGCAATGAGGTTATAGTTTCCGGAACCGAACACTTCGCGTGTATAACATATCTTAACCATGCCTTTCGACGCTTCGCTTCATCTTTTTTTAACTTCATCATTGTTATTATTTGTGTCTACGCAACGGCAAATGTGACCATGGCTTTAAACGGGTTTCGTTCACCGTACGCAGAGTGGACATGGTACAACGAGATTGCAAACAAACGTGGAAGAGAGCACCAGTCTCGACTATTGTCTTTGACCCCTTCTGATGTTGCATATGCCGAAGATGAGCTGTCGATCGGCTTGTTGTTGTGGTGTATATGCAAATAGTTCACTAGTAAAGGCAATGGCTACAATATGATATTGATTACAACAATTGGAACCGTTCGCTCGGCTATGTCTGTCCCATGACGCTAATCATAAACCAAAGATTCTTTCATTTATAGGATGACGAAAAAATGCTCATTGCAGAAACATGTTATTAATAAAGTTGTCTTGGTGTTTTCTGTCATTATTTCATTAGTACTTAATTTATAAGGATCAAGTCGAAAAGATGTAGTTATGAAACAGCTTTTCTGTGATATGCGTTCATCATGATTATTCTTTAATGAGATTTGTTCAGGAAATAGTTTAGAGCCTCGCGATTGTTCTGGCGATGGATAGGGTAGGAATCTATTTTTAGTGATTTCATGGACTACTAGATGTAAAAAATGTAATATTAACGAAAATTACTATGTATCACCAACGGTGAAGGTAGACCATGCATGGGATGATGGGCCATACCCAGAATAAAGGTGAGAGAAACAGCATTCAAGTTCATAGCTTGCTTAACTTCTAGAGGCGCTCTCTCCACCCAAACTGTCGTTTTCACGGCAAAACATTCCCGTCACTGGGAACCTCTCTTTTCAGTTGGATCTGCCGTTGTCACGGCAACCGTACGGTTACAGGCTACGCCTGCCTAGCTACAGGCTGACGCTCGGTGGGACAGAGGTGTCTACGAGTGTTGTGATCCGGCGTAGCAGGCAGTGCGGCATCGTCATCGTCGGGTTCTCCGTTCTACTAAAGCGACGGAGTGGGCCGTCGTCTCGTCAATAGGTGACGAGTAGCCAAAACCCCAACATTGGTCCTTCGAACCGGATGTGAGAACACCAGACGGTGAGTAAACGGTGGCAATCGTGAACCGTGTGTGTAACGAAAATACCAACAGTGCGCAAAACGTGAGCGTAACAAACATTCTTCAGTGAGAAGTGTTCCCAATTCAACGGAAAAATGAAGACTCTTAAAACGTTGCTAAGGATAAGTGCTAGTCTAGAGAGTAGGCTGCAAGGGCTAGCGAAGCACATTAGTCAGCTTCCCTCGGATGTAGCCGATTCAAGTATTGAGCTGAACGATTTGATGACATCACTATCCGAGTTACAATCCAAGTATGCTGCGAACTTTGAAGAGTTGTTAGAATGCGTTGCAGATGGAGACTTGGCAACAGTGCAAGAACAGTTCGATGCATTCGAAGAAGATATGAGGCAAACGCGATCCATAATACAAAAAATGATGAAACCTGATAAGGGTAAAGACAACGAGACACCAAACATGCCAGTGATAATGCAATCCAATCCGTTCCGAGCGCCGTTACCGACATTCGACGGGTCATATGAAGCTTGGCCACGTTTCAAGGCCATGTTTCAAGACCTCATGCGCCATTCGAAAGATGTGGAGGCAGTAAAGCTCTACCACCTGGAAAACGCTTTGAAAGGATCGGCAGCCGGTGTTATTGATTTAGACACGATCCAAAGCAATAATTACGAGAGAGCGTGGGAGATTCTAGAGGAACGGTTTGGAAACCCTCGGTTGATTGCTGAAAAACACATTCTCGGGTTGCTCAACATCCAGCCTGTAGTGACAAAATCAGCAAAGGAAATTCGACGAGTATTAAATGAGTGCACCAAGCACGTTGAGAGTTTGGATAAACTCGGTCATCAGCTAACTGGGGTCTCACAAATGATGGTGATAACGTTAGTAACACGTGCCTTAGATAATCAAACTCGCGAACTATGGGAAACATCGTTTGATCAAAGAGAGTTGCCGGAATATGTAGCGATGATTGACTTCCTCAAACAAAGATGTGTTGTGCTAGAACGTTGCGAGGACGTTAATAAGGATGTCGCAAGACCAAGCCGGAATATCAGCAAGCCTAAACCGGTGAGCAATACAATTCATGTTGCAACAAACAAACAAGAGGTATGCGCAATATGTGCCGGTCAACATCGTAGCTGTGAGTGCAATGTTTTATTGAGATTGTCTGTTGGCGAAAGAATAGACAAGGTTAAAGTGTTGAAAGTTTGTTTCAACTGTTTGAAGGCTGGACATTCGGTAAAAATGTGTTACTCGAGACAGACCTGTAGAAAGTGTAACCAAAGGCATCATACATTACTGCATTTAGACCCAACTCCCGAGCAATCTGCTGCAGTAACGGCAGCATGCAGCGATGTAGAACGGAAAGGACAAGTACTTTTGATGACTGCCTTAGTGAAGTTACGTTCAGAGAACGGTAAAACGTGCCAGGCTCGTGCATTAATAGATTCTGGGAGTGAAATTAATCTTATATCAGAAGGGGTAGTGAAAATGTTGCGAGTGAAGAAACATCCCACTGAAACAATGTTATGCGGAGTTAACGGTCAAGAGTCAAAGACCTCGCATAAGGTACAAGTGGAGTTATTGTCCATTGATGGCAAATATAAGACAAGGCTTGAATGTCTAACGACGGAAAAGATTACCGGAAGAATTCCGTCGAATGCAGTCTGCAGTAAGAATTGGAAGGTACCATCCAGCATAACGCTTGCAGATCCTTTGTTCCATCAGCCTAAGGAAGTTGACTTATTGATAGGGTCAGAGTTATTTGGTGAAATTTTAGGCCATGGAAGGATCCAACTAGCAGATGATTTACCAACGTTGTTTGAAACTCGTTTCGGATGGGTAGTGGCAGGTGCAGATAAAGGAAAGCACAAACATGTACACTCACATCCGATTACACAAGATGTATTGGAGAACAGCCTAAAACAGTTTTTTGAACAAGAAGATCTGCCTGACACGGATGATACAAACTCAGAAGCAGAGCTGTTCGAAGAACATTTTCAAAACACCCATTATAGAAACAAGGACGGTCGATATGTGGTAAAATTACCGTTTCGTGAAACGTTGCCACAGCTAACAGAGTCGCGAGAAATGGCACTAAAAAGATTTCGATCTCTAGAACGAAGGCTGATGAAGGAACCAAATTTAAAGGAACAGTATGCAGCATTTTTGGAGGAATATGTGAAGTTAGGACATTGTCGCGAGATAAAGGAGAGCGAAGATCCTCCCGGAATGCAAAGTTATTACTTGCCCCATCATTGTGTGCTGAAGCCAGAAAGCAGCAGCACAAAATTGCGTGTGGTGTTTGATGCATCCGCCAAAACCACTGGACTGTCATTAAACGAGGTATTGATGCAAGGATCACAAATCCAAAGCGACCTATTCTCAATAGTTTTGCGGTTTCGAACTCTCAAATTCGTTTTTTCGGTAGATGTAACAAAAATGTATCGCCAAATTCTAATCAATGTTGCGGATACTCGATACCAAAGAATAATCTGGAGAGAAGACCCATCCAAGGAATTGAAAGTATATGAGTTAGGAACAGTAACTTATGGTACGTCGGCGGCTTCATTCCTAGCAACAAGAGTGCTAAAACAACTAGCACTAGACGAAGGTCAAAACTACCCGCATGCTGCTGATGCCTTGCTAAAAAACACGTATATGGACGATATCATCACGGGAGCTGACACCATTACTCAGGCAAAAACTCTGAGATATGAATTAGAAGAATTGATGGAAAGGGGAGGATTCCCTATCCGAAAATGGTGCTCTAATTCTGAGGAAATTCTCGAAGGAATACCAGAAACGGATCGAGAGGTATTGACAAAAATTGCACGAACATCAGTAAACGAAACAATCAAAGCACTAGGAATAATCTGGAATCCAACAGTCGATATCTTGCTGTATAATCCTGAGGTCACAGTTTATAAAAATGAGACGATAAGCACAAAAAGATCGATACTATCATCCATTGCCCGACTATTTGACCCGTTAGGTCTAATAGCACCAGTCATCATCGAGGCAAAAATGATAATGCAATGTTTATGGGCATCTAAGATCGGCTGGGATGAGGCAGTAGAGGGTGAATTATTGTCAAGATGGACAGAGTTTCAAGATGCCTTAAAGGAGCTGAAGGAAATCGTTATACCAAGATGCGTCGTACCTGCCGAATCAGAGAAGCTGGAGATGCATGGGTTCGCGGACGCATCGAAGAACGCTTACGGTGCATGCGTGTACCTTAGAAGTATAAAAAAAAAACGGAAGCGTAAAAACATGGCTGCTATGCAGCAAATCAAAGGTTGCCCCTCTCAAGGCAATTTCAATTCCAAGACTAGAGTTGTGTGCTGCTTTGCTATTGGCTAAGTTGGTAGAAAAGGTTAACCAGACAGTATACAACCATAAATTCGAAGTTAAGCTATGGTCGGATAGCCAAATAGTGTTGGCCTGGATGCGCAAGCCGTTGGATTCTCTTGAAATATACGTGAGTAATCGTATAAAACAAATCATACGACTGTCGGAAAATTACGAATGGAATTATGTTCGGACAGCAAAAAATCCAGCTGATATTGTATCAAGAGGAATGAAGCCTGCCACACTAAGAAATTGCCAGTTGTGGTGGAACGGCCCAAGCTTTCTACAGGAATGCGACTACAACATAGAGCAAACAGCTGAGATGTCTGACGACATGATCCCGGAGTTAAAAAAGACTGTGCTCATTGCATCCATTCTGAAGGTAGCTGAACCCGTCTTCGAGAAGCACTCGTCCTTCTATAAGCTACAACGAGTGTTCGCTTATGTGGCTCGTTTTTTAAAAAGAACGCGCCAACCAAGGAAAGAGAGAGCTACCCATGTACTACTAACAGTGAAAGAAATGCGTGACGGTATGAATTGCATCGTACGAATTGTGCAGCAAAACGAGTTCCACAAAGAGATTCAATGCATCAAACGCAACCAAATACCGAAGCGTTGGTGTGCATTGCACCCATTTATCTGCCAAGATGGATTTCTTCGTGTTGGCGGACGGTTGCAGCATTCAAGGTTACCGTTTGAGAACAAACATCAGCTACTCTTACCGCATGGACATCCAGTGACAGATATGCTGATACAAAAGATCCACGAAGAGCAATTACATCAAGGACCATCAGGAGTGTTGGCGACTCTTCGAGAGAGGTTCTGGATCATCAATGCTAGGTCTTCCATTCGGAAGGTGATACGGAAATGTGTAAAATGTTTCCGAGCGAATCCACGAATAATCCAACCGCTAATGGGAAATCTGCCTGAGGAACGAGTGAACCTGGCGGCACCCTTTGAGATAACCGGAGTCGATTATGCCGGTCCGGTATTAGTAAAAGAAGGCAGATACAAACCTAGGAAGGTGAAGGCTTATATCGCGTTGTTTGTGTGTTTAGTGACAAAGGGAATTCATCTCGAGTTAGTAACTGATATGTCAACTGAAGCATTTTTAGCCGCATTGGATCGTTTCACAAATCGCAGAGGCACAGTTCGAAAAATAATGTCGGATAATGGAACTAACTTTGTAGGTGCTTCTAGAGAGCTGCGCAAGCTGTGTGATCTATTCAATGGCAAGAAAGAAAGGAACAAAGTTCATGAATTCTTGCTCAAACGAGAAATAGAGTGGCAGTTCATACCTCCTCATGCACCAAACTTTGGTGGTTTGTGGGAGGCTGGAGTCAAAACAGTGAAGGCACATCTAAGTAAAGCATTAGGGACTGCTTCATTGACGTTCGAAGAATTCTACACCGTCTTGACCCATGTGGAAGCCATAGTCAACGCTCGGCCGCTTTACTGTTCGGGTGATGACCCGAATGATCTGCAACCTATTACGCCTGCTCATCTGATGCTTGGACGATCGCTGGAGCCAATCATCAAACCATCCTATGCGGAGATACCAGCCAACCGTTTGAGCCGATGGGAGTTCCTGACGCAGCTGCGGGACCACTTTTGGAAGAGGTGGTCGCGAGAGTATCTTTCATCTCTGCAAGCACGAGCGAAGTGGACTAAGAAGCAGCCCAATATTACGAATGGCAGTATTGTTTTATTAGTGGATGATAATTTGCCAGCCCTATCATGGCAATTGGGGTATGTTACTGACGTGATACAAGGAAAAGATGGAGTAGTAAGAGTAGCTGATGTTCGCACGACATCCGGCGTTTACCGTCGTTCGGTAAATAAGTTAGCTCCGTTGCCAATACAAGATGAATAATATTGATTAAGTAGGTTGGAATTACATTCCAACGGGGGGGAGTATGTTCAGGAAATAGTTTAGAGCCTCGCGATTGTTCTGGCGATGGATAGGGTAGGAATCTATTTTTAGTGATTTCATGGACTACTAGATGTAAAAAATGTAATATTAACGAAAATTACTATGTATCACCAACGGTGAAGGTAGACCATGCATGGGATGATGGGCCATACCCAGAATAAAGGTGAGAGAAACAGCATTCAAGTTCATAGCTTGCTTAACTTCTAGAGGCGCTCTCTCCACCCAAACTGTCGTTTTCACGGCAAAACATTCCCGTCACTGGGAACCTCTCTTTTCAGTTGGATCTGCCGTTGTCACGGCAACCGTACGGTTACAGGCTACGCCTGCCTAGCTACAGGCTGACGCTCGGTGGGACAGAGGTGTCTACGAGTGTTGTGATCCGGCGTAGCAGGCAGTGCGGCATCGTCATCGTCGGGTTCTCCGTTCTACTAAAGCGACGGAGTGGGCCGTCGTCTCGTCAATAGGTGACGAGTAGCCAAAACCCCAACAAGATTCGTTTTACAAATTTAAGATTTAAAATAATGTTCGTTGCATTCTTGCCCACTAATTGTCTAATGTGATTGACAAGGCATTTTTCGGAAATGTTTCCAATCTTTTCCTTTTAGAGTTAAAGTGTAGTGTACTTCGTGTTCAAGCATAGTAATCTTCTTAGTAAATGCAAATGTTTAATTTTTTTATATACAAAGCTAAACGAGTCATTCTTCGGATTGTCTCTGTCTCGGTCACCATCGGTCCATATCCTACTAATAAACGTACTTTAGCACGCAACATACGCCATGTTCACCTAATCGTACTCGACAATGATCTTTACAAACATGCCTCCTGTGGATAGATTGGCGTCATATGGGAACTGCTATCCTACCGGCAATAAACTTTAGTGACAATTCCATTTTTGGCCCGATGGCTCTTATACCTACGCTGCGCTTCGAAACCGATCAATTGATTGGTCCTCTCTCTATGCTACCGAAGCATTGCTTGCCTGAACTGCAGCATTGCGAGTTTGCCTCTTTAGTAAACATTGTCGCCGCTTAGGGTCACGTTGCTTCCGCCCTTGGTATCATTCTCTAAGGTCCTTGTTTTATGGCCCGGCTAACGTGCGTCGGCCAGTGTCGTCGCGATCGGGAACTAGGTGAGTCGAACCATTACCTTAAATTGATTTTTTACAATCGTCCCGCATCACATCTTTTGTACTGTGCACACTTTGCAGCCTGCGATAACACTAGCTGGCTACGATGCCGCCACATTAATTTTCCTTCCATTTCTTTCTCCATTCCCTACGATCCCTCTTTCTTTCACGCCTAGGGGCACAGATCACTTTACTAATCGTCCACACCGAGCCTTAAGTCTAAAGGACAACATCTGGAGCCACGATCCAGTGTCGAACGATTCATTTAAGGTACTGCACCATACAACGTCTGGCTATGGAACGTGTGCCCAAGGAACATTCCGCCTCTCCTTTCCGATCTCATAATTTTTACGGTTGGACCCTATGCATGGAACGGACCCTAGCGAAGCATTACCCTAATTGCTCTGCGCTGAACGTGGCGTGACAACGGTCATGGCGGCTTGCTACAAAAGAGTAAAAGAGGTCGGCTTACCAACCGCTCCACAAAACTTTCCCCATACGTACCACCCATCCGACTCTCTCGTAGTAGGTGTATATGTGTTTGTCGTGATCAAATTGATTTGTAACCTTTTGTGGTAAAAAGCAAGCCCGTTCGCTTTTAGCGCCACCTCACATGCCCGTGTGTTACACCGAACGGTACTTGCAGTAATCTTCCGATTTCGATTACGTGGGCATACTACTCCCTCATAGACCCAGCGAAAAATGGGAGACGATGAGGCAGGCGCTAAAACATGTGCGCAAGTGGAGGTACTATGTAGCCATCGCTTTTATGCACACACCATAAGGGAGCTAATGTTTTGTCAGTTGAACAACAGATGTCACCTATGAAGGCGGTCGGCTGCGACCGAGTCATAAAGCTACAAACAACAAGAGGTATGGCTTACGATCTTCCAACGATCTATCCGCTTGATTCTGGAGATTCTTTAGTCGCAGTACGCGGCTCTCCAAAATTGGTCGCCATGAGTGTGATCGGGGCTTAATTTGGACGATCAATCAGAGGTAAAATAGTCCAAGTTGTATCCTCCACGGGTGGCCGTCTGAGCGGTAAAGTCGTTTGATGTGATGTCACTCAGCTATAAACATGATTACGGTGAATGCGGCAAGCATTTATTCGGGGTATGCGATTTCCTGATCGGAACCTTAATTTAATGGGAACGAGTGATGACATTCAAGTGTTGGTTACTTAAATATCATTCCATCAAACCAAACATGTTATTACGGTAAACTGTTGCGAATGCTCAATTAATAATAATAAATATTATATTTTTATGTTTTTCCTAGCGAAAACTAGATTTGAATAGGATGTTGCTCAGATTCAAATGATCATGCAATCATATTTTGCAAAAAACACCAATTATTGTTTTTTTCTTACCTTTTTATCAGTTCGTTTAAAGACCGACCCTTAACACAGAATTCACCATTAAACTTTTCATAAGTAGGTGTTAACTACCAACCATCAGCTTTGTAATAATAACGAAAATACAAATAGTCTATCCAGGGTCGGGATCTGAATCCAGAGAAAGGCCAGACCAATCGACCCACTGCCCTGCTGGTCAGCAGCTCTCGATGCGATGTCAAAGATAAACGAATCTTACGGAAAACTATCCCACCTCGCATGGTTTGTCCAGCATTTTTTCAAAGTCGCCTGACGGTGTGAAATAAGAAACCAACCTATTAGTTCGTGGATTGTTTTGGACTGTCTGGCCACTACGCCCCCGTCCATTAACCTCTTCCAAAGTCGAGCAAGTTGATCATTGATTTTGGAGAGTTGAAATCCGATTCGTGACACAGAGTGACCGCAAAATATTTTTATTCTCTTCGCAGCAGTGGCTCGCAGCCACTGTGTAAGGTTAAGGATCAGTGAACATATTATCCAGCACCGAGCGTCCTGATATGCCTCATAGAGGCCAATGGTTAGCCGATGACATTGCATAACTCGCGAATCGTTCAACCCACCTTCGACAGCCCTTGTCAGCTGACTTGTGCGGTTAATAATACTTCAACATCCCAAATGTGGTCAATAATCACAGCTGGCCTTCTCCTTTCCGTAAGCAAAAAATAAAGCCCAAAACAGTGACGGCAGGAACACGCTTATAGCCTCATGAGAGCGCCTTCCTCAAAGGCGGATGCCTTTGCCTCTTTGCCTTTTCCCTTGTGGAAATGATAAATAACACTTGAGCCATGGTTCCATAAAACCCTCAAGGATGCGTTGGGCACGGGTGTGTGTGCATGTAGCTATTGCGATGCAGCGATTTATTGATGGGAGTATGATCACAATTATCATTACACTTGAGCTGTTTGGCGTGGTCCATTGGCGAATACGATGAATCGCTTGTCTGGGTGACATTAAGGAAATTTTATGAGTTGAGACCACCACCCTTTCGAAGCCCAAGGATAAAATTCAATTTTGCACGCAAGAAATGTGCAATCATGGTCACGGGGTGCCGACACTGTGGCTCACTGTCACTGTCGCAACCTAATTGATGTCAATGCCAGAAGTCGTCGGACAAACCGAAAACAAGGAAGACGAGGTGGATGAGGCCAAGGTTTCGTCTGCATAAAGGCCGTGTCCGGGAAAGTAATCTCGACGGTTTCATTCGGTGGCTCTCCAACACCCTCGATTTGTTCAAAGTGTGATGTTCGAATTGCAAACCAGTCCTAATGAGGTGGAATTGAGTCATGGGAATACCATAATGGTGTTTTTGTTAAAGTTTTGTGAATAATATCACGTTAACAAAAAACACTTTAGCTGGCGTCAGCAGTATGCAACACCTGAACGCTCTTCTCATCACCTGGATGTAATGAATTGAAGGGTGACTTTGCACCGAGACCTTCACGATGTCGCTTTCTTTTCGAATGGCTTTTGACACCTCATTACACGCTATCAGCATTATTGGTTTCGCACTGCGTCCCATGTGAATTACAGTTTTTTTCTGTTGATTCTGCAGCAAGTGCATCGTCCTTTAATGGACCTGGTTTTCATTGATTTCGCAATGAACAGTCTAGACGTGTTTTGCTGATTCTACCTCTTTGCATTGTTTACCGATTTCTTCTCTGCGTCTACACGCGCTTGTGGCGCACTTGAAATGAAGACATTCACATCTTATACAATATATTGATTAGGTATGTTGTGGACTACAAAAAATATTATTTTCACTCTTCATGATTGTTTCAACACGAGTATTCCGAATCATAGTCTATCACCTATCACATGTTTATAAAAAGGTGATATATTCCTTTTATTAAAAGCAGTATCTTGGAAAGAGGGTACAACTTATTATGTTTAAATTTTCTTCGATTGCGTCACTCACTCGGGACAATGCTAACACGTGCCGCTTAAAAAAAACTGTTATTTACGTCCTAGCCGACTTTTGAATACTCGCTTCCTTATTGACCCGGTGACTGTCGTGGTAGCATAGGAGCTTATGGGGGTCTACTTCCTTCCCAGCTTGTATCAACTTCAACTACAGCGGCATGCAGCAGCAGCAGGAGCAGCAGCAGCAGCAGGTGATTAATAGTTGTTCAATGGATGAACGATTAAATTTTTATTTATTGCATTCATCTCAGTCCTAAACCAGGAGCCAGCATCATTGCGTTTGACTGTTTTCAAGATTACAACCATGGTCAGCCGGACTTGAGACACACAAGAGCTTTCTTCTACTTCACCGTCTACGGCACCGTACAGTGCACAAAGTACCTCGGTATTGGCGCCTCACCAGGAGTCCACTCGGTAATGGACTCCGCAAATGGGAGGGCGCTGTGTATGATAAGCCATGGGCAGCCTCAGAAGTCGTAATAGTATGAACATGTGCGTGCCCGTGCTCACACCGTGCTGATAATCGACAATCTTAATGGGCGAAAAAGGAGTGCGTGAATACACCTAGGCTCAATTGCAGTTGCAAGACATGGCTCAGGAAAGGAGTTGCTTAATGTAAGAATCCCCTGGAATTTGGTTAACAACGCGGATGTGGCGACAGGAAAGGTGATCGTATTACAATTCGCACATTCCTATTACGTTCTTCACGACGCCGTCCATCAAGGTCAGTGCACCGATAATGGAACTCAGTGGCTGCTTGTTCGATGTGGCTCCAATAGCCTATTCCGGTTCGAGATACCGCACATTAGCAAAATACTGTAAATAAGAAAACGGATGGAATCTTCTATTCAGCGCACACTTACCTTCGTCTTTGCACTCGTTGTAAAGTTCTTATCGTTTAATCATCCATCAAGGGATCGCGGCGTCTCACTCCGAACCGGAGCAATGCGTACACTACTAGTATATCCTCACTCCGCGTAATCTAGAATTCTGCATAGCAGGTTAAATAAATCTACAATTATCTTAAATCTCCTATTTTAACTAGTTTCTTTCTCAATATTCAGTATTGGGGAAACAATAGGAGTGGTTAATAAATGATGCATTATTCTCAATGGAAAACTATTGAATCGTTTAGCTTCAATCGATTTTGTCAAACATATACAAGAACGGACAAGCCGTATGTTTAGAGCTTCAATTAATAATCGTATACCATTTAACGACAAATTTCGCCATTTGTTTCGCTCTTATATGTGTAAACATGTTTCGCTAACGCTAATGATTTCGTGCTAGCAGTGTAATACAAAAAAAAATGATTCAAACAAACAAAAACTTTTAACTACATTTTGTAAACCATTTCGCTTCGAAGATTGAGTATTTCGAGAGCCTCCGAAAGCATTGTAGATAGATATGCCATTAAATATCTCGAACCATTTGGGACTTACACGAGCGAAATAACACACCTGTTAAGCAAAGGAACTTTGAGCAATGTTATGCTGTGTTTGTGCACCTTTTTCCGTTCACAAACAACTACCGGTATTCCGTGCCTCACACTACGTATTGAAATTCAAACCTCTTGCCAGAAGACTCGTCACACCACGTAATGCTCTAGCGCAGTGCGTTGACGTTTGCGTATGAATATAATAAGATCTCATTGTTGTCTGAAGAGAAATGTTTTTTTTTCTTGAAGTCGAGATGAGTCTCGATTCTTTGGCTTAGGTATGTTGATCTTGGCTCTGAAGGAGATCTGTCTTTGCTGATAGCGTCACCATTCCTCTCTTGGACGGATAGTGAGAAAGGAACAATTTTAAAATAATATTTGAAAACTTTCATTTCACTAGTTTGCTTTGTGCTGTATGAGGTAGAATGATTGCCAGAGGTGAAACACAATTTGATGGAGGACGTGATTCACGAATTCAGTTCGATAAGGATCGCACGGTACGTGCTTTGGACTGGATGTCTTAAATTGCTGTGGTAAGCTGGGAACTGAATCTTGGAGGACTCTATCATTTGGTAATTTATTGCCGTCGACCGGTGCTGGAGGTTGAATGTACCTGTCCGACGAGGCTGTGTGCTGGTTAACCGGCAGGTTTTATTCAACCTGATCTCGAAAGCGAACTAAAAAAGCACCTGAGCACCCCGGAGATGATCCCCTTCGGCACGATTTTGATGCGGGTATGGTTGTTTCCAGCACCAGGCAGATCTTGTCGATCACGCCGATTGCCAAGGCAAGATGGGAGCAGAGCATCGGGATGATGAATAATCAGAGGGCCCTCGGAGCAAACGTGCGTGGATTGCGTGAACAGAGCATCATGTTGGGAACATTTCACCATGCCGCAGAGTAAGGGAGAGTTCAAGAGCAATGATTTTGGAATTTATGCTTCTCTTCCACGAATTCCTTTTGAACTGTTTCGGCGATGGCGCGAGCATGAGTTTAGAATTCTTTTGTAGCAATTGAAGCGATTTATCTCCAGCTCCAAATCGAATCTTGCAAAGTAAAGGGTTATAAGGAATAACGAGCTCCCTACGAAAAGCGTTCTGCCAGGCATCGTTACACCACATCACCACCACCGTCGCATCGTTCTGTGTTCCGTTATTCAAAGGTATGCATGATTTCGGAGTGGTGATTCTGGAACGCTCTGTTGAGAGGTGATGCTTGCAGAATGAAAGACGGGATCCTTTAAGGTTTTGATTAAAAAGTCGCTCGTTTCTTTTTGATGGACAAGCCGTAACATCGATTTCATAGATATTTAAGCCATCAAAGTAAACCATGGACCATCGAAATACCTTGCAGGACCCTCAAAATACCATGTATTAATTCCCATACCAGATTGCAACACACTTCAAAAAGAATAAACATTACCGCAAGCCCTTGCTATGGGATCTGATCTTCCACTCAACAGTCTACAGCTGCGTCGGAAATGTCCTCAAAGCTATCTCGATATGCAGCGAGGCGCAAAAACCGACGCCACGCGCTTACTCGCCAGGATCACTGGATCTGTTGCCAACATGACTGCAGAAAGCGATAAACATCACGGTCGAGCGATGGACCGAAACAAACCTGCATTACAGAACTCCCCTGGTCCCGCTTATGCGCACTAGGCTGGAACAACCGCCACGCACTGCTTCGTTCGCGTGCGCCTGTCACTACTGGGTCCTTCGCAAAGGGGTCGTCTGTCAGGCGTAGGAACGACATCGGCAGGATCCAAAATGATGGTGGCAGCACCAGTAGTAAAAATATTTCGGTAATGCACATGTCTCTAGATGGACCATAGAGTGGAGTCCATATGACGCTCGAAACGAATCCTCGAGTTCCGGTATGCACCCTCGGTTGAGTGGCTGATGATGGTAGCAAAGGTCCTTGCTTTGCTCCTGCCATCCGATCGGTGGGGATGGATGCTCAAACACTGTCACCTGTTTCCTTTGTTTCTTTTCGCCGTTCCTTCGCTTCGAG
This sequence comes from Anopheles darlingi, assembly GCF_943734745.1. Lineage (NCBI taxonomy): Eukaryota > Metazoa > Arthropoda > Insecta > Diptera > Culicidae > Anopheles > Anopheles darlingi. Next base: position 94,728,884 of record NC_064874.1, read on the forward strand.
CATATGTGATAGGAAGCGTATCTGCTGCCCGTGGTTCTCGAAAGCGTTGCTTCTATAACAGTAGTGGTAGTGTAGAAAATTGTGAATATGGTTAAGTTGTGTTTGCGTGGAACACATTTATGCTCTATTTCAAAATAACGTCGATCGTAATTTCTCTTTCTCAACTTCAGTTAATTTCAGTTCAGTTAACTAAAGTACATCATATATGGATTTTTCCATTGCACATGTTCCATCACGAACGGTAATGCAGGGTGGAATGCAATGGTAGGTTCAGTGACATTCGACGCATCACGCATATGCTCACTCCATAAACCACTTCATCATAAATGGGTCTGCCGGGTGTGCACCGAACCCGAAGTGCCTCGAGGGCACGTGTGCCTCACAGATAATGCTAGCCGCGAGAACAGCGCCACCCAGCGGCAATGCTCGCTTGGAATGAAACCTCAGCATAACAACACGTTGTTGGAATTGATGGCAAACGCACGTGTGACACCTTGCGTCGTTATGCGCGGCGCGCCAGAGATCTATTTTTCGTGGTCGAGGATTAATCACACCAGAGTGGTGTACGCCTGCCTGCCGTTGCTAGATGGCTGGAGTTTGTTGTTTGATTCATTTAATTTATTGATTCAACCTTTTCGTTCCAATTTCTACGCCTCTGTCCGGTTGCAAGAATCCGATTGTACTGCTGATCGCGCTATCTTATGGTGTTCGAAGCTATCGCCTAGGGCGAAGACGGTAAAGTCGTGATTGGAATTGATCGATACGATATGAAACGGGAGCCCCCTCCGGGTGAGGTCCGTTGCTAATCAACACCCAAAGTAGAGCGGTCATTTATTCGTTTCTTCTCGGTTTCACTGCTTTGCCTTGTCGCCACCCGCTTGTCTAACGTACAAATCTTCAAATTAAATTTATTTATGGGTTGGCATTTTCAAAACTCCTAATGCCTAAGCAGTTGAGTGTTTGACACAGGAGAGTTGTGAAAGTTTAGACAAAATTTGTGTTAATAACTAAAAGTGTTTTTGGAGAGCGTTTCTATTTGTTTCAGATCATTATTAGCAACAACACATCATTAGGATCAAGTAGGACATAACCAAACGTAAATCTTAATTATCATAAGTCAACAGAAGTTCTTAAAACGTGATGGTAATTAAATTTGAAGTTATAATTATAAATTATCAAATTGATCGCTCAATGCTCCACTGGTAAACAATTTAAACCTTCCCAAATAACAAGTTTTTCTGGTTTCGTTTGTTGGCGTAAATTCGTTTTCACCTGATAATAGTGCTTGTCCCCAGCCAACAACTCTTTTGTATATTCGGCTGCGGTAGCACCCGCATTCTGCTCACATTTTTCACGTTCTATTCTTGTGTTTAGATACTCTAGCTTATAGCTTACACCTTATATGCTTCTTCCTGAAAGGTTATACAAATTTAAATGCATCCATTTTAACGATTGTCTGTAATATACATGCAACTCTACAATATTACTACTTAAATAGCATATCCATCAGAATTGGTCGCGCAGTTGCATCTTACAAACTGTAAGCTATTTGTATTGGAGAAGATTCCAATTTCGATCGAGGTAAAAAGGCAAGTGAATTTCTCCCACACACGTTGGTACGACATACCAGTATGCCGTGATCGCAGGGATGGATAATTTTTTTTGGGGTGTTGCTTATCTGGTTATTATAATTATTTATTTTTCTTACGTAATTATATTGTTTTAGGTTGGTATTGCAACTATTGAAGCAATAATGGGTTAGCGGAAGAGACCTGCAAAACTCCAAAACAATTGATTTGTTGCATGTAATTAGTCATGATCTCTAGAGAACTATCAGCATGATTCATTTATTGATTTCCAGTAAGATTGCATGAAAATCTGGTGTGTGTAACCATGGATCGGGTTACAAGATGTGTGAGAGCAGGTCTTGAATGCTTTGATTTCCAAGTACCCGAACAAATCTTCAAACATAATCTTCAAGCAATTAAACCATCTTTAATGGTAAGATCGACGGTATGTTTTCGATTATTTATCGCTGCCTCTCGCACCTTCTTTAATATCCGCCTTTAATCTTGATGTTACCTTTATACTTGGCATTCGTTTCTATTGGAATTGGTAACAAAAACGAGAGCAAGAAGACGATATGTGAATCAATGTGCACTCTCCTCCATATGATCCCCTTCACAGCTGCGCATGTGTGAGGTCCAGCTGGCTCACGGTAATCTGTGATGAGCAGCTGAGTGAAGCGACGGATCGATCAATAGAGCTGGAGAAGGTGGTTCATTTGCAACAATAAGCAACAAATCACGTGGGTGGTATGACGGCGTCATTAGTTTAAATCAACGACAAGCTTGAGGGCGCACCTTCCACCGACATGCCCCCAACGACTAATGGTGAAAAAGTGGTTTCATAGGGTTGATGGTGACTATTGATTGATTCCTTTGAGGATAAGTGGTCTTCACCTCTGCAGGCATAGATAATTTTTCCTCAATTCCATCCTTCATCTCAGAGATCTCATGAAGCTTCGGCAGGATATTGTCTCTCAAAGGCGTGGCATAAGCCCCAGTAGTAAGGACCAAACGGTAGGACTATGACCAAACATTACGTACCGGAAATCTATCCTTAAGTTATTCTTCAGGCAATTGTTATTTTTTGCTGGTAGGATCGGCAAGCTGCGCAAGTGGCTTCAGCTGGTCAGTACCACCACCATTAACGGTCACGTGCCGTCAGAGGGCAGAAGTCAACTTACGGGTAAAGTCTTCCGGCTGCTAATGATGGTGCACTATTTGTCCATCCGTCACACCCTCGTGCATTATGCGTTCTGACCAGCACGATTTCTCTGCCAGCTTTGACCAGAGGATTGAAAGAGAAGAAGAATAACAAATAAAAACTAAAAAGGGTCAGGCACCTTCTAAGATCCTCGACGCCAGTTGGCGTCGTTATCCTTGCTGTTCGTCCATACGCATGGTATCGGCGCCTTTCATCAAACGCTCCTGGTTGGGGTCCGTTGGCATGTGCCATAGTTCCGGTTCGACGACCGCAGCAGTGATGCGTGAGGATCCATATGGTCCTGCTTTGTGAGCCCGTATCGCACGCATCCTGATGGTGCAGGGCGATAGCCAGCGCATCTTTCATTCTACTTCATTATGCTGCTAAATGGGGGCGGCTGGTCTACAGTATAATGTAGATGAAAAAGGAGGACGAGTTGGTGCGTGTAGAAGCAATAAAAAGCAGAACTAGCTGAAGGCTAATAAAGGTCCTTGGGTGGGGTTGATTCATTTGTTGAGCACCAGTTGCGTTAGTTTCTTGTCAGCAGGTTACAGCTCTCCTTGCATGAGGGTGCATATCTAGGCTATGAAAATGTTGCATCATTAATTGTATAATTTGGAAGCGTCCTTTTGCCTCGTGGCGCAAACCACTGGAATGAAACGTTCGAAAGGGCTGCACACATACAAAAGACAGCAGAACACAACGAAACGTGCCACCGTGTGCAGCAATAGGGGTAGCCCCCTAAAAGATGGAAGTCGCGAGTTTTAGTCTGACTTATCCAAACGCATAAGAAGCACAAACGCGGCAAAAGAATATGCGTGTTTGCTAGGGTGTCCAATTAATGCGCATAAATTTGCATTGAATTCTGTATGCGACGATATGCACTGCCTACCTTACACTGGGCGTAATGCTTCAGGAACCTAGTGACCATTTGAAGACAAGCCGGAACACGTGTTTGCAGATGTCCACAACGTCGCTGATTGATGGAACTCCAAAAAATGTCAATTAGTAGAAATTCACTTCAAACAATCGGCAACGGCCGATTGAGATTCGATTCGGTTCAGCAAGAGCTCAGGCATCTGCCACTAAAAAAGTACACAATAAAAGAGTGAAATGTTGAGTACGAGGGGCGCATCATGATCAGGAGCACATCACGATCATCACGAATCGCGTGCGCTTCCAATTACCTATATTAGTGCTGACTGACTATTGGGACAATATGGCGTAGATGTGGGCGTCGGCGTCGGCATCTGAGACACGAAAAATGAAATTTGCAGCAAGGCGCGTGGTCCTTTACGAAAGGTTCTGGCCTTTATCTGGCCACCATTTACTCATCGATCATCAAGAGTCTTCCATTAAGCACTGTAGCCAGCTTTCTTCATCTATAATTAATCTTCAAGACCTAACTTACAAACATTTCTTCATCGTGGCTCAACGGGAAGATCCTCAAGTCCCTCAGGATGCGTGCACAGGATCAAACAGACAACCATATGGCTGTCTTCGCCTCGCTCTTCGTGTAGCCTATCTCAAGCACCATCATCGCAACGACATATGGGCGCAGTCCTGCGCCTTCCGGGACATTTTCACTCATTGATCTATCCTTGAAAAGCAAGTTGTTAGTAAGACGAGCCATTCCTACCGTTTGAAGCTATTTTCGGCACGTGTGCTGCTTATCGCTTTGTATGATGCCCCTATGTTTTTCGCCGAAAAGGGATCAGATTTTCCATTGCAAGTATTTTAGCCCATTTATGTCAAGTGATCGGCTGCAACTGTTGTACTCATTTGCTTTCTCTTCTGGGCCACAGTTATTAAGCAACATTGCCCTTCAACTAGCTCGATACATCAGCCCAGCTGACCATGGCTCATCGCTGACAGATATATATCTAAATTCACACAACATAGAAAAGAAAGAGTAGAGAAAGAGATAACGAGTACACCTGAAAAGGGAAAGAGAGGGAAGGAGAAAGATGGCCTAGTCGCCCAGCAGTGAAACCGGTTGGCTTTCATCTGAAATCCGACATAATCGCATTTTACGCATCACGGACGAGTGGCGGAAATGATTGGTGCTGGCAAAAAGGCTGAAATGGAAAAAAGTCCCGCTAAAATCGGCGCCACCGAGGTCCCACCGGTTTTACTACAGAAAAAAGTTGTTCTTAATTGAAAGTAATCGTGTTTCCAGGTGTGACCGGCAGCATTGGAGGGCTAACTGAGCGATGCATCGGCACTCCACATGCTCTCATTTGCAGATTTGATTAGGTGTAAATGCAACGAAAGCAATCTTTATTGCATTTATATTGCTAGTGTTAAGGTTTTGGTCCAGCCATGTTGGTCTAGATTATTTATCATGGGCCTGATAGAATAATAACTATTAGTTATCATAGTTATATAAACGATCTCTCGATTTCATCTTTATTTACATTGTTCGTTCTTTCCACTGCTGCCTTCGAGTATTTTACGAGATGTTTAGCAATTAAAATTAATTTTATTATGATATATTGAGTTTTCAAATTTTCCGATACAATTAATTCAGTTCATTTATAAAAGAACTGATACGGCAATTTAAACAAAGAAGCGAGCTGTGACATCCATGCAACATTAAAATTAATCTATCTATCTGGATGTAAATTCTATTAATCTTTCATGCTTTTGTTACACCTGAGTAAAATTTGTTTGTTAAAATCAAATTTCTTTTTCCACACACAACAACAGCCGCTAACATTTTCCACATATACTTTGAACATTTCGAAACAATCAATTAGTAGAATAGATAAATATTTTAACATAGAAGAGTATAATATACTTTTATAAACTAATCAAATGAATTTATAATATATAACATCAAATATTATTATTATATAGTGTAGATAGTTTTTCTATTTTTTGTAGATTAGCTTATCCTGTCGCCCGAAAATAAATAATAATACTAGATTGTAAGCAAGAAGCATCAATTCCATTAATACCAATCCAAACCAATATTGTATGAGTTGGCGCAATGGCACAGTCTGCCCCTAAAGTGCCTCATTTTCCCCAAGAGAGTGTGCTTCAGAGACGTGTGATCGGGGAGTGGGACTAAAATCAATACCATTCGGTGCAGTTATAAACAAATAACGATCGCAGTTTCGACAGTGCATCGCAGTTTTCGTTCCTGTAGTCAAATCCAAGTTTGAAAGTAATATAATTGAAGAAATGTGAATTTATAACTACTACATCGTGGCCTGCTTATGGCTTTGTGAGAAGTTGGCCCAGCTGCTGTGGATGGCTATGGATTGATTGGAACAAAATTGTGCACCTTTTTCGCTCACGAACCCCTATCCAACTAATCCGTAAGCAGACAAAACAACATTGAAACTCTCAAAGCCTTCAATTATCAGATACTTAGATGGCCATCGGTTCGAAAAGATCGTTGAATTAGATCACCATGAGTAAGTGTAAGCTTCACTTTCAATTACCACTAGATCTCTAGTAAGTGAAGCTTCACTTTCAATTACCGCATGCTTCATTAAGTTCGGACTGCCATATATTGAGAACCGTGTGCATGATGCAGCAAAGACATAAAAAATGAGAAAATAGCTTCATTATGATCAGTTCAATGTTAAAATTGGTCCTCTGGGGACTTGATTAGTGAGTGTACTGGTCGGTGGACGGCGTAGGAACTGTCAGAGGCTTACTATCCGATATGTTGATTTGATATCATTTCGTTTATTAGAGACATACATAGGATCCTTGGTGCTGTACTCCTCTCGAGGATCGAATTTCAACGTCTGGCTCGGCGCGCCATTACACATGCTCATAATTGCATCTGCACATGCAACGTCTGATTGCCGGCGACATCAGCTATGGCTTTCGATCAATGCATGTGGTCTACATTTCTCCTGCACAACTCGCATTGCACGACTGTTTCATTCGTTTGTGTTTTCACTTTGACGTTCAGATGACGGTGACAATTTGTTTCCATTTCCATGTCAGACGGGGAATGTAAACAGGCGTAGAATAATTTTCCCCGTATGTCGTGTGACGGTAAGTTAGGATACACCCCAATGAAATTCAATCATTTGGCGACAGATTCAATACTTTTTTTTGTTGATGAGTGCTAGCCCGAAAGACGACAAGTTGCTCCTTTTCCCTTTGTTGATCAGCGCGTAAAGCAAACGATCGACATCGAGACCACTCAGCTCGTATCGTGCTTCGCGACCTCCAACTCAGAGGCCAATCGCACGCTTCAATTCCAATTCATTGGCAAAAACCCAAATCAGTTAAAGTTTAGTCAGTCAGTTTAGTTTTTATCTGATGAGCAAGATCCTTGAAGGCACCAATTTTTTATTCGTCCATTATATACACATATTGGACATTATACTGTACAATTTCATTTTGTTGTTTTGTTGAATGATTTTTAGTCAATGTAATTACCTATAAATACAAGTTTCCGCGCTTTACCTTTGAATAACCTTAAATGCGATTCAATTTAACATTACTTTCGATTAAGGTTTATCTTAATCATTAAATTGAATCGTTCACGCATATTTATTACCCGCTTATTAATATTATGGATTAATTTTAATATTTGGATAACCAGCTGTAATCAACATTCCGTGTGAGATGCAATCTTTCTGTTGAATATATCCTCTGCGATATATATCATGGAGTGAGCTCCTAGTCTAGTTTCATGTTCACCGAACTTACCAATGATTAGTAACCGCAGTCAATCATGTCAAATCGATATTATCGCCCTGTCCCGATTGAATTAATAAAATTACTTCCACGAGCAGTGTTGAACATACAAATTCCACGTAGTATGGTAGAATCTGTTTATCACAAATAATCCCGTGTGGTCAACATTTATCAAGCATGGGCAATGAAGAAGACTAATATGCCATCTTGGGTCTAGGTCAACTTTATAGATACCATATCAAGGATATCACTAAGAGTGGAAAAATGTAATATTGTGTGATCACTGCGAGTCATTTCGAATCTCTCAAAATGAGTTCTATAAAGTGTAACGCTATCTTAAATGTATTCGTGATAATAGAATTGTCACCATTAATCTTGTATTCAAGACACCATAATTGCGCATAGAAGGTCGCTATTCAAAAGCAACCTATCATCATAACAGTACTCGAGTTGCTAACGTTGCATGTCTATGAGAAGCATTTTGAGCGTGCATGCGTGCATCGACTATGCTCCAGTGTACTGATGACACAGGATCAAATTGCAAATAATTAATTTCCCCTCCAACACCCTTATCCTAAGGGCCACAATACATAAAGGAGTGATAGCGCATTTCAATGAGTTATTTATTAACTAAACGTCAAGATCATGGCACTAATAGGCCCGATAGTTTTGCATTCTGCATCACCCATGGATTAGTTGATAACAACGAAAGAATCCACAGAAGGGTAAAATAAAAAGTAAAAAATTTACACTTCACTTTCATCCCTTGATCGTGTAAAACGGAATGAAAAGCAGATGAGCTAAATAAACGGAACCGTCTCTCGCCACTAGTGAACGTTTCAGTACACCCACGCCGTGGGGGAAACTGGTACATGTTCAGTTCATCAATAAAACTTCAAAACTCGAAGCCGAACGATACAGGTTTTGCTGAGCTACAAAAACTACCCGTTCAACCGGCGGCCGTAGGGTGGGTGGTCTTTGCGTTTTGCCGCGACGACGGCCAGATATTTATAATTTATAATTTATGATCTCCAAGACGTAACCTGGATTGAGCCAAGGACGGAAGGGGCCCCCCTACTGAAGGGTTGCAAGAGGACCAGGATCTTAAGCCCTGTTGCGGTCATATCCGAGTCGCCGAGCGGTCGATTTTAAGGTTTCACTCTCTCAGAGCGCACACTTTGCCGCCGATAAATGAAATAATTAATATCAAATTAAAAAATTTATGTGGACCCCACATGCTGCTTAGAGACGGCAACATCGACAATGATGCCGACGACAACGAGGACGTGTTGCGTGCATAAATGAGACCCGTGACAGTTCGGTACCACGAACTTTGGAACGTTGAGGTTCTGTTGGAAAAGGATTTGCGAGACGAGATTTGCTCAAGGATACCCGACCGGCGAACTGGAAGTGTAATCTCGCCAGGTGCCCAGTAACTAGGTGGTTGCGAGTGAAGAGAAAATTAATATTCCAACTTGAACTGAGCGTGTACGTAGTGAAGGGCGGTGTTTGTTATTTTCCTTTTCAAAGCGGCAATGTCGTTGGTCAGCATGTAGTTTGTCGACAGCGTCAGCAACAGCGCTTTCAACTATGCCGACGAAATACCGTTTGATTCCGGAGGTGACTGGGAGAGCCTGGGTCAACAAAGAAATAGCACAAGTTTTATTAATGTTTCAAAGATACGGCTTTTAAAAAGTTTCGGTATCTATAATTATTTTAATGGATTGATGTTAAAAACAGATGAATCTTTATAAACGATGCTTATTAGCGACCTACTATACGAATACCATCCACCATACGTTTAAGGCAACGTAGAGCGAAATGTGCTTTTCGTTTGGTTGAATGCGGCTCAAAGAAGGATTAAATCACCACCGCTAAATTCGTCGGTCCCCATTGAAATTTTACACCCGCCGATTTGGAAGTTTCCCTCGGCTGTTGCACGTCTGCAGGCATCCACGACGATCTACACTACTGACTTCTGCAATTATAACGTGCTGGTTTGTAAAATAAATCGTTTGTTTCTAAAACGAAACAAATCCTTTGGGAATTTAGCGCTATGTTATGCCTGTCAAAACATAATGCATCTTTAAGAGAAAACAATTAGAGTTTATGTCGAAAAGTCACGCATAACTGTGCATTGGTGCACCGGAATATCAGCGAAACTAATTCCAGTTTGGCTGACTTTCAAAGTTCGCTTGGGGCGATGATCTGGAAGGCCTCGGTATTAGCTGCATCCTACGCGCATAACACTCATCTCCATTTCGCACCGCATTGTTGTGGTTGCAACGCATGTTACTAGCCACAGCATCATCCTCTATAGTTGCCCACCTGCTGGGCCTCCGTTATGCATCATAAGGTGCCGTAGAAGCCGCCGGGTGCAGCTGTGCGTCTGTCACGATGACTTACCTTAATAACATCGTCTAAACTAGCTGGAGCGAGTAGGTGTTAAATCAGCTTTATCTCATCCACCTATGCTCTCTCCATTTTTCTTCTTCTTCACTCCTAGAAGCAAATGATGCAGAGGTTGGAAATTGATTAAAGGTACGCCTCGTTTGCATCTGGGTGCGGAATCAAGCATTTCAGTTCATATTTTGAAACGACAAAAAAGAAGGAGAAAAAGAGAGCTATCTAGGCAGGTGAAACCGCAAGCTTCTGATGCTGCTGCTGCTGCTGCTGATGCTGCTGCTGCGACTGCTGCTGCTGCTGCTGCTTTTGCTGCGTACTGCACCTGAACGACTGCTACCAGACGATGACGGCCCACGATTTTGAAGACGTTTGTCTTGTCTCATAGCTACGTATGCTTCGCTTTACCCCCTTCCTCTGGCATATAAAAACCAGCGAAAGGCAATGAATTGGAAAACAGTGCGCCACCCCTGGGAGGAGTGGTACGTTGACACGATTTTATCCCAACTTTTATCCCGTGCGGTGACATCTAGCGAATCGAACGAATACCTGCCTCATTATGCTTCCGCCCACCAAATGCGTCTTGCACAAGTTCTACCCCGTTTCTGCTTGAGTTGAGGAAATCGCCATCCAATTAAGAAAACTACAATAATAACAGTTAGTGAGAAAAGAGCCACACCCACAACACCTTGTCCTATATAGTTCCATCAGAATGGTACCAAATTTTATGAACCGCAAAACGCTAGTGATGATGGCAGAAAGGGTTTTGGAAACAGTTTAACTAACTTACGCGTCAATATTAAAACGAACCCCGCGAGGAGATCGAAGAGTAGAAAGTCTTTTCATGAAACTCTAAAATACTCTGCGAACGAAGAAAACGTTACATTCACCTACACAGTTTCTCCGATCCTCTTGCGGTTCTATAATGATATACGAATGGTGCTAAGAAGGGTGAAGGAATCTACTGGTGAGCGGCAAGGGGGTCACCCGCAAGCATGATTTATGATATTTTGATTAACACGACTTCAAGTTCGCGCGTGCCTGCTCTTTCAGAAACTCTTTTCCCGCCATCCAAGAGACTCTTAGGAGGACTATTCACTGCAAACCATCTACACGGCGCTAAGCGTGGTTTTTCTAAACCACAACACCTCCAGCCGTAAGGTTATTGCCACGCCAGGGCTAAAACCGGCAGCGATCCGATCCGGTTTGCGCTCCATTTCTTTGTGTGCGCATCAAGGTTAGCTAGTGTTGCCAGAGCAGCACACTTGGTTGGACTTCAAGATCACGCAAAACGGAAGAAACGACGAGGTAGCATGGTAGCAGGTGCGTAGGTGGGTTTGTCTTACCGTGACCACAGGTGACAACCAGTAAGCGAGCGGTTGCTCTGGTAGAAAGTTGTGTGCATTATGTTGCTGAAAACGTCGCCAAGGAAAGGAAGTCGTAGATCCTCGTGTTGTTGGGGTCCATTTGAGTATGGGTTCGAATTTCTTTAGCTCTAAAAAGGTACTCGTATAATTTGGTTTCTCTTGTATCGGTAGCACTAACTTATTGAGTTGTACAGCTCTGATGGTCTTTTGCATCCTCTGCAGTGTTTTCACATTTGAGCTAACTTAGCAGATCGAGATCCAATTACATGGACAATGTTTTGACATCTATTTATAGTCGACTGCTGATTGCGCACTCCTTACGCATACGACAGGTCTCCTGATTTTGATCAGGATTCACTCATACGCTGCACTGGGCTTGCCACTGATTCGTCATGTCCGAGAACACCAAAAAGGGTTAACAGACCCCCGTATGTGATGTATCGGATAAATGCAGCCATTTAGAGTGATCTGCTCCTGGGTGGTTCAATTCAAAATCCAGCTCACTCTACATCTTACCGTCTCTCCCTCTCTCTCTCTCTCTCTCTCTCTCTCTCTTTCGCTGTATTTGCTTCTCTCTTTCGTTTCTTCAGTCACCTTGTTGCGTTGAGCCTCTTTTTTCCTTTTTGTTTGCGCATTTTTGTGGTGTAATTTACGAGAGTGCAAAAACCTGCTTGCTGCATTTCGGCTTCCGGAAACTGCGGCCCCAAAGTGCTAACTCGACCTTATTTTTATAAGGGGACGAAGTTCGCAAGTCTCGACGTCTGAAAGGGTCAATTTTCCCAGGCCAATGGACCTTTTAAGACAGTGTTATTTTCTTCGATAAATTGCGCGCCATCCCTGAACCGATGGATGTGACCGATGGACCGATGGATCGATGGAGTGAAGAATAATTTGACGAAGCATTACGAACCGCTAAAGGAGAGCTGGTAATGGGCCTATGCCACTGATGTTGGCAAATAAAATGAAATCGAAACTCGTCAATATAGCATACCAGCTACACAGTTCTGTAAACGGTGGATTTTAATAATTCAATTTTGTTTACTCCCCAAATGCGAACAGTACCCCTTTCACTGCATCATCTCAGGTGCAATTACAGACTGTTGCGAAAGTTCACGTAAAAACGCAAAATGGGTTGTTCGCCGTGGCTCGAGTGGCCTTGGCGCACCCATGTGACCATTTCCGGGGCCAGTGAATGATGAAATCGCTTCGTTTCGAGCTGTTTCCGATGCAAAATCGAAAGTTTATTTTTCATGCTGGAGGTATGGGATGATGCAGAAGGAATGGGCTGACATAAGTTAGCAGAAACGTAGGAGAGAGTGGGACAAAAATTAAATGAAATATTTAAAACAGTTGACTCTCACATGATAAGGCACGTTGCTCAACATCTCAAGTAATTGAATGCAGAGTACATTATATATTGCTTGTGAACGAAATTCCTTTATGCTAATTATTAACTAATAGCTGCTCCTCAATAATTAAGCAATGTACAAAGAGGTTGTGTAATTGAATGCTAGAATTATAGAAACTCATAACACAATGGATTTTATACGAGGCCCACGGAGTAGCATTACATGTTGCTAAAACATAATCAATTTTTAAAAAAAAGCTTTAACATCTTTAATACGTCTGCAAATCCCGTTTTATTATTCTTAACATACTTGCTGAATTAACAGAAAAATACGATACTCCCATATATTTATAGATGATATCTAATATTCGTCATTGTGCTAATATTATTCACAAAAGGTTCATCACAGCCACTGCTAATCAGGATATTGTTCACATACAGGGTGTGTCATCTAGATAAGACCTTCTTAAATGTTGAATAACTTAGTCATTTTTCGGCTGAAATCACTTTAAACTTAAAAAGAACATTTCGAGATACCTTATGTGGATATTGCTGGAAGTAAAATAACTGCCGGTGATAGTGCCAATGGAGGTGAAACTGAGCTCCCAGTCGGCGGCAATAATCGGTGCAAATTTATCTCAATTTACGACACGATTATAGAGATCCACTATCACCTGTTTGTATGCTCCAAACCCTATCCCAAAAAAAAAACATACTAAAAACTCAGTTTCTCGTCCTCTCTCACTTCATTGTTTTACCCTCTTCAATTATGTGAACTCTTGGTATCTCTTTCCATCGATCGTCGTATCTCATTGCGATTGCGGCTTGCGTGGTAGGTCTCCCGATTGCAATCGCTGTCTGCGATCGAGTCCCAATACTTGGGTAAGGACCTTCTCTGAGAATGGGCTGAGCATAAATTAAGCTTCCTTCCACCTGCACCCAACCACCTACATCTCTCCAGAGCACGCAAGGACAATGCTGTAAACCCCATCGGCACTAGTACGGAGGTTCCAAGGATTACACTATAGTACAATCTCTGATATGCTATAGCGAATCGTCCCTCAGACAACCACGATTCAAGGAAGGGTAATAAAGCGATCAGTCTGAACTTGGATCGTTGGTGTTGGAGTTAAGGCGACAAAAATCTGTAATTTTATGGCGTCGAAAGGCCACGGGTACAAAATGTCATGATGAATCTTCAATTTCGCACCTCGGTCGAGTGTATCTTCTCTCAGAAGGGTTTCTTCTTAGTTTCGCAAACAGCGCGCTCACTGCCAGCAATTCGACCGGAGAGCCTAATTTATTCAACCACAATCATACGTTCACAGAATCGGCCCTAAGAGACCACCAGCTATCACCAGCAGCCACAGATTGCTGTCGATTGCACACGAGCACACTCTTGAGTGAAGCTGGTACCATCTATGATCTTGTAAATAAATGATTAACTGCTATTTTACGTATATTTTATGATCTTTAACTTATATTTATGCGAGAGTGATAATTATATTATTGCGGGATAAATAACAAACTTCAGTCTTGTTTAGCGAGCGGCCATATTTCACCTGTTCTGAACATCCGCGTGGTTTGAAACTCATTTGATTCAATGTGTCATGCACCTTTATCCCAGGTTGAACGTATGTGGAGTATTTACATTGACTGACATTCGCGATATTTGTCAGTTGTGCTTCAGCATTCGACTTTTGGTACACCATGTTTCATGGGTCGGTAAAGTCAAGTGAGACTCCGTTAGTGTTATGCTTCTTCAGGCAGCAGTAGGAGCTAAATCAATCTTTGATCTCCAATCGCACAGAGCAAACCGTTGATCCATCTGGCAGCAAACCAGAGCATCTGGTGAATTGCCTTGAATACGAAAAGAGATTACGGTATGTTTATAGAGCTCATCCTCTTAAGGTCAGACATTTATTGTACCGACACGCTATCCGAACTGGGTACAATGTCCCTAATGTCAGTAAAGTCCCTGCCAAGCCTTTGAGCCATGCCAACATAACTTAGAGACTAAACTTATTCTGATTGGTGGCTAATTGGATTTTAAATTAAATAGCAAAGCAATCGTTAACTTTTACAAATACAAAACATTAAACAGCTACAACGAAGCATAAAGAATGGTACCATAAAAAACAGAACAACACGATACCGGAAATCTGTTGCGTAAATATTTATTTCCGACAATCGATTTCGAAAGCATTTCATAGTAGGAAGATTTCACCAACAACTCCCAAAATCGAGGCCATGGATACAACGGGACAAAGTGCATTTCAACACAACATACGACGCCCGCTGTACGGTACCAGAACAGATCCCGATCGTGATCGGGCGCTAATCCCTTGTTCACAACATTAATCATAATTTAAATCACGTGCCACTACTGTTACTCTACCTCGTAAATGGTGATAAAGGCACAAGAACGATCAATGTTGGTAAAGCTAATGAGATGCCCATCCAGAAAGAAACTTACAGAAAAGGAAGATAATGTGCTAAAACGAAGTAGTTAAATACGGGACGGCGTTTGATCAATTTTGTTGTTGTCGAATCTAGCAGTGGTCGCGGAACACTCAATGTTAAGTTCTTTACCATTCAACCTTATAATACTAAGAACGCAACAACAATGCTGGCAAGGCACTCGTTTTTAAAGAAAGTTGGTTGAGGAGAGACACGGTCTCGCGGGATCCGCACAATTACAAGTGGGTTTGTTTAGCGGGAAGGTCATGGAAGACTCACGTGAACTATGGAGGAAGATGGAAGATGCCCTTGCAATGATGTCTGATCTACTACAGTCAGTTGAAGTCTGGTCACGGCCCTGGGCGACAAGTTGAGAGAACCGTTCAGACCCGGTCATGTCAGACAGATCGACGAACATAGTTAATTTGAACCAGGTCAAACACGATCCGTTGGTTTCTTTGACAAACCGTGTCCAATCGAAGCCTAAGGCTATCTTTCTGATGCAGAACGTAAGCCACTCCGGAAAGAAGCTGACGTCAAATGAAAACCATCAGAATGGTAAATTAAGATCATCTGATGTATCTCATGCATGAAATTCGAAACTTCGTGCTCCGCTTGCAATTCTATGTTCTTCTCAATTTCTACAATGCGCAGACATTTTACAGAGACCTCAGCCACCTACGATTGATACAATGCCTTTGCAAATCTGATTCTACACCTGTATCAATCCGGTTTGAAACAGGTTACACCTACGCTCAGCGTCGGCAGCTGCTGCAAGTCTCGCCATGAAGATGTCTATAACGGCGTCGTTGTAGTGGCACCTGACAGGTGAAATAAAAAGAAGCCAGCCTAAGATGCATCATCGCTCATCTCCAACAATCGGATAATAGGTACTCAAATGGAGTACAGATTGTGTCTAGCCTCTCTACAATTGCACTTCAACATCGCCGAAGCGTGGCCTAAATGGTGAATTGCGCCGTTGTACGAAATGTCACCTTGCGGCGATCAGTAATCGAATTAAGACTACCTGTCATCGGCCAACCAACATGGATTTAAACTCATCTGATCGCAGCAATGAAGCGGAAAGAAAAGTTCAAACTGTCTAACTGACAGCAAGCCAACAAACATCTACCAAAAATAACTGAATCAGGTTTGTTTGCAGCGTGGCAGCATGGTGTGAGTTATAGGATATTCGCGCCATGAACTATGCACAGTTGAAGAAGTAAGCTGAGTTCAGGAACATCACGCTCCCGATCAGCGCTCCTCTCGGACAGCATGGTGAATAGTAAGATTGGTAAGGCAATGTCAATCACCGTTGCACCAACCCGACGGACTATCTACACTTCTGGTTACTCGTGTAATGGGGGTGCGAGGACAATGACAAGCGAGGCCTCAGGCGTTTTCGGTGTAGCATTTCGTTAGGTTTAAAGTGCAATAATCGCCTTGTGGCCTGTGGTCCCAACAGAAATGTCGTGTTCGGTGTCCTAGACCCATCGAAAAGCGATAGACATTTTGGGTACACCGGAATGTATCCCCTCAAGCGCTGCTGCAATTTGCGGTTATTCTATGCAGCATGTTGAAATACCTGATAAGAATAAACAGCATCAAAAATCAAAAGATCAGTCGCGAACAAACTTTCCCGTGGATCTCAATAGATTTCCTAAAATAAAAATAAGAAATGCAAATGAATTCACAACCTTAACTGCTCATTATTAATCTACTCGATCACACATTTTCTCACGAAACACATGAGGACACCATTAAGTTGATTACTTCATAATTTTTACCAATTTTAACATTATATTCAACAGTTTAATTTTCTTCAATCCACGTTCGAACGCTTTTACTTATGATGGTCAGCTTCCAAAGTTTGGAGAATTTTTTCCTTGTTCTTTATGCTGTCGTTTTGAGGCTTACGATGACGAGGCGCCAGACATATATCGACTCGTGGTGCAGGCAGACTGGCAAGAAGGATGTTTACCTTCGTCGGACAGGTTCCCAGCACATTGGCAACTCTATAAATTGTCTGTCTGAAATAAACACTTCATCGAAAGTAGGATGGAAATGTTCACCATAACGAGGCATTTTGGAGCCTTAGGCACAGGTCGGGAAAGTAAGGTACCACCAACAGTCGATCAATTTACGGTTATATTGCATTTTAGTGTGCATGATTCTTGGGATAAGATACAAAAGATATCGTTTGATGAGAAACATCTAACTAAAATACTATAACATGTTCTCAATTAATTTAATGAGGGTGATAAGGTAAATAGTTTGTACGCCCATTACTGTGCGGAACATAATTAAAGACTACTGATTCTTATTTTAAAATATATTTATCCTTACTCCCCCTTCTATATTAGTAAGTCGTGCACTCTTGCGAAGTTTTGTCATTCCAAATCGCATCCTTGGATACTGAAACATCAGAAATGCCCATGATTTCCTATCCTCTCATCGAACGACACTACCGGAATGCACGGATGAGCCATACTCTCAAATTTGGTCATCACGAAACCAATTAACGAAAAAATAATTCTTCATCCACTCCAGTCACCACGTACAGCTATCGTTATTTGCTGCAGCTGGATTATAGTGTGCTACACAAATATTTTGACCGAACACTCTACAAGTTGCTGGAGTAGTACCTTGTGAAGCAGTCCCTTGTGAGAATGTTAATTTGCAACCATGCTTTCAAGCTAACGCCACTCTATATGGCGCTTCGTTACGAACGTTGTACTTCTTTCAAGTTCATGGTTGTTAAGAACCGTGTGCCTGTATATCCATATAGAACGGAACTTGAAGGGCCCGTCTTCGCACCGATCGATTGTTCGTCATCGTTTAATCATCTCCCAGCGGAACAACGATCCCACGGACGCATAACTCATTACCAATACTCACAGGCTGATCATCTGAAGCACTTGCAAGCAGGTTGAGTTTGGCTGCTATGGTGGTACTCCATGCACTGCCTTTCTTGCGCTATTTATGGTATTTTTTTCCACTTAATTTCGCCCCCAGGATCTTGCTTCAATCTGATCAGATCGAGCATCGTGGCGCAATTGTGAGCGTGCTTCCGTGATCTTTCAAAAGGGATAGGAAGGATCGTTTGAGATCTGGACGCCGATCGTGGTCCCATGCGATCATTGATCCATATAGATCGATCAATGATCTCATATAAAGAAGCACCGAGAGGTGCATTCCAGAGAACACTGGATCTCAAGAAGCATGCAAAAGGGTCCATGAGAAGAGCGTGAGGATTTTCGACTTTGTTTTCTCGTCTCAAATACCGAGGGATCATTGTACCCTAATCATAGGGATCTACTTGGCTAGCTGTTAGGGTTGCAAGTCGTGCATCTAGACGGATTATTTGCATAGCAGATGCTAATTGGTTGCGAAGGGCAGTGAGCCTAAAGGCAACGAATCGCAACCGTGTATTGCATGCATTCATTTTCTAGAAGTAAACATGTTACACACGATGGAAATGCGAAATATTCTCCAAATGTGAAGGGGCTTAGGACTGTTCCGATTGAGGTAAACAAAAACGAATACAAAACTTCTTTAAATAGTTAAAAAGAGGCATACTTAAACATAAATACAAAATATACAACATAAATATAAAACACAGGTCATGTAATGATTAGGACTGATTTCATATTTAAGATACAAAATTCACCGTATTAGCCGTCACTAACTTAATTATGTTAAAAAAATTAATTATGTTGGAAATGCTATTTACTCTTAACTGGCCTCATCAGTATCAATTGACTGTCACCGTAGTATTCGGCAAAATAACATAACTATGATCTCACTAGTCCCACCAGCACGGCCCCAAATGCCTGTAGCTATAACTGCCGAGGAGAAATTTATTATACAAATTTGTATTTTACATACGACCGTTTAAATATCCGAAGAGTCAGCTGTCGTATCCTAAAATTGTCAGGGTGTGTGGAAATCAGACCATAGCGTTACAACTAACTACCATGTTCACATTTTCACTTGTCCTTCCGGGCGGAAGTGTTTCCGATCGGATCCGAGCAGCAATATGGCACGCACAAACACCACTTCCACATCGTCTGTACTATATAGCATACATTTCCCACACGCATTAGGGAGACACCCTCTCTGGATTGCTTATGTTTATGCTGCGTACGACAAATTATGATTATAGCCCGGTTGCAGAGCATTTTTCATGATTTTCCCACCAAAAAGATGATAATAAGAGTTTGTTTACTTGTTGCGACAAATACCCAAATACGACTACCTCAATTTCAGAATTGTTGTGCTATGATGTTGAGGGTGCACAATCCGCTTAGAAGCTGGTTCTCACAGAACCAACTGGCTCTCGGTTCTTCCTTAAAATCAACAGCATGAAATCGATGCTGACAATGTTGTCAAACGTTTACTATGTTCAGTCGTCAAATAAACAATTTCAACAACTACATCGACTTCACATCAACTAACTCTGCTAGCAATATGTTTTACACCAACATCAAGGCAAGAACATGTTTGGAACCTTCATGTAATACAAAAGCATGAGCAATGCTCGTAACAATGCAATGCTCATGCAAAGAATGAGAGTAGAGATAGCAGCTGGTTCAAGAGGCAGATGAAGCAGAAGTAGCAGTGTTGTGACAAATGCGCTGAGCCGAAGAAAGCGGTATCAACGATGCAACTGTCGTACCGCAGCAATTTCCTCTTTTTAAATCATTCAGTGGTTTTAGATCTAGGTGACCAATGTCTGAGGGCTCTTTTCCATGTGGATAGATATTATAACGCAGATTTATGCTTTAATACTTTAATTATGCTTCAATGCTTTAATGACAATTTATGCTTTAATGATTATGTTGTTGAAGAATCGGTTTATTCGTTGAACCTACTTAAATAAATTCTAAAAAAAGTTGCTTTACAAAATAACACAATTGTCCTCCAATCACTAGCTTATCAGGAATGGACGGTCTTGCTCCATCGCTGAATATAATCGATTCCTTGGAATGAGGCGATGAAATCACATGCAAAAATAACTGCAACAGCAACTGAGGCTCTTACCATCGGAATGCAGAATTTACTGTCCCTCAGTGAACCGTCCTAGCATCAGGAATCCAATTAATCATTCACGTTAAAAAGGGAAAATATTTGCATGACATGTTTACATTGCATTTTTCAACACAGGCTGCAAACTGAATACCGAGAAATGCCTGATCGTGATCATCTTTTGCTTCATTGCTTCCGGATGCTTTCCAAATTTCGCTTAAACCAAACGATTGGGCTCGCTTCAACCTATAAGGTCCTCCCTCCAGTTGATCATTTCTGACAGCTTTTAGTACGAACAAAGACGCATAAAAGGATTTTGTTCTTGTGTAAGACCGAAGAGTGATTTTCGAGTAGAGTGAATTAGACGCCAATGTGCTAAAAACGAAACTTGTTGAAGAAAAGAAGAGAAAAGCTTAAAAACCGATTAAACTACGGTTTACAGACTTAAATTCATTCTGTCAAAATACTGTGAGCAGTCGGCCCTACTGTTCTTGTTTTCTGCTTTCTTCATATTTCTTCTCTGCTTCTGGAAGACAGTAAAAAGTTTGGACTTCGTAATGAATTTTGCTTGCATTCCGTGTTATGAGAAGATGAAACTTCGAAACAGCGATCTACCCCTCAGCCCTACAGCACTTCACAAAGTACCGCCCTTCAACAGCAGATACAAGCAATCCCTCACTTCATCAGATCAACACAGTCAACAATTTGGGAATTTAAATTTAAATTTTAGGTTACACGCGTATTAACATCGCACCATCAGTAGCTTTGCCGCCAACACTCTGCTTCGGGTTTTTATTCAGTTAAATGCATCCGTGTATAAGATGCAAAATTGCTTGCTTACGTGGAAAGTGAAGCCAACATTTAAATGCACAATGTGTGCTCACAGACCCTTTGTGCGATGTCGGAAGCTGAAAAAAGAATGGAAAAGCCAAAGCTGTAACCGATGAAAATCACGATCCCCGGTGCAAGGAAGGAAAAGAATTCGAACATTGCGAGTCGCGACTCGGTTTACAACAAGTTGCAGCCAGCTGCATGAAGTACTTGTAGCCAGTGACCTACTGGACTAGTTCGGGACTTTTGAAGCGGTAGATGAGGTTTATGCTTCTTCTGAACGAAATTTGCAGATCTGCGAGGAATTTACGACAGATGATGCACCCTTCATCCTCATTTGGTATCTCTTCTTGTCTACGTCGAAGACTCGCTGCAAGAAGTGGGTGATTGAGTGAGCCCCTGTTTCAGTTGTATTGTTAAATAGTTTTTTGGCGGTTTTGAACTCCACAAACCTCCTTTTTCATTAATATCCTTGTGAGACAGCGCTGTCTGACTGGGGTAACGAACGTTTCGTGGGACATTGATAGCTTTTACACTTCTGCAACCGCTATGTTAACCCATCGGTGGAGGTGGTGGCAACTGATGGAAGGATGATGGAGCCTTCAATTGCTGTGCTCCTTTGGAGAAGATTTTAATGAGTTTTTAGCCTTCTCGTTCCGCCCAGCAAAGGATTGCAATGATTTTTAATTGGTTTCCTTGTGCATCAACAGACAGAGAAAATATTGTACTTTTATGTCACAAGGGGTCACGAGGCAAGGGGTTCCTCCTTGCCACAATCAAATGTTTCCTCAGAGAGATTTTTAATTGTAATCTTCGAAATATTTTATTTAAATTTCAACGAATCCACCATTTCTCTAGACCTACAACAATATAGATTATCAAGGAAGTGATCAGTTTTCCAGGAACAAAACACAAAATGCGTTATCGGGTTAGAAACACAAATGTACTATCGATCAGCCTTTTTCAACATATATAGAAACGAGCTAGCCGAATGTTTAATGTAAAACATCCTGAATAAACAATAAAGCATATATTCATCACATCTCATAGGAATTCCGTTCATATATAGGAATTCGGCCATTATCTTCTTGGAAATAATAGCATCTAATCCGCAGATTAAGAGGCATATGTTTGACAACAATTTTGTCAAATTTGAGTCATTAGCATTAGCATTGGTTTGGGAACGCGCGTGAATCGAATAAGTCGATCAATCACAGAAAAAGGCAGATATCGACAAAAGAGAGCCAATTAAAGGAACAAATTCATCAATTAGCAGAGCCATAATCTAATACGAAACTTTCCCGTCACCCTCTCGCTAATGCCAAAAGATGACTAGATTTGCCGCTTAATGATTAACGATCACCATAACCCAATAGAATAAGATGGTATGAATGAATTGCCATTGTTTCTGTTGGTCTTTAGTCCTTTTCTAAAGGTTAATGTAGCTTTATGCGATCGATTTGTGGCAGCTTCACGAATCGCTACAGATCGCACTATACCGTTATTGGTGTAGCAAGTGCTCGCTGTGCCAAAGTGGGATATATTTGAGAATCACGCTATGGTCTCGCCGAACACTCTTGATTGAGTCATCAATTTTACAGAAGACTCTCGACAACGCTCCTCAATGGTGATGCCCATGAGGGTGGTCGTCACACCGATCCTCGTTTCAACGTTTATTCGAAAAATATTAAAATGAGCTGCCGGTCGTTGGGTTTGTGTTTATACATCGCTATCCCCGCCTAATCGATGCATGCAAGGTGCGAATATGACGCGATGAAACGAGTCTCGGATAAAATATATCTTTTCATTCCACATTCGAACGGCCAATAAACTTATCTGCTTGTGACACGCGTTTGGTGCCATTGGGGTGCACATGTTGACCGCGCCATATGAAATAGTTGCTGCAAACAACTTCGGTGAATATGTTGCACTATTTAGCGTCCATCTTTCTTGGTACGATTGGTAGGATCTGACACAAATCGTCACATCGCGCAGTCTACCGAAGCATTATGTTTAGATACTGGCGTATGTTTCCAAACCTTTTTCGGAGCGGGGATAGCCACTGACTCATGCTGTTAGCATGATCATTGCATGCTTCTCACTCTGCGTTTCGGTTTCGCGTTAAGTTTTGCGTGAGCTTCCTTTTCAAAATGTGTATATGGATGTTGAACATGCGATTATAATTTTCAAATATATATGTTAAAATTGCTCCAGACATAATTCCTCAGATTATCGTAAAATAAAAATATCCAAATTTCATAATGTCTCTAAGTTATCTCTAGTTTTACAATAGACTGCTCATTAGAAATTCTACCATCTAAAAATTCCAAATGCATAATCTGAACGGAGACCTTAGCATAGTTCGTGCCTGGAGTGTGTGAAAGTAAACTCGTTTATCACTTAGAACCTTCGGGCAATCATGGCCACTTTTCTAATGTAAATCATGATACCAAGGCTTAACGTTCATCCTTGCGGAAGTCAAGCAACTCACACTTAGCGTACGATCCTTCCGAGCTGTTAGAACTTTGATGTTTTGAAAGAGTTGCTTAGTCTCAACCATAAGAAAGCAAAATAAAATAAACCAACAGTCCTCCGATCACCCAGAAGCCGATGCTTATTCCATTTAAGGGTGATCACGATCAATGGGAACGGAATTTTGTGAATGATATTGATCTCCCTCACTTTCTTCTTTCTCGCTCCTATATGATTGAGTAGCACTTTTCACAAGAAACGAATACAAATGCAGCATGATTTCTTTTATAAGTACATATTTTATGTGCACGCCCCTTAAGAACCGTGAATGACGGTGGATGACCCGGGATGCGTTTCCGCTTCTTTGACGCTTCGAATCGACGAAAACTTGCGGCGATCCATATCGGATTATGTTCGTCAAATTGACATTTTGGAATGTTTGTTTCATAGAAACGGATGCAATGGTTGCTTGAAAATGGATGATAATTATGAAATGGTGCACTATACCGCTCCGTGTACCTTCAACTGAATATAAAAAAGAATCCGTCGCATCTCATAACGCGTCGAAAAGATTGAAATTATGTTAATATTTGAAGACGAATTAAGAATATCTATTTCCTGATCTTGGGTAGCTTCGTGAAGCTGTTCGCGGTTTCATGAGAAGAAAAGCATTTTTCGTCGGTTTGTTCAGCAAGTTATGAACAAATTTGACAGAGAAACTGACGATAGAGCATAAAAGCAACATTAGCACCACTGGACCCTTCTTGAAGCTCAATTGATCGTTAACGATGAAATAAATCTCATAAGTTCAATCATAGTGCACGTTGTCAAATTAAATCATAAAAATATGTTAAATATCACTTTCTAATTAATTTCATTGGATTAAATTAATGTGATACGCGCAAGATATTCGGAACGTGGCTGCTGTCAATGTTGTTATGACCCCTAGATGAAGTTTTGTGGATTCTAGGGCTCCATCGCAGGTTAATTTATTAATGCTGCATTTCAGCAATGATCAGGAAGAAGCAAAAGCAGGAACATCCCCGTTGAAAAGCAAGAAGCTTACTGGACCCCAAAAAAAAAAATGCTACCTCCATTTCCGATCACCATACAACATTATGCTAATGGTAATCGATTAAAACAAAAGTTATTGGATTAGTTTATTTGATGGTTTTCCATTTTTCTTTCTCTTGCTTTATCTATTTCACCTTTTCGATCAGAAGCGGATCAGCATTCTGCGATGATATTCTCCGATTAATGATTTTCATATTTCTTGTTTCGTGCACCGGGTATATAATGTTTCAAATAGAGTTTATTTTTGCCTTATCTTGCTGTATGGTGGTTTATGGTACGATTGCCACTTCCAATGTTGATGTAGATGTTGAAACAGAAAATACGCCTCCATCAGGTATCTATTGAACGAAACTATGAATATAAATTGATATATTATCAAAAGTTTGGTCAGGTTGTTTGGTACTGGTTGTGAGAGAAGTGGTTTATACAGCGCAACATTCATTATTACAAGTTTTTGTGTTTTGGTATAGTCCTTGACGTAACGGAGCGTCCGATCACCATCCGGAGCCTTGAAGAACGTAATTTGTGATGCTTAGTTTTCGATCAATGATTGTAAATTACCCTATGAAAATGTAAAATGTATAGTTTATAAGGTCATACAAAGAGAATATGTTATATATTAAATTTAGATAAACAACACTATCAAGTTCTCATGTGTGTGTGTTTTTTTTTTCAATTGTATCCAATAATACTAAAAATGAATTTAAGCATCCTATTCCACCGTCTATTAACCTTACTTACTTATTTACTTACTTACTTACTTTACTTATCCGGCGCTACAGACTCTAGACTAACTAGAATTAATGCATTAACGATTTTTTTGTTGCAAGCGATGGAGGTGATGTGTAATATTAAACAAGATAACTTGTTGAGGTGGATAAACTTTTCTAGCGTGTTTTTCGTTCCTTACACTACTTTCATAACAGATATCCCTTTGTTCTAGTGAGTCTTTTTGAAAAAAATAAAAAGTAAACTAAAGAAGAAGAACAATAAAAGTAAAATGATTGAATTGATTGACGAATTTTTTTTTTGGACTTAGTTGAGAAAAACATCCTAAACTGTTATTTATGGCATAGGTGGATCAACTGCTTTTGCACACTGTTATCGACCCAGCATTCATTACAATAAGTACATGTTTTCTGCGAGCACTTTCCGCCAACTATAACCTGCCACTCGGAGGGTTTAACTTTATATAATTTAAGGAAACAAAATAGCTAGAACGAAAGATATACCACTATTTTTATCGAAAATCGTCTGTAACTTCTATAATCACCAACCATCATCAACATTGAAAATAAAAAATATAGAAAACCAAAGCTATACAACTTAGTATGATTTGGTTTTGGGAAAAGAATTTATTGCATCTAATCGTATATCCATTTGTTACAAATCGCTGTATAATTACCGACATTTACACTGTTCCGCACAAATCATTACAAGACCCCACATAATAAAAAAAGTAATAAAATTGTAATTATTGTAAAATTGTAACACCGCTAAAGCATTGATAAATAGAAAATAAGTTTTTTTAACAAGTAGTTTGTAAATCAAATGCGTTTTTCTTCTATTCTTTCTTCCTTTTTGTTTAGTTTTGAATCATTCTGGCATAGCATAGTGATCGATTGTCTTATGCAAAGTTAACTTTACTTTAATTATCACACTGATATCCGGGAAGCTCGACATTGAATGGCTTGCTCTAGACAAACAAATCATTGATAGGAAAGATTACCGATCCTTTCATTCATTTTTATGCTAACTCACCTGCACCATCAAAGTTCATTCACTCATTTTGGTAAAACGGTACTTTTGATGATGATGACTGCGATTTCTGGCTTACAGACGCATGTCCACCGCTAACCCACTTCCGAAAGGGTCGACCGGTAATCAAAACCGAACATTTAGAATCGATCGCATAAGAGCCAACAGTAGCGATCAAGAGACGAGAACATAGAAACACAGAGCTGCAGACAAACAGTAATTGTACAGGAGGTTCAATCAAATGGGGGGCTTAATTACACAGTTCATGCCGGCCCAGCCTACGCTTTTATGTAAATTGAACAAAACTAAATATTCGCCCAGGCCACGCTCCCTGAATATATATATGTATATATATATATAAATAAATACCAAGTAACTCATCAAGTGTTTTGAAATGAGAGTCTCACGTTTCCGAAAGCAAGAAAGAAAGTTCTGGTCCGAAACAAACGGCAACTTCTAACAGTTCCGCGTCCCAAAATTACTGACCAAAGTTCAAAGACTCTGCACTTGTCCGCGTTGGTTGGTTCAGCACCAACGATTCGCCTATTACGACCCTTCAACGTTCGTTTTGTTTTATGTTCGCTTCTAAGGCTTTTTGCAAGCCAAGAATCCGTCATATTTTCTCGATCCCTTGCATAACTGTATCTTGGGGTCTGATTGACATTATGGAATTTAAATAACTCTAGGAACGATACACAAGCATTTTCCAAAAAATGTACATCCAGGAAACTAAACTTCAATCGCTTCCGTTTGAACTTAAATGCTTTAATGAAGAAATGGTGAGATCGTCATCAATTGCAGACGCTCGATTGCTAGACTATTTGAATGTTGCGGATACTTTCATACACGAAATTTATGCTTCGATTCATAGATATTTTCGCCATCGCCATATCCAGAACTTGCTTGGCTGGCCTAAAATGTAATATGCTGTTACATAATACGCTGCAAAACATATCATGTACAAGTACTGTAACACAGTGACTAAACAATCGCGGTCATAGAATATTTCTGTTTTGAGTTATGGCTAACCGGTGTCTCTCTAATATGAGAACATTTAACAGATGGCAACTCTTCAATGTCGTTCGCAATTTACCTTTTGAGCAAGATTATCATAAATCTAGTTTCACGTCTATCATCATGTTATGGTGGTTCATTATCGATAATAACAACGGTACGCTAAACGCTAAGAGAACTCAGGCCGAACTTGTACAATACAGAGAATGTAACTGTTTGGTATTG
This sequence comes from Anopheles darlingi, assembly GCF_943734745.1. Taxonomy (NCBI): domain Eukaryota; kingdom Metazoa; phylum Arthropoda; class Insecta; order Diptera; family Culicidae; genus Anopheles; species Anopheles darlingi. Next base: position 94,756,301 of record NC_064874.1, read on the forward strand.
CATCAACCAAATCAAATCTCCACATGCTCCAAGCCAGTCGGATATAAGCAGCTTGGATCAAAAAGAAAGTTACTCTCGTTTTATCCATACTGGGTGACGACAGAAACTCTCAACTTCATTTTAACCATTCTTAACAGAACGTTGCTGCGCCTTATTAAAAAACTTCCTGCACGACTTAGAGTAGAGCGCCGCATGTTACACCATAACTGAAACAAACACGTTGAGATATAACGTATATTCACCAAAAATCTTCAAACGCTACTTACGATAAGATGCCCCAATATCATGTTCTTGGAAAAATTGTTACTCCCTTAACTAGCTTTCTTTAAAAGAACAGATAATATCACAATTCTTAAAATATAATTATTGTTCGATATCGAACCGAACCGGTAGCGTGAAACATATATAAGCAGAAAGACGAACCAGTGGTAAACCTATCAGTAGAAAATACATTTACGGGGTAACTGATGCTATCCCAACCTTGCACCAAGTGACCCCAAAAGCTACATGGAGTGATCTAGCCGGTGGAACAAATGGTTCACGGAAAAGTTATCGGTAAGCATCATAAACCTATGGTCGGGATCACGTTCGATCAGGGTAGCGGAAAATACTCCGCGAGGATAACCATTCGTGGTCAAATTGACTTCTGTTTTGCTGCTGTAACCTCTTTCATGAGTGCGAAACGTGAGATCTCTTATTCCCACTCGAACTCTTTCTTACAGAAAACGCCAGATCCGTTAATCCATTTTAATAAATTCTTGTAAATAGTATTCCAAAAATACAAATAAAATTATATTTTTGGTCTAAAATAACTAATTCTCAAATCCTTAGCAGGAAATAATTACGCTAACAGAATACCTAGATCTTTCGGAATAATTACGCACATGCCTAGATCTTTCGGAAGCGATTGTCAGCGTTATCTATACCACGATTTTTCTTTTCAATGTTCATCATCTGTATCGATCATATATTTTTCCATCTCACCTTTTGTTTATTGTGGCCTCCAGAATCTGGTTTCGCATAAACTGTACCTGCTAATCATCACAGTTTGCATTCCTGTTCTTAGCTCCCGACTGTAAAACCCGCTTTCGTAGTCACCCCCGATATCAGAAACAAAGTACGGATCTACTATGAAAGGTCGTACACCAAGCGATAAAACACGAAAAATCAATAAACACTCGTTACTGTGTTTGCTATATTATCTTCGGTCGGCTGTAGAACGGAAAATACTCAAGCCATAGGCTTCTTCGATTGCGGCATTAGCAGCGCAGCGAACCATGCAATGCAGCACTGAAACAGATACGACCAAGCTGCTGGACGATAAGACTTTCCGAGATGAGACCCACAGGAGGAAGGCAAAATAGCAAACAATATTGACCGCTACTCTCATGCTAGAGCCTCCCGCAGCGACCGGCGGCTTGTGCGACCAACTTATGCGGGCCAAGGGCACGTCCGGTGAACCGGAGAACATCGATAAGTAGCTAAACTCGACAACTCATGGTCCGATCATACTTACACGATTCTCACTTCAACTGCGCTTCGATTGCTGTACATATCCACCTGAGTCTTACAACTAAAAAGGGTAATAGCTACTCTTCGGAAGCCACCATCAGAACTATTCACGATGGGAGGGTGCCTCGTATCGATTTAAGATCGCACGATGTTACTCTTAACGTTACCCCCTATCCTCTGTCAGCTCTCTGTCTTTCACTCTCTCTTTTCTTTTCCTTACTATCTATGTATCTTGTTCTTGTTGCTCTTTCTCCATCGCTACCTAGATACGTAGATACAGTGAATGCGTTACATTTACACAATCTCGCACTTACTGCGCTAGACCATTTGTATGTTTTTACATCTTTGCCCCGATCATTCTGATACCGTAACTCTATTTCGATTTTGGAAAAAAAAACATTTATGAAGTATTTTAACGTATGCATTAAAAAATTCCACCGTTTAAAAAAAGGGCCCATCATAGCCCAAGATAGACCAGCAAGTAGCATATTGAAGGCCATGGCGTTATTTCAACAACGTATCATAAATGCAGCATCATCAAATACACCTTCTGTTAGGGTTAGAGCAGGGAAGAAAATATACACAGCTTGAATTTCTTCATAAACCGATGTGCTGATCGATTTATTCTTCTGCCATCCTTAGTTAATTGAGTTATTATGCACCAAGCCGATCTCTTCGATCTAGAGCACTCTTCTACTTGCAGTGGAGGCAACCCACCCTACACTCGTTCCTTGCTCTGCTTCGCATGGCCCAGCTCAACGACTCCTCCATTAGACTTTATCCTGTCAGGTCAGTGTTTTTTCCGTTTCATAAACATTTATGCAGGTCATGTTGCGCGATATCATAAAAATTAAATAAATAAATCAATAATAAATGAGAAACATTATCTAAACTAAATTCTATATTAAACATAGAAATTAGTTCACCTGACTGAAATTGCGATATAATTATACATTTTTTCCTCGTTCAAAGCGTGAGAGAAGAAGAGAAGCAATATTCACTATTCCCCAGCAGACCACCATCCATGCATGCGAAAAGGCGCTGCGCTTACATTTTTGCAAAAGCACATCCAACGCCAAAAAGATTTATTATCAACAAAACACTAAAAAATCACAAATAACACTTCCGAAAAACATGCCAAAACATCGCTGATCGCGACAGGACACAAATGAAGAAGCGAAAAAAACGCTAGAAGAGAGCCATTAGAAGCTGTATAAATCATAAATCCCACGTTACACCTCTACGCAATAAATTAACTGTCTCAACAAAAGCCCAAGACCACCGCGGTTAGTGCTGTGGCTGAGGCCGTGGAGTAAATAGACTGACTGTTGAAGATGAATGTTTTGTACACGAGAACATGCTTTATTTGTTGTTACCGAAGTAATGATATCAATTAAACGGTAGGACTTCTACATGGGACTTTCTGGGGCAAAAAATGTGTTTACGAAATACCACTTATCAGACAACCAGGCGCTTTTTTAATCATGCGGATTTCACGAATTCTTCTGTTTATGATCTGTGCCTTCTACTGGTGGCAAATAATTACAAAATATATTAATTTAAAATACATTTATCATAGCAAAATTATGATAAGCTTCGGAATTTCATATAAACCTATGAATTCTACATATTCATAGGATATTATGTAAAACGATGCGTATTGTTATCTTACACCGAAGAGTTATAACACACCAACACACAATACCAGTTAAAGCTTCGTATGCTTTGCAATTTAAAGCGGTGATTGTTCCAATTCGATGAGCAGTGCGAGCATGGACGATAGTAATGCTGTTCCAACAATCAAAACCTGACTACATTGCACACTGCATTGTAATAGATAGAACCATTTATCATACATATGGTACTGCATTTTTATTTCCCATCGTCTAACAGCCCCACAGTCAATATAATGCACCTTAGGATGCCAGTGACACCAAAAGCATATTTTAATCGATAGTAAAATTTATGTGCTCATTTACGAGCTGCTACTACTGTTTTTATTGTTTTATTGAACTCATAAATATCAGAAACATTGGTATCGCACCTAACACCATTGAAAGACGAAGAGTTTGTGTGAGCAGTAGTTTTTGTCGTGCAGTAGCGAATCTTAGAAGAGAACGAAGTTGTCTCGTAGATATATGTGGTCGCGTATGAAGCATCCTACCAATCAATGCTTTCAGAACATTAAAAAAATACATCGGCGATCCTATTTATGATTTGTGGACTGGAGTGATGGGAGTGATATATATTTATTGGAAAGAATGAAGCAGACGTTCCAGAAGATGATCATCCGGAATTCCTTTTCGAAACTATTGTTGCCTTAACCTAATTCGATTTATTGGTTTCTTTCTTTTTTGGCATACTAAACTGTTTCGCGTGTTTTATATAAAACACTACATTTAAAATCGATTGGCATGTCTTTCATTTCTTTATAATTTGTTCAGCTTTTTCCTCTATACATATACGCAATTTTCAGCTGAAATAGAGGTTCATTTTGATAAATCTATTTATGCAAAGATGATTCCATAAATTCTTATACATATTCCTCAAAGTTGAAAACCTTTCCTGTAGTCAGTAAGGTCTCAATATCGACCATTAGCGTTTTTGCACACACCCAACTCATCGACCACCCATCGGGACACGGATGTGCTTGGCCACGGCTGCTGGGGGTGTCCGTCACGCGCAGTAGGATATCCACAACATTCCGCGTGGGCTACCCATCAGGTATATTAACGCGTCACATACACACACAGCCGCCAGCTATTGGGTTGCGATGTCACATAAATATCGTCCAAGGCGCTTTTTGACAAATTAATTTTCGAAAACAAATGCCGCCATGAGCTTACCTTAGCTCCATCGAATGCTTAGCCGAATTGTAGGTTTGATTAGGCAAAAGTTTTCTTATTATCCTCAGCAACATTCTATGGTCCGATTGCCTGGAAACTATGTTGCGAAAGCTTGAAATCGGTAACAGAACAACTGCAGGCTAACAATTCTAAAGCTATTATGCCTTCTTGATGGTTGACATGCACTGGTCTACCTCGTGAAGATAAATCCTAGTTTGACCAAAAAAAGAAAACAAGTCATTCAGCAGCACCACTGCCGTTTTCAACTCTCTCAGCTGGAAACATCAGGTTCGCGGGGAAAGCGAAACGGTGAAGATACATGTCCTGGAGCGATTCATCGGCACTTGCAGCGGAAACGGGGGCGATGCAAGCGCTACAACCAAAGGCGCACATAAATTTCCTTAAGCCCCTCCAGGGGTGCGAATGGCTCTGTTTAGTTTCTTTCGATCGGTATGGCACAGCAGCTGGGTTCGACAGGGGAGCAGTTATGACCCATCGGACCCGACCTCCTAGGGTCGATGATTGTCCAATAAAGTGGTATAAAATGACCGTTTGGAGTCTTCATCCAGGGCGGTAATATTAATCACATGTATCTCTTCGTCTTTGTTATATGTTAGAAGCAACTTCAACGTGACCTTCAAACGAGGTGTGGGTGATCAATTCTAGGCAACCCTCACATTTCAGTAATTTAAAGCAAGATATTGTGTGGTCGAACCACATGCCCCCAAAACTCTCATTGAGACCCTATGATCGTTTCTTTTGAGTTTTAGTTTTGATCCCCTTTTTGACTACGGTCATGCAACTTTCCCTGATCTAAGGCACATAGGCCAGCATAGAAAAAAGGAAAGATGAAACGAAAAAAAGGAAAGACGAACAACGAAAAGAGTCACCTACCAACCTGCTAGCCTGCTGTGATATATGACATGAAGGTCAACATAGAACAAGCCCACCGATAAACCAGCGCCAGTTGTTGAATGCTGATTGTGTAAGCAAGCTTAATGTTGGGTGTGTCTGACTAAATATCGTAGATGTAAAACATATGGCCCCACATGGACCCTAGCAAGGAATAGCCTGGTGTACCGAGTTTCGGAAACTACGATTATGATGTATCGAACTAAACCAAGAAACAACTATCATGTCTGTAGAGATTTTTAATTATATTTTTGTCTAAAACTTCATCTTGGTCATGGTTGGTATGTTATTGGAATATGTTTAGGTCCGCTGAGCAGTAAACGAATATGCCGCTAATTGGCTTTTAATTGATTAATTTTATGGAGAAAGATTCCCGGTGATGAATTATCATACTGCTTTGATATATTCACAACGCTTGTGATAACACAAAACGCAACGAGATAAGCTGGTTTGCTGCGATCTTGCGTTCCAAATTATTTAGCAGGACAAGGTATCATGGAAATTCTATCTTGACACTACTGTGTACATGTATTTAAGTTGTGGCTGTGGAGCACTAACTACATCTGAGTCTTTCCACCATACAAGGATCTCGTTTGCCCGCATACTTTACACTTGCCCGACGGATGTTTCGGCACGAGCAGATTAAATGACACATATGTATAAGCCAATTATGCGCAAGAGCAGAACTACTTTTTTTACAAAAAAAAACTGTCTCCTGTGTAAGTGGCACGTGCCAAGACGGATGTAGTCTTTCCTAGCTATTTTTAGGTCCTAGCATTATGTTACCCTTGGAGGTTTGTCGAACGTAGGAGAACATTCCATCAATAGTTATGACAGTAAAGAATAGAGCCAAGTGTAACTGTAGTTATGCATAAAAGGACTGCGATGGCCGGGAAACTTTACAAACTTCGAACGGGTAGGTATGTGATCTGTAATTTTCCATACGATATTCTCGCCAATCGAAGCAACGTCAACCCGCTTTTGACTCAACGGCTTTTCGGAAACTGGTATGATTCTCAAAATGAACTGCCTGTTGCATGTTTACAATTCTTATCAGTGATTGATGTTTGACTACATTATGACGATTTTTGGCATTCCTTTGCTTTACCCAGAAAACTGAATAAAATGATAACGGTCCGACATACAACTTGTCGTCCTGGTAGTCTTGATTGAACACAGGCTTGTCGTCGCTTATCAGGTATTTAAATTTTAACGCTGGCAACACGTTCGTAAACAACGCAAGAAAACTAAATGCGCAATTTGGTTTTTGCATGTTTGTTGTACACTTGCAAATTCTGTGATAAAATCAGATTCCACAATTTTTTTGCCCTAAAGCTGAGGTATAAATGACCCCTTCTAATTGTAATAATAGTTATACTATGTAATAATATAATTACTTATAGTTATAATTTTGATTACGAAATAAGCTATGCCCACGAGGTACACTGTATATTACAATATGTATGAAAGGTTTCTATATGATCAAGGAAATAACGAAACAGAATCCAAATACTCCTAATCGGAGTACCTATTGCTGACTTTGATTGTTGTTTCTACTTTTGATACCTAGAACACGCTACAATTCGATGATTTTTTCTCTTTAAAAAATTAAATTAGTTAAATAATAAAAAAATTAATTATATATTAAATCATACAAAAAAAAACTAAAACGCTTATATCGATCTTCCGCTTATAAAATACTCACCTTTATTATAAACCAGTTATGGGTGCATTTTTCACAAATAGTATTTACATTGTAGCCAAGAAAAAAATAATTTTATAGTAATCATTATTCACAATAAGTATGCCAATAAGCATACTTTCACATCTAAGTTTAAAAATTATCCTTAGTTTTTTTTTTTCAATAATACCGCTGAATAACCCAGTCAGCCTAGTGTTAATAAATTGCAAGGCAAATCATTACGCAGTCCATGGAAGTGGCGCGAAATACCAGACAAATACCTTCCACCAATAGTATAAAATAGCAGAGGAATGAATCACCTACGATTGGTAGTTGTGCTGAAAATTGGAACCTTCCACTCCATAGGTGCCTCGGCATAGACTTTGAGAAATTAGTCACCAACTTGTTCTGCAGCACCTGATGGAGTAACTAATCGGATCCGATCAGAACAGCATACCAGGGTTAACATGCTGGCAGCATGAAAACATCAAAACCCCAATGGCACCGCTTTACGAGTACGAGCGCAGACAGTGGATGCAGTTACTGTATTGTACAAGGTCAGCTTATGCAGCGACACAGAGAACAGAAGCTCGCTACACCACGTGCTTGACCGATTACACATTACTTGGCAATCCGTCTCCATAACACGGTATTACTAAACTCGACACATGTTTATGTTGATTTCATGAGACCCTATATAAGAGATTGCGAAGAGAAAATATCAAATCTGTTACAACCAAACACAAGAAACAGATCGGGAAACCAACACGACGGAAGAAAATTTGATAAATTAAACAACATATCTAAACATGTTATCTCCTTGGTGTGTCACCCTCCCAAAAGGGGGTGATATGGCATGTACAGGACAGAGTGCAAGGAAAGTCGTTAGTAAACCAACAAAACTGGTTCAAAGCGCTTCTTTGAAGGTGTCTCAGTTCAGCAGTCAGGTACGAATTGTTAGGCGGGAAGAAGGGGTCACGGTAAGATCCCCACCGGAAGATAGCTTATGCTACGACTAGAGCATAACGTAAACCAGCCAAAGGTATTATCTTTTCATTGGTATCGCTAGTGAGCCGCTAAAGTCGTTTGTCGTGGTGGTCTCATAAGCACAGACGAAGCGCAAAACTAATTTGCGCCTCAAACGCACGACTTCGCGGGAGGTCTAACGACACTGCTGAACCCATAGAAGGATTGTTTATCATTCGGAACGAAACAGACGGAACTTGACACTCTACTCGATTTTGCAAATCAGCATTTACACATCAGCGGAGCAGTTTTAAATGATCCACATTCTGTTTCTCTCTTTGACCAACGTTATCACTACTTCGTATAATTCAGAATATTGCGTAAAAATTGCATCGAAAGGAGGCGTAACGATTTCTTTACGTGTGTGTTTCTAGTCTGTAACTGATTGCTCTAGCTGAATTCACTGGGTGCCAAATCATTCCTATGCGGAAAGACGACTCATTTCGGTGGAATGAGCAGAACACTTCATTGGCGGGATCATTACTTTGAGCCTGTAGACTAAACTATTATTTGGTGTTTTAGATAACATAACCTTCCCTATGTGTCGGTGAAATTTTAGTAACTTTTTTATTGTTACCAATTTTCTACAAAAATGTTCACCTTCATTCACATTTATTTATAAAGTTTCGACCATCTGAAAATAATTCCAAACTGTTCAATACACTTACGATTGTGTGAGTAAATCTCAAATATACAGAATTTTTTATACAAAAAGTAGCGCTGCAGCTTAGGGGACCATTCAATACTACACAGTCATGTTTATTATTCCCTAAATGCTTCCCTCTTAGTTGTGAAAGCCTGGGAAAAAGGTGTGCCTGTTTAAACTATAACACGTCGCCAGCAGTTCGTGAGTGAGATTTCTTTCGCTTTCTCGCACAGTAAACACGGCGCAGTTTGTAGAATAATTCCTGGCGTTGTAACATGTGCAGCATAACTCATCCTCCCTCATCCCAGAAGAACTGCTTCAAACCATAAGCTACCGCACAATGTTACCCTAGGGTGCTAAAGGCAGCAAAAGCGAGCAAAATCCAGCCAAGAGCACCATTGTGTTAGCGCAAGCGTCACGACACCGCCGGCAGTTCAGAGCAATGCAGTACTGTTGAACTAACGAGCTAAGATTATTTATGACGAATGTCTTCTCAGCGCAGGAGGAAACAGTAACTATCATCTTTCACCACACTGCAAGTGAGGCAAAAGTATCCAGAAGAGTCTATGTGATCATGTTGCTGCTGTTCTAGTCTGTTTATTGCTCTCTGTTTACAGAGCAGTAACCCTATCATAACAGCAACACAAATGCCTTATTCCTTTATTTCTAGCCAATATCCTTGCAGGTACCTTGACTCTAAGCTCATTGGCCTATGCAGGAAGCTATCCAGATCATAAATACGGCCCCACCCGGCATTCATCAACGGAAAAAATAGATCCAGATCGCGCTGATCGCCACGATTAGGCAATGGTGATGGAGTACAGTGCTTCTGGTCTTGGTCGACTCGGATAGACTTCAGAGCATAATATAATGCCGCTGCATAAGGCAAATGCACAGAAGATTCATCAGCACACCACCAACTTATTTACCCAACACGGCTCTTACTCCCATAGCCCGCAAAGATGAAGATCTTCACCACATCCCACCGCCGATTTGCGTACTTTGAGATTTTTGCACTGTGCACGAGCAATTAGTTCAACTGGATCAGGTTACTGGATCGTCAGCTCGCAAGCTGTCCAGTGCAAGTTGCACAACCTGCCTACCAGGATCATTACAAATAACACCCCAAGTCTCGGACGCCGTGGACAAACCTCAAGGACATTGCACATCACTCACACGCGCACGAACTAACCGCCTCTTCCAGAGAAAAGATCTTGTGCGGTATCAAAACGAGGACAAGGATGACGAATACTGCATGTGACTGGTCTCAAGCCGGGAGCAATAAATTAAAACCTTGAGTAAGTCACCTGTACCCGCATGGTTTGTACTGTATTCTTCTTTCGGCCCATCAGCTCAGCATTTTCCATAGATCCAGTTAACGTTGGTTTACTAGGAATATAGCTTGATTAACTTGCTACTTGTTCTTATGCACATAAGAAGTACCTTGATCATGCACCGTAAACCCATGTCTTACTACCACTGGCACTCAGTCTTACGGGCACAGTCTGTTCGTGACAGGTGATTTGAAACCAACACAGTGTCGATGAAGGCATCGCTTTTTTGTTTTGTGTTTCGATCAAAAAAATATACTGCTTTCAAGGGATGATCCATAAATTTAATCACTTGGAACAACAATCGCAACACATAATTTTCAGCGCTCGAACAGTTTGTACCAGTATGATTTTTTTACATTCCTATTCATTGTATGACACCCCAAACCTTTATCAGATGCTACACAAATCTCATTGACCACCTATTACTAATTTATCAAATCGTTACAGTTCTCTCAACTATGATATATTCCAACACAACGCGAACACCTTCCATACCGACAGGTTAAATACAAGGAAACTCTGTGCACACTCCTAATGTTGCTATGAATTGAACGTTTTGATCGAGATAAAAGTACATACATATAGTGCTTCATAGGCATATTTATCTAACCACAGCATGGGATGGAAGACCTGCACATTGTCACTATCATAAGGCCTCATAAAGATGATTAACCGTTTTGTGGATTTGTCATTCTTCTAACCTCGCACCAAAAGACCCTCACATTCATTATAGAACTCCAGTAACACCTCCCAATCTTCTGTGATCTCCTAGCCTCTATGAGTTAAATTTCGGAATTTTCTTGGATAAATAACACATTCAGCTTATTTAGCTTGCATTCCTCCGAAGAGGAGTAGAAAAATCACACACTCACAAAATTTTCTAGTGCACAATACACGTAACATATTAAATATTATGAAATTATTTTCAGCAATAAATATAATAGTTGCCGTAAACATATTACAGAACGCTACCCAGGATCGATCCTATGGGCTGCCAATTCTCTCAAACTCAACAAACATTTAAAAGGACGTAGGACGGAGCGCTTACCACCTGTTCGACCATCAACCACAGCACGATGGTCTAGATCGTATTCATGATAGTTCCTCCAACCACCGACTTTAGAAGTCGGACTAGATTCCATACGGATAGTTTTACGATGATTATTAATAATCATAATTCATTCGGCGTCTGGGTGAGTTGTTGTGCGATATAACCTCGCATTTTCACTCAGATCATTGCTATTGAAGCACCAGCGTTGATGGTTTCCGTTAGATGGATCTCTCTTAAGATCTTTTCTCTTTGAGCGGGTTGACCGAGCCGGCATGGCCACAGTTGACAGATATCAGTGTCGCTTCATTTTTCAAAAAAATCCAACACTAACGGGATCTTGTGAGTGCTTCTATGTTGCAACTCCTGACCAGATCATTTGCGTCCAACTCCATCTGGTACAGGTGAAGATCTAGAACGGGAGGTTTCAGTGAATCGGACCACCGTTATATGATGTCTGGTACAACTTGACTCCCTCATGGCTCCTTGGGTGGCATCGCTGGTAGCGCCGTCTAAGGCATTAACTCGAGCCCAGATGCTAGAGGCTAATGTAAATTTCCGGTATTTCGCTGAAAAAATACGAAAAGTAACGCTCATTTGAGATATCCATTGCATCCGGCTACATTGAATCATTTTTTGCAAATATAATATACCTTTGTAGTATTTTAGCATTTGTTAAAAGATAAACTCAGTTAGTTTTTGAAGAGTTTTATAATATCTTGAAAAATAACAGCATTCTGCATATGATTTTTCGATATATCTTGCTATTGATATTTAATGACTATAATATTCATAGAGTATAATCTTCTATCTATATGTATAAATGAAAGTAGCGTACATTTGAACGCCCATAACTTGAGAACGGATGGGCCGATACCGCTCATTCTTGGCACTATGATTTCGTCTTGCTCTGCTTCATATTTATACGTTGAGAAATGTTGAGTGCTTCTATGTTTCTTTTAAAATTATGTCCTTTTATGGAAATTGAAACTCTTTTTTGCACTGGCTTTCCAATTCACAGCCTTCATTTGATATTATTTCACAACATAAGATGAAAACCTTTCAGCTCCAATGCATACTTCGGTGAATTCGATATTTTTTCTCTAATTTGATCATCATCGCCTACTACGGTACTTCTATTTTCTACACGCATGACACCAAAGAACACTAGGTTTGTGAATACCAAAGATGGATTGGTTGATTCGCTGTGGTTGTGGTTAGAACAAAAACTACATTTAGTACATCAAGAAGTATTTATGATGAAATGAAAATGGATTATTTTTAATTGACTCGTTTCATCCAGCTTCCAACCAGAAGATTAAGTAAACCGTATGCATTAACAAAAAGAGACAAAATTTGGATGATGATATGAAAAAAAACTATGACAGATAATTTAGTTCTGTAAATTGAATGTGGAAGGTTATTTTATCATTTTACTTGCAAAAAATTGAAACCTTTATCCGCCGAACTCTAAACGAGATGGCGAAAATAGTGAAAATTGCTACAATAAAAAAGCACAGAAATAACTAGAAAATATGTGCACAAATATGTTTTCGATTGCTACCGTTTTGAGTGATGCAATTACCTTCCATATGTAATTTACAGAACTCAATTACCTGTCTTAGTTTTTGTCTTATCACCATTCAAATTTTGTCTCTTTTTTAACCTTAGGATTATACTGTCGAAATTCAAGGAGGCTTCATGTGTCGCGTGGCAGAACGAAGTTTGCGGGGTTAACTCTATGAATTCTTCTAATAGGCGTTCACAAAGCATAACACGAACGAAAATCACGCTTTCTGCAAAGACCAAAACGAAACGCTTATCTTTTCAACAATGGGATACAGCGACTTATTGATCAACTTACGATCTTAAGAGACCCTAGTCCCGTTTTGGTAAAAACCGATTTTTAACCAATTCCATTCCAAACCGAAACAACACATCGCACATGCACGGTACACCTTGTACAAAAGCTTCCAATCGCGTTATTCACCAAAATTATGCCTTCATCATTTAGGCCTTTGGGAAAAGGTAACACATATCCTCCCGCTTCCTCTTAAACGCAAGCCATCATAGCCATAGTGCAACAGGGGCGCGTGTCCGTTTTTAATAAGCATAATTTAGTATCATTCCATAATATGATCAAAATTAATAGATACCCGTTTGTCGCGTCTTCGCAGTTATTCCATTTAAGTCCCTCGTGATCAGCGAAAGAGAGAGAGCGAGAGAGAGAATGTGATAGTTTGAAAGAGCCGAAGTATGCCGCGACACTTAAAATGTAAAAATACTAACATACGGAGAGCTACATAAAGTACTAGTAGTTGTTGTAACGTAACATGGGACTATGTAACAATCTACAAATATATTTTATCCGCTTGGTAGCTAATAAAAACTATTTCAAAAGATCAAGAGAAATGTTAATGTTCTTCACTTCAAATAACACTATAAGGGCATTACCTTAGGTATTACAAAAAATATGTGCATTCATTTACATTTTCAACCCAAACTCAAAACAGGAACGGTATCAATATTGTTCAGCATTGCTCATCTACACTGCTCTGATGTCTGTACGATGAAAGGGAAATGCGCTTTGCCGACTTTGGCTAACCTGTAATGCTCCGGCTTCGCAATCTCTCGCAGGAGTAAACACTCCATTCGAAACGAAAGAAATCATGGCCAAACCACTGGGTTGGTCGCATTCTCTAGGTTATTTATTTTCTATCTCCTTTTATGCGCATGATAAAACTGAAAAAACCCGTGATAGAAAAAGCTAACCAATTCTCCACAGAATCGTTCATTCGTCGCTGGATTTTTTTTTAATAGTAATTATTAGATCGACATGATTCGGAAAAAAGTCTACATGATTGGATTATTTTTAATGATTTTATGGATGGTATCATTTGCACAATATGAAAATGCTAAACTAGATTGGTGAGGTAAAACGTTGACCGATAAGAACTAAATAATAGAAGATAAGCCATAAAATTTCGGAAAGGCAAACGCGATATCTGTTGAAACCAAAAATTATCTAGCGACGATTTTTCTGTTACTGTACAATTAAAGTTTGAAAATATTGTTCATTTAAAAGAATAAAAAATTAACAATCATTATTTTAAAGTACTTATTTCGAACTCCCAACGCATTAAACATTAAGCAAAGCTGAGAACTAGATTTACTTTCACGAATAATGTAGTTTGTTAAATTTTAAAAGACTTTTTATAGTTTTTTATGCGTTAAAAAAATAATCGTTCATCGATGCTCAATCGACAGTTTGAATGAAGCGTAATCAAAGTGTTGAACGTCACCATACTTCTGGGCAACAGTCGCAACACATTACTACCAAAACAGTGCCTGAGACTCAATTTTCAAACCATTTACGAGCCACTAATTATGTCAAGCAAACTGATTTAGGATCCACAAGGATTTCCTTGGATCCTTCCTTATTCCCGCATTCATTACGGCTCGTTCACTCGATTAGCGATCAATCTTAAACGTCTTTTCGCTTTTAATGTGCCACATAAATCCTGTAACCCGAAAAAGCCGGATCGGCCTTCATCGTAGCAGATACCTCTTCAATTGCCCTTCAACCAATCGATGGATACCGATATCCATTCTACTGTTCATGACATCCACAAACAGATGAGAGAGGAATTTGCATCCTTTCTCAGTTTCGCATTAACAGCATGGCACTTGGCCTCACTAAAGGACAGTTCAAGCGTATTGTGCCGGTTGGTAAAATGTTCACAATATTCAACACATTCCTGACCGCTACGATAACCAGAAATTTTTTTTTGATTTTATAAATGGTTCCCTCCCAACATTCCAGTCCTCTTAGCATAACCTGACAACCTTTTTTGTATTAAATGATTCTCTCTTGGATAAACTCCTTTGATTCGACCATAACGTACACGATCGTGCACGCACATATGAAAACGGGTTTAAAAATATTCTTCTCACACTTTACTTCTGCTTTATTCTTTGAAGAAATGCGTTCATTCGCTTTTCTATCGCTCTCGAACTCGAGGCCAGGTAGTTGATTTACATGAATTTTCTTTGTGTCAACTATTGAGGTCAAACTGGGTTCAAAAGGGTTTCGGTTCAAGATGAAAGAAGCAGCTCTGATTGCAGAGCTCATTGGAGCATCGAGTTCCGGTCCTGTCGCGCCGAATAAAGGTCATTGGGTTAGGTGCAACGAAGGAAATTAAAATGCAATTTCCTGCCACCCGTCCTACCTTTACTCGTTCAGTAAACATAATCCAACCTCATTTCAGAGTTCTATCTATCTTCTCATCTCCCAAGCGATATGCGGCTTTCAGCGGATTTTAAGAACCTGTGAAGTTGAATATCCGGTGGCCCGACTTGCACCGTTCTATTGTTGCTGCCGAGTGGTGCTATGCAGAAGGAGCGAAGAGAGGCCAGCCGCGGCAGTGGCTTCCGGTTTAGGTATGGCTGGATCGGGTTCAACATGTGTTACTTGTCACCCAGTGTATAGTAAGTAAGAAAATTTACATCAAAATGAAAACTGACAGAACTGGGTTCGCCAGCCCGAGGATGAGTTGATCTGTACACAACAAAACCGTTTCGTCGCGAGTCGTTTGTGGTTCGAAGCAAATGTTCAAATTTGAATCGAATAATACGATCTTCTTACGATCGGAAATAACCAGCCAATTCACATAAGACACTAAAAAGAATTGAAATCACGCGGTAAGCCCAATGTGTTTTATTAAATCGTTTTCCGTTGCTTGGTATGTAAAAATTGAAAAATAGAAGTACTTGATCTCGCTTCAGTTAAGTAAAATTCACCTAATATGAACGTAAACCAGTCTGAAAAACAAACAATAATCTACTTTACCAAACTTCTAACTTGCTCTTATGATAGTTTTTTTTTATATTTTCCTAGCAATTTTGTTATATGACTTTGATTTTAAATTTCACTGCACCGTTAAATTTCATCGTATGTTTATTCCGGCTTCCGGCCCACATTGTATTGCATTTCGGCTCGGTTCGGTGACCTTAAAAATCCACGTTGTTGACCACGTATTCTACCCAAAAGAGGACGATCAACGCGCAACCTGTTACTTTCGCCACTCAAAGTCGTGCAAAGATTCCTGAGGCCCGAAACACGATTTGTCCTTCCTCGAGCATGCCACCAAGCAACGAAACGGAAGCAAGAAAGAGATCCCAAACCAAATCCCACCCGGAACCGCAGCTCGCGGATATGCTCATAAGATAACCCACCAGCAGACATAGTGAACGCAGAACGTCTGTCCTTCTACGCAAAAGCAATCGGTCTTTCCAGCCTATTTATTCTTTCGTCATGTTACAGGTTAATTGGACACAGTGTACGTGTTTATGATAATTCAGTGTCACGAATTGAACGGTTTTAATAAGCTCGCGTTCTGGATCGGCGCATTCGACTCGCTATAGCACAAAATGGTAGCTTGGATTAGCAACGAAAATAAAACATAAAACAAGCATAAACTTAAGCCAGCACGAGCAGATCCACCCGATTCTCCTTGAGTTATCTGAGTGAAGTATCCGCGCATTGGCTCAGAAGCGTGAAAAATACGCAAAACACGAGCCAGATAAATAGTGGGCCGACTTGGCGACCTGCAGCCAGCAGCTGCTGTTGTTACCGTAACTGCTACACCATGTGCAGATAGACCCTTGGTGATCGATGGCGTATTCCTAAAAAAAGTTCAGCTTGAAGTGTGTCGTTGTTAGTGAATCATGAGAATTTACCTATACGAATCAAAGTTTTTGATTACTGTAGACAGCATACCTCAAAGAATTACTAACCATCTATGCCACACAATAATAAGTGAACTCCGTCACTTTCAGGCGCATCCTACAACTTTCGTTAAAATAATGGAAGCCATGCCGATCCTCCTATCCTGCAAGCAAAAAACAAAGCAGATAGTGCAGCTTCTTCTTTATGCACTTTTGTCGAACATATTTTATTGATAAGAAACGATTTATTGCGTTGCTGTATCAAATAAATACAACCAGAGGATCAACGGTGCGCAAAGACTAGCAGACGAAAAATGGGTAAAGAAGAATATACACCATAGCTCGTGAAATAAAGCGAAAACCTTCAAACGAAAACGAGCCAGGGTTACTTGCATACATGAAGTTTAAAAACAATATCGGGCAAAACGATTGCTAAGAAAAGAAGGAGAACGAAGCAAAACGTCACGGCAACCACAAACAAATCAGCGCATCACGAGAGGCGACCGATGTTGGGTTACATTGAACAGGTCCTTTCAAAGAAGGATGTATAGAAAGAAGATGCGGGTTAAGTTAACGAAAATTCCATAAAAATAAAGTTAAATGCAGAGCAAAAGCAACCGTAAGGACCGAAAGCCGGGAGTGAACATCCAATCGCAAAAACCTCTTGAACCTTCTCAGGTGAACTTGAGCATGCTGGCGACACATGCTTCTGCTGGTATGCTATTTTTGGTAATCCACAGAGGCGAAATGTCGCAATCGAGCATTTCGGAGAAGGATGACAGTTTGGTTGCAATTTTGTATAGTATTCATGTTGTACTTGAGCTGTTCGGCCTATCTACACCGAGTCATTCGAAAGAAAAGGTACGAACAGAAATTGACCATCGATCGAACCGATGAAAGTTCTTCGATAAGGCAAAGCCACACAACAGTCGCGACAAAAAAAACATCGAGAAGGTGTGTTGAGCCATGTTCGTAAATCACTTTCCGACATTGTCCTCAATAGGGAAGCACCAAGTATCGGAAGTTTCAACGAGTGCGGTTTTCTGGGTGTTTCAACTTCTTAAGAATCGCAACGGAGGTGGACAAGTGCAATCGTTTCCCAATACAATTAAGGGATCGGCAGTTGCGTTTGAAGAAGCTGGTTGGATCATTAAGAGATAGTGCTTCGGATTTCGATACTACGATTAGCCGATTATTGGCCCACAACAAAACATTTTGTAGAGTTGCAGCCTGCTGATCTTTAACAGGATCATAATTTTAAAATTGTTAGATATAGGTACACATAGGTTTTAACTAACATTAAAGATAATGGTAGACATTCATCGGATAAAGGCACAACATGATTTCACTAGTTCTATCAATTGTTACAGGATTAAGTTCGATTATCCACAAGTTTAGAATCTCAAATGTATCCTCGTTCTTTAATTCAAATGGCTAAGGTCCATTTGGTTCAGTGACTTGAAAACATTCAAACTATGTTCTTAAATCGTTTATATTTTCAAAATTGTTGCCATCATAGCATCAAAACAACTTGGTCGATCTGAATTTTTAAACACTCGACCTGCCCATCAATTATCTCCAAGTTTTAACAAAGTAAACACTTTTACAGATCAGTAAAGAAAATCGTAATAATCATCGGAGAATTTGTGTGAGCTGTGCTATAACTTGCAAAACGCATACGTAAATATTTAACACCCAGATTTTTAGCACCAGTTAGTCAGTCTATCTAGATAGATCGTATCTGAAACGATATAAACGACTCTCTCTAAAACAAGTCCTACTTCAATCAAAAGATGATTAACGATATTGAATAGTATACGAGATTGTTTACAAGGATTAGAAAAAAAATCGCCCTGCTACTTTTTCCATACGCCTTGATTCTAATGATATGGTAATGAATCGGTAGTTAGGGGCTCTCTGTGTTGCCCTCATAAATCCATGATGTAGAAAAAAAGGAACTAGGGAAAAGTGTATCTCTGACAAGACCCTCACTTCCGACGTGAACCCTGAGCGTGAGATAACACACCCTACTCCTGAACCTAAGACTCCAAGAAGTGACTCAAGAGTACTGTTTGATTCAAGAACCGTTTTATTCAAGGAGACTCGAAGAAGAAAAAAACAATCTCATAAAAATCACAGGAAACAAGCATAACAATGATACGGAAGGACAAGGATCATTTAGGTATATTTTTTGCTCCCATTTCCTTCACCAAGTTCTCGGTGGTTTCTCCATACTCAGATGAGCTTAGAAACCCATAAACAGAACCACCGTGGGTGTGATATGCAGAAAAGGGATTGCTGTAAGATGGAAGCAACCTACAATGGATGCTTATGGGCCTCATATTCTAACAAAAAAAAAGGACATGGGACCTTCTGTGTGTAGCTCTATGGGAAAGCAGTTCAAACGAGTGGGAAAAAAACATCATGTGAACAATCCATCGAAAGAGCGACTGATCTGTTAGGGAAATCGTTCAAACTCCATGACAGGGTATAGTGTTTCCTTTCCCGCGGAGATTCGTCTCTCTTCCGCACGATCATTGATCGACATGATCTTGAAAAACCCTGTACCATACATTCCCAGGCTCAATAGCAACGGCACAAAACGAAGACAGAGAACAGGTTGAAATTCGAAGCGAGAAAAAGGAAATGGTGCGTCGGGAGGGTCAAAAAAAGGGACGAGCACTTGTTCACATCACCCCAAAAGCATGGGCAGAAACTAAAACAAAAACGGAAACACACCCATAGTTCTGGTTGAAACACTTTCATAGATAGCAACTCTAAAAAAATGAGATACAAAAGACCCGAGACCCATGGTTCAAGAAATCAAATATTCCAACAAAGAATGAAGAAATCGTACAAATTTGTCTCAATAACAAATTAGGTTCATTTATTAACACCGTTATTTTCTTGTTGATTCGTCTCAAGCGTCCTGCCAATAAATATTGTCTTTGTTGTAATTTACAAATGTCCATCACTATTTTTACTATCAGCCGAAAGAACCAGTCGGAAGAATAGCTATACAGTTATTCTGATGATACAAAAATCATTAGAAATTTGAAGAAATTTGAAATTCCTCCATACATTATCCACCATATATGCGCGAGTTTGATATACAAATGGGAGATGCATGTTACGTGGTTATTTGTTGAGCCCGTTATGCTGGTTTTAGGTGGAGGCTTTATGACCTATTGAAATTCTGAAATTAAATAAAAGGTGCAGGTGCTCTAATCAGTCCTGTGTCGGAAAATATGACCAAAATGATCGTCCTTACCAAACTAAATCCATAATTGAGTCCCGTAGCTTGTTAGACATATCAACAACTTTTGTTTAGTTAAATAACAACTAATCCACCTTAACTTCTTCATTCTTCCTTGATATAAAACAAAGATCCCTTTAATTGTCAATAATAGAGATTATTAATAAAGATTCAAGCCATTTTGGAAGAATCGGGTTCATGCATATACAAAACAATTGTTTTCCATCCATCCACGTGATGCGCATTAAAAGCATTCGGATTCCAACAGACGAATGTGGCAAAGACCGATGTCACCGACACTGACTGCTGATGGTGGCGGTGTACATTTTAATCGTTCACACAGACGAACTGATATGCACTTGCACTTTTCTCATTGTCAGTTCTCTTGCCTCGCATTGAACTGAGTGATTCACACCATATACACCGGCACCGACAGCAGTCATCTTCGTAGTTTTGAGCATAAGAGCATTGACAAAAAAACAGATGCGATGGCAACGGCCAATGCCAACGTGTATCATGACAAAAAAAATCAGCAGTGTGTGGCTGCGGTTGTAAAGTTGCCGAGTGAAGGAGGGTCTGGGATGAAGCGATCGTCATCACAGTCTAAAGAAACTGGCTGAAGACGATACTATGCGTCGATTTCTGCCGGGAAAGGTATTTCAACAATCAGATAATGGAGATTGCGCCGAAGGCTTATTAAATTAACCGCAGTTACTCGGTGATTGAGTTATTTCAATCTTTTTAGTTTTCACCCGTCAGTGTTGACAGATACTGTAAAAATTGTGTATAAAAACATGCGTTAATAGTTCATACCAGTAAAACGACGTTTAGTATTAAATCTATTTTTATTATCTGAATCATTGTTACGATTATGCTATTCAATATATTTGGCTCGCAAGATCTCTTTGTAATACTATCATTCTTTTTAACATATATAAGGACGGACGAGCCGTACGTTTAATACTATCATTTAGTTAACCCGAAATTAAGACCTTTAATATTTTTTAAATGTTTTCATCTTTACGTTTTTTTTATTTTACAAGCATAATGGAATACATTATGTACGAACCTGGGTAAAGGCACCAGCAACAGTGTTGGACTCCAACCCACTAAACCACTCCCTTGGTTACACAAAAAGGAGAAGCCAAGGCACTTTCACCATGAAACAACCGTCTAAACCGACTTCTTTGGAATGATGATCCAATTCACCTACTTCATCCTTCCCAATCCCCAATATCCTTCATTGATGAAGGGATTTATTTTGCTAAAACAAATTTCTCAACGGACAACGGTCATCATTCTCAGAATCATTATCATCGTTTAATACTGTTGCCACATGGTATTGTAGTGATGGGGTAGTTAGACGATCCCCTTAAACGCTGCACTAGAAAGACATGAAAACCGTGAAAGTAGATTTGGAAAGATTTAACATGTGGACCAATTCGTAGTGTGTCGACTCGTTAATGGAACAACAAGACCCCGAAAATGGAAAGAACTAATTCTTGGTCACACCGTATGTTGCTCCAAACTATCTTCACATCTACTGATGTATTCTAATCGAGCTGTAACCGAGCAGTTCAAATTTTCTTTTAACTTTTCAAAAAGAAATCATCTTTCTCTAGCGTGTGGGAAACGTCTCTCGTCACGGTTCGTGACCGTCGATCGGCTCGTTTGATTGGCTGTGATGTGATTATGATGGGCACCGACGCTCTTGATGGATATGGGAGAAGGTTCGAAAATTCCCACCGATAATTAAAGATACCCGCAAACTCGACAACTATTCGCATACCCATTGCTGTGGTAACTAATTCAGAAGATTCCATTCATCAGGCCAACACCAACACAACTCATCTGTAAAAGGTAGGGAAAGTGATTGCTACCTGTTCAGTAGATGTCATCGATCGATTCGTTTCAGAGTTTCCTACCTAGCCAAAGCTTCCTTCCTAGCATACCAAACGGTCTTCATCTGTTCCCACATGCTGTGCACTGCTCACAACGGACGACAAAAAAATGTATCCCATCCGTGACACCGGGGGTTCACGTGAGAACTGTAGGTGATTTCCTTTACTCTTTTTGTTACTGTTTTAATATTGTTCGTCATTACAACTCGAGTTTGCCTCTCGAACTTCTACACAAATTTTGCACAAAGCATAAGCACAAAATTGCCGAAAATGGATTCCAATACATTTATGCCTCTCAGCATTACTCGAGTATGCCAAATTCCCTCAAAAAAACCCTCTTAAAAGGCCATCGTGAAAAACCCAGAGATTCCTACAGGACAATGCGCTTGAACATTGAACAAAAAAAAATTAACAAAATCCATACTCAATCCATTCGACATTTTTCTATTCTATTTTCATGTTCTACACTTACTAGCAGTCGTGTAATTGTAAAAACATTGTATGAATACTTCAATCGAACGGCTTAATGTGCTCAAGTATAACTAATTATTTTTATCACTGTTGGTAATTCAGATTACTTCACTGTAGCATTGATTGTACAAAATTTACAACATGATTTAAATTTCCTCATTTACAACCTCTTCGCGATGGTAGATGTTACCAGCTAAGAAATTCCTTTAATAATGTTCACGTGTATTCGCAAAGACCTCCACACTATCCACTAAATAAATAGAAAGAGAGCGACAGACAAAAAGATCCTAAAAAGTTTGATGTCGTGAGTAGGTTTAAATTAGTGTACAATTATGTTTACACGAAGACGACGGCGAACATCAAGATGTTACATTTGACCAAAAAAGTATTTCCTACTTTCCTACTTTTTTAGAAAGTTCGAAACCATAGCTATACTCCCTCGGAAAAACGGAAGTAATGCTTTCGATCTTCAGCCATGAACGACTTCACAAACAAACTACACAGTTTTTCTGCATGATCCCAAAGAAAAAGAATATTACCACCCTTTTGAACACATTAAAGAGAAATTAAATCAAATCAACATTACTTTAGATTAGTTTTACGCTTCGTGTGATAAAGATTTCAAAGTTATGTAAAAAAAAATTCAAAAAAATGTTTGACTACGGTTTACTGACATACATTTACATTCACAAGCTAATGAGGCCAACAAGATTTGTCGCTCGCGATTATAGTATGTAAAACATTATTCTAACATCAGCAACCACCCGTGTAACATGTTTATAACTCAGGTCTTATCTGTTCATAGTCTTAAGCACTCAGTCACTCTAACTGTATTCCAAGAATGTTTCAAAATGTTAACGATGACATCTTGATTCACCAAGGGTGTAGATAAATGCTGGAAATGAAAAATTCCAACCCAGAGGATGAAACTCAGTCTTTTGATATTTGGAATTGAAAGTGCTGCATGCGTCACTCTTGTCTCATTGAGGTCACCTGTTAAACCTACACCTTCATCTGTTCCAGCGCGCCATTGAACGATAAGGCTAAGAATGAAGCATAAAACCCCTTGTGACGCGCCTTACCTGACACTATCTGCAACTGTTGAGTAAAATGTGGTACACGAAACATATTTCTTGAGTTTGACGATAAATTTATATAAAATATGACATGTTAATGCTCTGTGATAGTGCACGTTTTTTACAGAAAGTGTGAGCTCCTCCACAAAAAAGGCAAAATAGAAGGCCTTAAAGCTACGGTTAAATGGTGCCGACGCGATAAGATAGGCTACATAAGGACACACTCGCTAGGGATCGTTAAAAAAAGGTTTTCGGAGGTCATCTCGTGCTGCAAGACGTGTTAAATCGTACCGTCGCTCTCTATCCTTGTGCCCAGTCCAGCTGACGTTCTATATCACGAGCCCAATCCCATCAGCAAAGAGTCATGTGCTTTAATTATTACATCCATAAAACCCCAACCGAGGGCTTTATTCATGAAGTAGCATCAACCATATGTATCGCGTGCCACAAAGAGAACCCGAGACACTTATGGTCACGCTGTACACCTTTACAAAACATTACTTAATTAAATACAGGTTTACCTATTTCCTTCTGTAGCGAATTGATATCTAATATCAGAAACCTAGCAGGATCTCTCTGTTCTCCTTTTTTGATGATGGCTATCAACCCAACCTATTTTATCAACACAACCTATTTCAAACCTATTTTAAAAACTGATAATCAGAACCTGGTGATTCCTTTTACTATATTCATAGGACTTGCAATAAAATGCTTTCCACTATACTATTTTAATAACCATCCCCGAGGCCATCACCGCAATATAACACGGGCGGATTCTCAGTATGTTGTAATAGTTCACACACATCCTCAGTACACAGCATTTGATAGAAATGTATTTTAAGGGATACCAAGGCAGCGAGAACCGTGTAAGTAATGACGCAGCCCAAAATGCAACCTATTAACGGTGCACATATGGTGACGATGCTGACCGGTAAGGATCTCGACTGACTAGCACTACGTCTAAATTCACTCGTCCACAACCTGTGCAACCGACCGAAAAGGTGTCATTAATAATATTTAGATACCAAATCGATTCGATACGCAATGAGCAGAAGGATAATGAAAGTCCAAACACAATTGCCAACACTACCACCAACACCGCATGCCATCTGACAGGCATCAGGATAGAAGCGGGATAAGAAAGGCCCATTCGAAGGGATGAACCAGCGATGGAGGCAATGATAAATCGATTCCAAACAGCGGGTCAAGTATGGCGGTGGACGGTACCCTGCATTATAGCAGAATGTCAATAACAAGATCATGATGGTAGTTGCTGGTGTGACTAATAAGCACCAAAACAGGAATTGGATTTTAAAAATAAAAGACGAGCAAAGATACGCCGATGGGTGCATTCACTATGTTCAAAACACATGTTGCAACTCTCAGCTCATCAGGGCGTGTACCGGATAATGGGGAACAAGTGTTCGTTAATATAACCGGCACAAGAGAGAGAGCGATTTTCGTGCTATGATGCATGGCATAAAACAAATAAAAAAAAATGGAATGTAAAAATAGTAAATTGCAAAATACAAGATGCATGGCATACATTCTCAATTAGACTTTATCATCAGAGCTATCTTCCTGATATGGTTTTTATTTCACAAATGGTTCATAGTAGAGCAAAACATGCTGAGATTGGGATGGAGTGCTAACCTAGCTACCTCGTAGTGAAGCGAGCCAAACTTCCTCGTATTGAATCGATAAGTGAGTAAACCGATTTCCACAATACACTGCTTAATAAACGACGAACTGCTTCTTCGTTGGTACGCGAACCTTCGATGCTTATCAGAATCACGAGAATCGCATTCTGTAACCTCAACGGGTGGAGAAATTCCCTTCGCAACTGGACCATAGGCATTTCCGATTTTCAACCAGCTTGCTTGTGGTAAACCAACTTACATATGACTGATCTGAAGTTGAAGTAGAAATGCACTTGTATAGCTTTTTTCGAAGTTCGCTTCGACCTTTCGTAAGAAGGTGATTCTGGTACCGGTCATTTTGTTTCAGTCAAAGTTACCAGTTACCATATTTAACCAACCGAAAATCTAAGAAACAGATCAATTAGAGGCAAATTAGTATTCATCAACATATTTTTGCACACAAGATGTTGCTGAACTTCAGCAGATGATGAATCCTTTCAGGCGCCCTGACAATAACCAACCTAAGGATGAAGAATATTAATATTTTGTGACTATTACTCTGTGGAAAATGAAACAGATAAAACCTATTTCCAGATTTATCTTATACTTGAAAAGATTTAACTTATCAGAAATTCAATACCACCCCGTCGCTTTGGACACTTACTACTCGAGAGGTTCTTCTAATACGTTCTAATGTGTATCATGAGATTAAATTGTGTTCCAAAAACGCAAGCGAGCGAGAAAGGTGAACACCAACAAGCACCTAGCCACCAAGTTAGGGTCCGTATGGATTTTTAGTGAAATCCGATAATTTCTATAAAATCATTTAAGCACCATCCGAACAATCATGCATTTTATGATCAACGACAACGGTCTCATTTACGACACTCATTTATCTTTTTATTTTTATTTGTGGTCTACATAACGAATTGAATGATAGATCCAATGGAATTGCATCTAACTGAGTTTTCACCATTCAATATTTACATTTCATCATTTTAATTTGTTTTAGTTTTCCACTCCTTTCTTAATGAATCGTTTTTCCAATTAAATAATAATGTATTTAATTTTTACTGAAATAACAATAAACTGACACGTACTTACCAAATCCACTTGCCACAATACTATTCCATTCATTCTTGAAGATAAGCAAAATGTCGTCTTTACTCTTCGGAAAAATCTTTGCAGGAAGATAAACACTGACACACCGGCTCCACTGTTACAGTATCCGATTACCGTTACCGGTTTATTCGCTTCTGCCAATAAAAGTAAGTCTCCGGCGTTGTCCTTTAAACACCTTAAACGGTCGAGTGTGAAGATAAATTCAGCAAATGTTGACCCGTCTTCAACACACGTTGCTAAACTTTGGGACCAATCGTGGCAGTCTGAACACTTGCTTCGAATTCCAAGCCACAAATTGAAAGCCATCGTAAAGCAGCATCACCATCGGTGAGTGTCTGCAGCGACATGGTAAACCAAAGCGGTACGGTACTCAACATGGGAGCATCGCAACGCCAAACAGCGATAAGAACACCATCCACACCAGCATAGGTTTCAACAAAAAAGGTTTTCGGGCAGAACGGTAAGACACTTAGAATGTGTTCGGCATGACGTTTGCAGGCGCGAAAACAGCGGCATCGCCCACGACCACAACAAACGAAACAAAGGAGGAGTCCTCAGAGGGTATAAGGTAGCACATGTGATACCTAGCAAACGAAACAGAATTCAAAAACAAGCCAGATACCTTCCGGGAGCAGGAGGTAGAGCAATTAATTCCGACAACGTCCTCGGTCGATCTGAGATGGCGACCGCCCTATGGGAGCTGCTTCGCAATGTTGCAGCTTCCCCAACCGTATTGATACAGTCGCGGCAACTGTTTGTATATTATTCTCTTTCGTAGTTTTCTTAACAGTACCCGTCAACTTGTTTTCATGAAAGTTGTCGAAAAGTTATATACGCCCGAGGCAGTAAATTAAGCAAATTTAATAAGACTTCCTACATAGAATTGTACGATCATAAAAACAGTCAATACCTTCTTCGCAAAACAGAAAACAACATAATATTGTTTGCTGTACAACTTAATCGTTAAATTGGTTAAATGTGGCCCTTCCTGGCCTTGTCCTACCAACTAGCCAAGATTTAACAACTCACAAACTAGAAACACGCAAGCTGATATAAAAGTGGAACCAACACAAACCGTTACAAATTTTAACTTTCATTCAGCGGACGTAAAAAATGGTTAAGCAAAAATAGTTCGGACTGCAAAAACAACGATTCAGGATGATAAAGACTAATGATCACAAAATATATAAACCAATTTAAAACGATGCTAAATATATAAAGCAGTTTAAACGGCGAGGCGCCAACCAGCGAACTCCTGTGTCGCAATGTCACGTGCAAAGATACGATGGGGCTAGGTTCCTCGTCTTCACCACTCCACCATCCCACAAGATTCCATAGGATGCTATCTACACGCAACCAACGGAAACTGAAGACCCTTGGATCGTACTCTCATTTGCCCAGAAGGCGTACAGATCTTAACAGCCGAATCAGTATAAACAGGGTAGAGAGGTCATAACTGCACCAGCAGCATGATTCTCAACTGTGCGGCCAACTGTATTGCATAGTTACCCGTCACTTTTTTATTTCTATCTCCACATCCTCAATCCACGATCAGCGGGATAGTGTGCCTCGAACTGCAAGGTTCGGTGTGCTCAAGTCTCGTCTACCATTTCTCTAAATGTGCAGCAGCCTCCGGGTGCCGTATGGTATCGTACACCCCATTGTGCTCAACGAAGAAGCTTTCAACTCAATACGGCACATAAAGTGAGGGTCTTTGGTGCTTAATTTGCCGACTACAGTCAGCGATCGTAGAGTACTGGATTCGTTTCAAACCGTACTTGCCGTGGATACTAGACTGCCGACCAGTGGATCTGTGATGTGAGTAATTTGTCGGTGGTGATCTAGCCGGTTACTATTGAGGGCCAGGTTCAGGGGCTCGTCGAGGTCGTTCCCGATACCCTTCTGATAGCATGCACCAATCCCGGGAGAAATTGATCGGTGGAACTGCTTCTTGATTGCACAACAACAATCGCAATGGAGTAAGATCAGCCTGCTGGATCTCGCCAAACCGAACCAATCGATGAGAAGTAGCGGTCAATTTCAATAAATAATGGCTAAATTTAACCGAATACTGATAATCAATTTATTACTGTACTCCCCCATGCTACTCCACTATTTGTTTAAACAGGAACTACTCAGAAGTCGACTCTAGACTCCCCGTGGATACCGTTTCAATCTGATACACCGACCAAAAGAAAAGAGTCCGCGCATGCGGCCATAGCGCTTGACAAACATATTTTTTGCATGCCAAGCCAGCCAGCGACAACGGATCGCAGTTGGGTGCAAATAGTTGTAGATCACTATAAACCCAAGGTGATCGCTTTCAACGTTTCACTGACATTCTTTTTTTTGTTTTTCTTCTACCATATTTCATAACATTAATGGGAATTTGAAGTTTAGCTTTTAAATATCACTAAAACCAAATATATGTTTACAGTCGGTCGTATTTATTCACTTTTTTGTGTTGTAACTGCTAAATGTTACTTTAGTTATTTTACAACATTCTGGATTACAATTTCTAGCATCTTTCACAATTTTATTATATAGCTTTCGCCTACCGGTAGGAGTCCAACGCAAATTATCGACGTTGACCATTTCGTCTATTCATAAAATTAGAAAGATGACATCCGACGTTGACTGGCTCTAAAGTCACTAGCATTACTGGATGCATCTAGACTCTGCAGAGACTCTTCTAGTTCGATACCCTCCGCTAGACTCTCAGTGTTCAATTGTGCAATAGAAGTATACTATCAACATGATCATCACCATAACTATCATTGTCAGCATCATCATCATCATCATCATCATCTCATCTGCAATTTCCTTCAACAAACGGCTGTAAATTGTTGCTTCACTGTCAGTGTTGGCGTGAAAATATCATGTTCAACCTGTCCGCTCTAACTGCTGCCGACATTAATCTTTGCTACGGGCTCTGAACGATCTGCACTAGACAGTAACGAAACATAACAGCTTCAACAAAGTGTTCTCATTGACCAATCCAATCATCTGCCCACTACCGCTTAGACCTACACATTTCACTTTCTTCTCCGCTATATAGTTTTCGCATTTCATCTGCACCTCTGTACCTCTGAGAGAACAGGAAATTTTCCTGTATCAAATGCAAAAAACCCATCAATAGCCATATTAATTCGTTCGTTCGGTCCAAAACGAAAGCATACCAACATTAGGGATGATTGCCAACATTTAGTCTTTTTTCATAGGTTTCTTCTGTGATTACAGTGGATTGCATTGGAGATATGGTTTGTTATCTCCTTAGTGAACGGTCTGTTCAATTGAAGTGGCAGAAATGTCAGATAAAGCACTATTTCCGATCACCAGCGCAATCGGCTCCAAAAACCCAATCAAACAAGCAAAGTTCGACAAACCAATGCGGAATATGTCGAGCTATCCGAAGAAATGGATGCGTAAACGAGTGGTGTATGGCGCGTGTTCCTTTTGGCTGCAGAAGGAGCGGTCCAACAACCGTTTACAACTAAAAAAAGCCACACGAATAATATTATAGTGCCGTACAACACTAATTCTAAAATCTCATTTAACACCATTTCCATCCCAGCTGAGATCTCTTTATCGACTCTAACATCATCAAAGAGACAAAGATAGCGAAATTTATCATTTACATGAATATGTTATTTCAAACGAATACCATGACACGATTTGGCTCCCGAGCCTGCCATTAAAAGATGTTCCTCCAGCTACCCATAGTGACGATTGGTTGCTTGACCTTGCCTGCAATATATTGTATTACATTCAGATTAAGAGCAGCTCGATATGGAATGTATCGTTGCGAGCTCCTGATAATATTCTAGAACATAGAAGATCGCAAAAATAGGAAGCATAACAAAAAGCTAGACTATCAACTAAAACGTAAAAGCTAATGATCAAACATCCCATCAAACTCGTATCAAATATCGATACTGTGCTTGTCATATGAAGGTTCTATTTTTTATTAAAAGAACGAAATCATAAAACCTACACATAGACAGCTTGTCTCGAAAAGAATAGTTTCAATCAACGTTACCACGTCTTGCTGACCGGAAATGTGCAACATCCACAAATTTGATCTATACACAGCATTTTTGTGTTGCGATTCTATCTGAAAAACAGCTACAATGTCCTTTTCTGGACATCAGTCCAAGATCGTGAACACGAGAGCAGATTGTATCGCTTCCTATCAGACAACAGAAAACGCGCTCCAAGAATTACAACCATACTGCTATCGCTCTATCGATCGTAATCATACTTGAAGATCATGCCTTGTTATAAAGCAAAAGAGAAACAAAAAGATAAAATGCTAGAAATTTAAATATTGCACGACACACAGTCGAGCTAAGAGTCCGAATGTCCCTTTAGATGACCATGGCCGTGAACCAACAAGAGAATTTATGGGTTTTCCCGCGAAACAGCCATCTGTCAGCATCCCGAGCCCATGAAGTAGGTGTCGAAACTAACAGGCTCATCCGCTCCTCTTGGTCCACGCCCCGAGACAACATGCAACACAACTGGTCGCGTGCATCCTATCAAACTGAACATAAGCAACAAGACCTAAGCAAGACCTAAGCACTTAAGGCTAGACAGGCAAACAGACAAGCTTTTTCGAGAAAACCCTTCTAAGGACCGAACGAAGGTTCTTCAAAAAGTTCACTTATGAGATTCCAAACTCTTTTAAACCGTGCTCTCACCATTACTCTAGAAAATAGACTTATATGAAACACAACGATTGCGATTGTCTATTTATATATATATTGTTCAGGTTTGGATGAATGTCAAGTGCAAAACGACACTTTATTGCCGCGTGCATGCTGGGTAAACAACTTGTCATTTGTAAACCTTCTTCGGATGGTTGAATAGCCATATGGTCTCTTACCAAAGCTTTCATCTCACATTTCGTGATCTCATCAAATTCATGAAAGTAATATATTGCTCCCAGCACTCCTAGCGCCACTTGCTATGGGCAAAAACAAACAACGTTCACTGTTGCCTTCGGCAAAAACTGCTCAGTTCACGCACGCCTTCGAACGATCCCAATGTTCCTTCCTGGTATTCGGGCAGCTAGCCATCGTGCTTATGGTAACTTGTTGGTTTTGAATTCCATTCACAAACGGCCCAATAGTGTGCTGACACAACGAACATATGTATAAATTCAGTACATTCCCTTAAATGGTTTTTATCGCCAGCTCCTTCTTGATTTTCCTTTTGTTTAAAGGACCCACGCGTGCCGAACTTCATTTGGTTCTAATTATTCATGGCGCAGCTGCTCTCTGCATACCATTTTACTTCAAATAATCCCCATTTACGGTGATGCTGACATTCAGCTTCTAATCCTGAGCCAACGAGTTTTGGTCCCTTTGACTATTAAATGGACTAGCTCTTAGCTCTCAGCTTGACTTCTATTCCTATTAATCCTATATTGTACCTTTTCTCAAAAACTTCTACTTCTAAGTGGATACTTATTACTTTGCGAATTTAGACTTTTTTTCGTGGAAATAAGATCCGCTTCAAAGTGGCACAGCTTATTCCGAGAAAGATCACCCGTTGCAAACTAAACAATATTCAACTAGGTTTAACTCGGTATAAGTATAAAAAAGAAAAATATTAAGAAATTGAAGCAATATTTTCACGAAAGCCTTTGAAACATGTGTCACTAGCAATACTGACAGCAAAAGAGTTTTTCATGGTTCGATGAAGGGGCAAATCTTAAAGCAACAGCTAACATACTAAAATGTTGTAATATTTTTTCATTTATCACGCGCTGCTTTCATCGTTCTCATTTTTCGCTCTCACTTGCTTGCACTCTCTTAGCGTTACATCCATCGTTACGCTTTTCTAAAATTTATATTATGTAGAAAATAATATTTAACAAGCATAACAAAAGAAAGAACTTGAAATATCAAAACCAATTGCATAATAAATATCCAACTGCATAATTAAGACATTAGGCTCCATTAATCTAACGGATGTCTAATAAAGCAAAGTGGTATTAAAACCGTTTATTACAATAGCAAAGAAATGTATTTTCCTCCTGATTGACTATCATTTAGTATTATGCAAATTCGTAACCATGGAAATCGTGCATCTAATTTTACAGCAAGTGATGGACTAACATTCCAATTCCTGCTTCTTCTGCTTCCTTCGCTGCATCGTCAACTTAAGAATCTATTTGCCAGTACAAACCACTGGCAATTATATCATAATCCAGTTCAATCCATCCATCGGCGGAAAATGCTTCAAATAAACAGGCCACATTGTCATAGAGGATATATGGCATTGTCATAAAACACTCGGTTCAGTTTATTATCAACTACGCTAGAAACAGTAACAGTAGTCATCGTCGTCATTATTATCTCAATATTCTATATTGACCACTACATTGCATCTTTGTCTCATAAAATTAGATTTAGTTTGGAGATCCACTCTTTTTTTCATTTCTTGTCTTTCGCAGCTTTAATTAGTCTATCACGATACATTAGTGAATGTCATGAGCCCTTGATATGTGATCAGAATGTTCGCAATATCTCTGTGCCTTTTGGTATATCACAAGTCGAGTCGAA
Organism: Anopheles darlingi; assembly: GCF_943734745.1. Taxonomy (NCBI): domain Eukaryota; kingdom Metazoa; phylum Arthropoda; class Insecta; order Diptera; family Culicidae; genus Anopheles; species Anopheles darlingi. The sequence goes on from NC_064874.1 coordinate 94,789,068, forward strand.
ATTAACATGAATAACAATAATATGAACTCCAAAAATACAATAGCTACTCTAATGAACAAATAAAACATCTTAAATAAATTTATAATAATAATAAGGGATCATGGTTCGTAGAGTTTTCAGGGTACGATTAGTCTAAAAGGCACTCTTTTTATACTCAACAGGCGTTGTTATCAGTCCAATGGGAAGCTACAAAATTACGCACAAACTTAAGTCATCATTGAGTCATTTTGAATCATTCAACGAAATTGTCTCGCAGGGAGCGAGTCATGCGACAGAGGAAAATAAAATGGTGAAGAGAGTAAAAAAGAAAAAAATGCTTTTCCCGGAGTTGATCTACTTTACATCACATAGTTTTACAATTATTTGTCTAGGTGTAGCAGGAACGAAGCACGATTATTTGAAACTCTGCCAAAATGGTTGCTTGATGGACACACTGATTAGCTTGTGCGATGTTTTCAAGGCATCGACAAGTGAACTACCAGTCAATCCCTGTGCCTGAAATCAAACGTTTCATTGTTTTTTGTTGTATGGTAACCGCAAAGGTAAGTTTGTTGGACGAAAGCAGAGCTTTTAAAAAGATGAGAAAAGTGTGAGATGGAGGAGCGTCTTGCCCTCTACAAGTTACGAAGCGATGAGGCACGGTTTTCGTGGATCAATTAATCTTCACGTCCGGCGCACGAACCTGTAAATAGCTCGATCCCCCGACTGTCAAAAAATAGAAAAAGCATGGTTTGGGGATGACCCCGGGATACGGTACAACGTTGTGCCCCGAAAGTGAGAGTTACGAACGTTGGATATATGATGGCTTTCGTTTCAATATCGCGCCCAAATGGCGCTCAACCATGAATTCATCGTCTTTCACATTCGCATCTCAACATGAAACCCCACTGCTGCCATCTCCTCTTCATTCCCACAACCTCCGATCGTCATGCTTCTCGCTGGCCTTTCTTTTAAATCGATCCACATAATTCCCGCAGAGAACTCGATCGTGCTGCGTTTTGTAACAAATTTCATGCATGTAAAAGATTGTTCACTTGCTGGCGTTTAACTCCGCGATCTTGCTTGCCTCTCACATCCGTATGACACATTTTCTACTGCAATTGTTGGTGTACGATCAATTGTTATGAGTGCAAAACGGATCCGGGAAAGTTATGTACTCGCCATTCAAATACTATGTGCTTATTGCTGACGGCTTAGTCGGTGAAGGCTCAACAGGTGGATATTATTCTTTTAAAAGAATTTATTGTTTACGAATCAATTGCTTCATTCTCATGTTCTTCCCATCTATTTTGCTATCCGGCTGTTGACTGGAAGTGTTTTGATAAACTGACTTACTACTGGGTCCAAAAAGTAATGTGACATTGGATGTATTTTGAAAATTCCTTAATTTTTCTTCCAAATCTATTTTTTTGCCATCAATGTAATCCCTCCCAGACACAATGCACTTATGCCGACGAATTTTCCAGTTTTCTAAACACGCGAAAATGTCGTCTTTAGGAATGGCCTTCAACACCTTTTTCGCAGCGGCTTGAATCTGCTCTATCTTGTCCAAACAGTGTTCCCGGAACGAAATTTTGGGCTTGTCTAATAGCCAGAAGCCAAATGTAACCAAATCAGGCGCATACGGGTTTATCGGAACGATATGAATAAAAATTATTGGCAAAAAAGTCACACAAAAACCAACGAAGTGTTAGATGGTGCATTATCGTGATCAAACACTGACGCGCTTAAGATGAAAAACATCCTTCCAAATGTAATTAGCGGATATGTTTGATATGCCAATATCATCAACAAAGTCTCTTGTTGTTAATCGACGGTTTTCCAACACCAAATCTTTGATTTTTTGGACGTGAACTGCATCGATTGTCGTTTGTGTTAAATATTAAAAAATATTTTTAATCGTAGATACCAACGTTGAATAATCGTGATCGTATAATCGTCAACAGTATTTGCCTTATATTCAACGGACTGTCTTCTCAAATAACTAATTCTAAGGAGACGAGCACAAACGGAAAACCTTTTCATCGATGCAAACTCTCATTTGGGCCAAACAAAGGAAGATTTCGCATACGCCATTGCGATGGAGCGAGGCGAGGAAATATTTAATAATTAATTTCCGATTTTCTTTGAGATGGTGAGAAACGATGTGAAACAACCGAATAATTAAGTCATTAAAGGAGTATGTACTGTTACGCCGCTGTGTTCTTCGACGCTTACAACTACCGGGGGTATAAAAAAATAATTGACCGGACATAAAAAGGGGAATGGTGATAAAGTAGTTTGAGCAACAAATTGAGCAGAAAATACATTCGTTTTACGTTGCTTGGATGTATAACAGCGATTCGTTTACTGAAATGTTTTTGTATCGGTCAACTGATGCTGCAATTCATGATCGACGAATACCCCCGATGCTCCTAAATGTTTTTTATCGACACTGTTGATTTTTTTTGTGTTGTTCCATGAATTGATTAATCTCACTAATGGTCCCCGGATGGTCTGTTATGGTTACGTCACCTGTTGCTCCAAGTATCAGGCGCACATTCCTGAAAAGATTTAATCAAACACATCTCGTTTTGTATGCTTATCCTTATAGGAAATCACAGATTATTATTCAGTATAATCCAGAAGTTTCATCATCACGCTCGCTGCTAACAAAGGGTATAGAACAAACTTAACATTTATTCACAAAACAAATTGACAAAACCGATCTTTAAGTTGTATGACAACCGCAATAAACAGCCTCCTTAGTTCCGTTTGGTCGTCCGAGAGCCGTCAGCAATGCGTAAGTAATTTGATAGTGCCACTACTGGTAATGAACGGAGCATCACACCAACATACCATGGCCCCATCTGAAGAACAACAATTGATAAAAGCATACAACTTTTGTGTGACCATCAGAACAGCACCATTCGACAATAATGAGATTCTAGCCATAGATCTCCATTGATGGTGTGTTGCTGCCGATGAAGGAGACATACCCTTCCAACATACTATCATACAGGGTTGTATACAGCTGACAGCTAGTAAACCCCACTCTGCTCTCTGCAACCCTGCATTTGCTACTGATTCGCCATAGTCAACCTATCTTTTTCCACAATCAAAACAAACACCGGAGTAGAAATGCGAGATTAACTAACTACTAATCACAAAACCTACACTGTTAGCGTTGTGTAAGTACATGCCGGCAAGCTCAAAGGAGAATCTCCACTATTGACTGTGTAATAAGTCGTGTGAAACATTGCACTTGAACATCATCATTCACTGGATGCGAAGCTGCAAACCGAATGACTTGGTCACCAGCACACCAATAGCGAACTAACACATGTACCTATCAAGGCAAATATGATCTTCAATACATTTTATTACAATGCAACAAAAGATCACTCTGCCTGGAAGGAAAAGACACTTTCCCGAGAACACATCTTTTTTGTTGCTGATCTCAACGGAATTGCCAAGAAAAGGTTTGCGCATGTGCACAATGACGGTTGTCAATTACATTTATCAACCGTACCTGAATGCCGGTTTACTGTACGCTATGGTAGAACCGTAAAGGATTGAGTAAGAAAGGAAAAGAGATATTTATTTGTATAATACGCAATTATTTTTACGCTATTGTAAGCATTCGTGGTCGGGTAGTTTCTTTTGCTGGCTGCAAACCTCCAGCTATAACTATAAGTTCTTTTGATAGATCTCTTCAGCTATAACTATAAGTTTTTTTAATAAAAGCGCACGTGGCTGAAGAGTGGATAATAACAGCAAATACACACATTAATCTCATTATCAATCGTTAGAACAAACTTGAATTGTACAAATGACATGCTGACGCTGCTTTGAGGCTATATTCGTGGATAACAGTTTAAAGGCACTCAATGTTCTTCTCATTGTAAATAGTGTTTAATTTTATATAAATTGCTGTGTTACAACCTCGCAGTACTGAAGCCAAACAGTTAAAAAAAATCCTACTTTCTCTGTCGCTCTCTTTCTTGCTATGGTTCTGGTTCTCTGATGGTTTTTCAACGCTATTACAATTAAGCTGTACTCTGACTAAACACCTGCAACTGAAACCAATGCAGTGGGCATGGAGTACACCATAAAGCGAAAGGCGCTGGGTGAGCATAAAACTATTGGCAAATAATAAATTAAGGCAGGGGATCAGGTTAAAGTGCTGTGAGGTTTGAGTGTGTCCTCAAGAAGGTACATAATATTTTTATATAGTTAGTTTTATGGTCTAATGAATACTTTACATTTAAGTGTAACAAATACACGCTGACGATAAAAGTTCAGTTTTGCAACGCTTTGCATTGCCAGCTACTCTTCTTCAACAAACGGTCACGTAATACGCAAAGTATCTTTCGGCAGTTCGAGGCAGTACTAGCTTCACTAAACAGCTGGTTTCTATGGGAAAATGTGTGCACTAATTGCGCGAAATTGCTGGGCCCTTGAATTAAGGCACGTCTGTACAGTTTAAGTTGATCTCCAGTCGCCAGTTGCTTCGCTATTTCATTGACCCATATTAACGACCATTATGCTAGCAGTGATATACGGTGGCTAAATCATTGCAATTCTGCTATTCGATCATAATTGATTCTTGATCATAATATTAAATAATATCATTTTCAATAATTTCAAAACAAATATTGAACATATTTAATATATGTAATAATAATAAATATAGCAATTATTTTTATTGCATTTTATTTAAAACTAGTTGACCCTGCAAACCACGTTCTGCCACTCTTGAAGCCTCTTTTAATTTCGACTGCGCAATCCTAACGTATGTGTTAAAAAAAGAGACAAAATTTGATAAGAAAAAAACTAAGACAGATAATTGTGTTCTGTAAATTACATATGGAAGGTAATTGCATCACTCAAAACGGTAGCGATCGAAAACATATTTGTGCACATGTTTTCTAGTTATTTCTGTGCTTTTTTATTGTAGCAATCTTCACTATTTTCGCCATCTCGTTTAGAGTTCGACGGATAAAGGTTTCAATTTTTGCAAGTAAAATGATAAAATAACCTTCCATATTCAGTTTTGCAGAACTAAATTATCTTTCATTTCTCATAAAATCATCTGTCATAAAAGTACCGCAGTACGCGATGATGATCAAATTAGAGTAAGAATATAGAATTCATCGAAGTATGCATTGGAGCAGAGTTTTTGTCATCCAATGTTTTGAAATAAAATCAAATCAAATAGGCTGTGAAGAGGAAAGCCAGAGAAAGAGTTTCAATTTGCCATAAAAGGACAAAATTTTCTCAATATTTCTCAACGTATAAACAACGTATCAACATGAAGCAGACCAAGACGAATTCATAGCGCCAAGAATGACCGAAATCGGTTCATACGTTCTCATGTTATGGGCATTCGAAAGTGCGCTACTTTCATTTATATATATAGATAGATATAGAATAAAATATAGATATATATATTATTCAATAGTCAGACAGAAATTTCAGACAGAATAATTCGACAGAAAATAGTCGACCTATTTTCTGTTATTATATCTTACATGCACAATTCGTAACGTGGTGTAAAATATTCTTCAAGGACCGAATAATGGTATTACAGCTTATTCTATATAATAGTGATAATATAATAAGTATCCAAATATGGCAATTCGGTTGGGACCCGCAATTCATGTTAACATTAGGTCTTTGCTGTGCTTTAATGCTTTCATGATGCTTTAAAGTAAAACCTAAAACAACGCACGATCCCTCTGATCTGCAAATCCTACCCCATTATCTTACCGAGGAAAGCAGCTAAACATAAAAACTATCATCAACAACTAGAGTATTTATCCAATCGTGACAAAACCAAAACAGTCCGAAAATTCTCCTTCTATTCTTCTTTCAGTTACTGAAGCTTAAGAGCTAACACCAGCGCCAATCTAGTGCGGCGAGATACATCAAAGAGTACCCTATGGCAATTCGATAGAGTCCCGTATTCTGTTTCTCTCCTCGCTATCATCTGACCACACATAAAGTTTATAACAGGTATTTTTCTGCTTATGATTGTACACACCGGTACCGGTCGATCAGTGGTTCGGAGCCCTGCTTCTTCCACTTTTATCCTAAGTTCATCAATTCAATCGCCACACAAACATAATATTTTTCAGCATAATGATATATATTCCTTAACACATACGCTTCTTTCCCTAAAGTGCAGCATGTTTCTTTTATGTAGTAGTTCTAGAAAACTGCACCAAACAGACGACAAGGAGTTACTGCCAGCGTTATGAGATTTATGCATAATGGTCAGAATGGAACTTTATTTGGTGTCATTTCTTTTTGAGGCGAATTTTTTTCGCTTCCTGTAGTTGAAAGAACAGAGAAGAACCATGAATAACATTCCCGCGTTATCTTACCCAGGAATGGTGTGAATCTTGGACCCAAAGAAATCATTAGAAACATTGAACGGATGGCTCGACCACAAAATATAAGCCGCAAAGAAAGGCAACACGTTAATATGATGGTAGCGGAGATCAAACTGGATCCCTAAACAAGGTCGAGAAGCGTTCATTAGGTTTAGGTGTCCCAGTGATACTCACAAGCATGATGACCACACCTTACCGTTCCTCAACACGGTCTAGATTTTCTACTGTCAAGATCTTTAAATGAAACGGTGGTCCGGTGGTCTTTGCGGTGTATACCAATGCTCAGCATCTAGTTTCCGGAACTCCTATAAGTGTTAGCAGACACTGCTCCATGTGTGAATAAAGTATCGAAAAGCGTATCGTGGGTTCGGAAAGCAGCTCGATACGTTCGTGGAAAGTTGAATCCATGGTTTCAATAAACCACAGTAAATGCGAAAGTCATTGTTCATTCTCTCGCTTATACATACGTTTTAATAAATGTCTGTCTTCAGAAGCTTGCGGTTTTTGCAATCGAAGAAGATAATTTGCATAGAAGAAGAGTTCCGGTCGGTTAGAAAAGGTCCGCAGTCCGGTGGCTACCACAGGATAAAACGTAGTAGTAAATGAGCAATGACCACCCATACCGACCGTCATATGGTTCGTGTTGTGAAAAAAAAATCCTTTTGTGACCTTACGTGTTTTGAAACAAGATTTGAACCTGTCAATGAGCACTGCAACCATTCGTAAAAGGTTGATAGAAGCCAAACTGCCAGCTCGGAGGCCCAGAAAAGTGCCCCTGCTTACAGCGCGGAACATTCTTAATAGGTTGAATTTCGCGAAATCACTCATCAATTGGATGGATTGGTTGATACGCGATTTTGTCTTCCAACGGAGATTTGTCAAGTGGTTTAAGTTTTTGTGATTATTGTGGTTAGGACAAAAACTACGTTCAGTACATCAAGAACTATTTGTGATGAAATGAAAATGGTTTGATTTTAATTGACTCATTATGCATTAACAAAAAGAGACAAAATTTGGACGATGATAAGAAAAAAAACTATGACAGATAATTTAGTTCTGTAAACTGAATATGGAAGGTATTATTTTCAATTTACTTGCAAAAAACATGAACCCTCTGTCAGTCGAGCTCTAAACTAGATAACGCTCTAAACTAGAAACTCAATTATCTGTCTTAGTTTTTTTTCTTATTACCATTCCAATTTTATCTCTTATTTTTGAACGCATACCTTAGGATTACACAGTCGAATGTTTAATAAAATCAAAATAAATTTATTATTTAAAGAATTCTCATTTCCTAACATTAAAATGCAAAGTGCTAAGAATCACCAACATAAAATGTGTATAATATACGAGAATTTTTAGAGCTAAGCTAGTGTCCACTATCATGGACCTAGCTATACCTTGTCAAAAGTGGTGTCATACAACATAACTGTATCACCCTAACGACTGTAGAATCACCGAAAATCATCTGTAGAAAACAAATTACTCGTGTCAAATGATGCGAAGAGATATTACCTCTGGTCAGACAGGCATAACCATGTTTAAAAGATAAATATTTTCGTAATATTGATCCGTTACGCCGTTCCCTAGATTGGATAGCGACGAGATTTAAGGCGAAAAGGCGTACAGTGGGTACAAAAGAGCGCTGTAAGGGGTCAGCCAGCGCCCTCGTCCAATTGAAGTCCATGATTGACGGGAATTCGATTTGGTTCATTTTTCTCTCTAACACCATTTTGTTAGCTGGAAAATGCCGCGTATGAAAGTCATTCACAGATGATCCTTTAAAGTAGCACGTACCGCCGTGCACCTATACCTAATGGTTCAGTACCAGTGACCTTCGAACCAATAGTTTCAATCAGCACATGATGATCTCATTCCTCCCAAAAGGTACGCGTTCACATCCAATCAACTGACCGCCCTTTACCACGCATTTGAGTTGCAGACCAACATGAGAGTTGAGCTGGCCAAACAGTCAATTGAAAGGAGGCTTCACCAAATGTAAAGATGGTTAAGTAACTTGTCTAAACCTTCGCTTTCATTTTTCTTACCCAACAGGTATCGGGAGAGCCCTCTTAACTCATTGTAAATCAATGAAGCATAGTGCAAATCAGATGTCCTTCCTAACGGTGAGTTAACTTATCAAAATATTTATCTCACATTTACACTTATCAATTCCGTTAAATGATTTAAACCTCAGTGCTCCATTTTGACACCCTAGGTTATGCTCTACTTTAGGATTGTCAGGCGATGATTTGATCAATTTTAAACTAGTTCGATGTAGAACGAACAGGTTCTTGAATAAATTGATCGACTATAAGTTTCTTTAGTTATTATTTATTTTACGAACTGAGAACAGTCTAATGTTGTTGTTAAGTTTGATTGATTTCCTGACCACCAGCGATGTTGGAGGTGCTTGACCGATCACCACATGCTGTTATAGCACTTGCGATCAACCCATTCGAAGTGTTTGAAGGAATTTCAAAATTAAATAATTGAAATCCTACTCACGTGCCCCTAGCTAAAGCGATTGGAGAAGCCTTTTGCCTCGAATTTCCGATGTAAACAGCACGATTACGGCACGAGCCACCACTTCGAATGGAAGTGGCCCAATCACCTGCCAGATCGCCCCCTCGATATCCAATTCAGGTTCTAAGTTTGTTTTGTTTGCTCTTTGTAGTGCTATGATCGACCGATTAGTGATCAGCCGAATTGGAACTCATTCATCGATCAAATTCGGTTACAAACACGTAGTTACGTTTGTGTTTGGTTTGCAAACGATTCGTTGATTGGGGAGGTTATGTCCGCTTGTGTCCACATCGACGGAACTGATTTTATCTTGGGCTCCACCCTGGGTGGTTGGTCATGGTAACAGATTCGATTGTCTGATTATTACGCCAAAAATTCATTCCAAATCAGTCATCATCTTATCCTCCACACAAATCATTTATCAATAAAACACTCGTTGGATCGTTGGAAAGGGAACAGAGCAATCGTCACCAATGTGCACCGAAGTCCTAATCGGTCACATTCGGCCCCTTTCAAACAGCCTAATTTGTTCCACTGCCATCCGAGTGTCAATAGGTAATTTAGTTCCAAAAAGTTTGACAATCTATTCAGGCCGCCTGTCCATCATTTGGAGTGCTCCTCACAACACTACAGCCGATGGAGTTCCTTAATGATAGGTCATTAATTTTGATTCGATTGCATTTTAGAGCCCAAATAGCCGCTGTTAACCGGGATTTGATATTTACTTCGTTTTTTTTTTTTCGAACAAGGCGCTAAAATTATGCTAAATAAAATATATATGCTTTCTTTCTATGTATCAAAAAAGAAGAGGATGTCTTGTAGTAGTCTTCTGTCCGGTGTTTCTTTTGACGTAAAATGGTTACGATTCATGAATTCCTATAATTTCAAATGACTCAACCAAAAATCTCATTTTTTAATAAGATCATGACATTAACGGCTATTATATTCTAGACGAACCGAACAACGCTCAACACAAACCACCACTTCAAATGATCCAAATTTTCAATTTTAATTCAAAAATAGGTGTGAAGAAATCCGAGCATCAGTCAATTGAGAAGGCGTCTACGAGACGCAAGATATTAATTCTGCTCGATGCCTCGATCTGCTGCTTAAGGATGAATCGTTGCTATGGCTGAACGGCTGCCACTTCCAATGTTTGCACCTGAATGTTTTTGAGACTTGAGTGCTTCGAAGATGCGGAAAAGTGCCGGAACACTTGTTTCATAGATTTTAGAACTGAGCGCCGCTATTGACATCGTGGCTTTTGGATTAATGTACCCTAGCGGCTGTATTGGCAATACCCCCATGCATAAATGATAGTAACAGGCGTCTTTCTTCACGGCAATAATATATGTACGCCGTTTCGTTCTTTCATACATTTCCTCTATAATCACAGCCTTACAGGCTGCATGACTTCATCCATAACTCCTACGCTAAACTTGCGTCTTGGCATTAGGATGCTTCATTTCAATACAGAAGATGAAGCGCAAAACTCGCTTCCATCCTGCCTTTTTCACAACTCATATTTAAACCGAGCCTATAACGGGTTAGTTTTTATCCGAGATAGACCACGCTGAAGAAACCGATTGAAAAACGTCGCTTAATACCAAACTCATGGTCACATAGCTACGAACACGGTAGGGACTGGAGAAATAGTTTTGGAATCGTCAAAGCACAATGGCTATCCCAACCGTTGGCGGCTCTATCACCGAAAAAAACCTGCGATTATACAGCGCACAAACCGACAGGTAGGCACATGCATGTATCGTACGTCGGTAATCTATGACTAATCATAAGCAATCGACTACGCCTAGCCAACGATGTCTAGCAGGATTCGATCCATCGACCAGCATCAAAGTCAGAGGACAACATGATGGTAATGGAATGCTTCCTGTATTAAATCGATGATTGAGCTTTTGGGACCGGTAGTTCAGTGGCCTACGCCCTTGTAACTCCCATACATCCATTGCAAATTTCAAAGTGGTGGTCAAAAGGATAGCAATCCAATGTAGGGTTCCTTATGCCTTTCACCTCTCAATCAATAGTTTAAAAGCGGGATCAGGATTCGCTACTATAGTAGCTCTCACCCAGGTTAATTTAAAGGTATTTTCTAATTATGCTAACCCTGATTAAGTTGAAGGTATTTTCGAATAACAAAATTTCGAAGCGTTTCGAGAAAGTAACGATGGGGCCCGGGAACAATTGTTGGCAGTGTAGAAGCTGTAACCGGTTCCTATGACACATCGGACACCGAGTAGGAGCTCAACCGATATCTTTATCCGATCCAATCCAAGCACTAGGTCTCCGACAATCATCACGATCACTCACCTAAATTATAGTTCTTTTTTATATAATTTTCAATAGCAAAATGATAATATGAACCGTGTCTAGGTACACACCTTACACGCCCTAAGCAAGTGACTAGGGCTTTACGAAAACCCCGATCAAATCAGCGATCATTAGTAATGCAGGAGATTTCTGGCGCTCGAGCTTCGTAATTGAAATGGAACGGTTTCGACGAGTAAAAGACCATAATTACCAAACCTTCGATGTTTACAGTAGAAGGAGGCTTTCTTGGGCCTCCTCCTTTGATACTATTGTTACACTGCCAAAACCATCCGCATCGTGGCCGCAGCATCTTATTCTTGCTCTCAAAAATGTATATCATTGCACGTTCATTGACTGCGAGGTGGTTTAATGGTAGGCCAAGCCTTGGTTTTCTGAGAACCTCCAATAACGGGGTTTGCATTAGAAACCCGCACATCGGTCAAGGTTGGTGTCTTCTTGCATGATTCAATATCATTTGGTACCGTTATTTTAGAATCAAAAAGAATCACTGTGCTTAGCATCACAAAACAAAAATCGATCTTGACAAAAATACATCTTCTTCGGGCACAAGTAAATCAGTACATGTAGCTTCAATCTAACCATCTAACAATCTGCAAAAAAACGGCCAAACTCCAGTTGAACATCTGACCATCCAATAACGCCACACATATTTAAGTATACTGATGGCTGGTAGTTGGATAAAACAGGCAAATTGCTGCTTAATATGCTCGTATGTTTAATAGGGGTTTACTAGTTTACTTACGGTTGACTAAAAACAACAAATACATTTTTAATTTGGTCCGAAAACGGTGTAACGATTCGGCTAGCACCGTGAATCAAAAAACCCAATCTGAGACCAACATTTACAAATCTCAAAATCATCGTCCGAGCTTAAAACGTATAGTGTTGCAAAAATCCTAATTAAAATCAACTATCGCCAATGTCATTGACACGTTGAGGATTAACCTTTGAGGTAGCTATTGACCATAAAACGCAAATGTTTTTTAGATTTTATGACACAATTGTGAACCAATTAGCTCTTCCTGTCCCATTAGCTCTATTTAAAAAAAAAAAAGGTCTATCGAGAAATCGTTTTTTATTTGCACATTTTGATGGCATGTGTGTAACAACATAAATTTGTAGCCAGCGTTGCTTGTGCTCACCATAAGTTAACTTATGCATACTGAATTTTCTACTATAAGAAAAAAAAGAAACACATCCATTATCCATTATAATTATAATATAGTGAGAAGGTTAATGTATCTTGAAGAAGTGTCACATCTTCCACTTATAGTTAGCATAACTTAACGATCATTAATTCACCTTAATGAAACAAATGGCCATTCAATTAATTTATTCATAAATTGAATGTTCAAAACATTGCACTTCATAAATGACGATAATGAAAATCGACCTTGTATACGCAAATACCTCGGTAGCCTAGGAAAATAAATGGGCTGATGAAATATTTTAATATGATCATTGAGCTACCTCTTAGAAAAGTAATCTCAAAAAAAAGTATGATTCACCAATCGATGATCCACCCCCTATTCGAATGGGTGTCTAGTCACCCGAAAACGGGCCATTCCTCGCATGGGTAACAGGATGCTGTTTTATGGAAGGCGCACCAGCTCCCTACCTAATGATGAGCAATCGTCATTCCACCATGCCTCATTCTCTGTAATCTATAATGGAATTTTTACAACCTCACACATTTCTCTGCGTGTGTCAGTTTTGGGGCATTTGAAGAAAATACATTCTCCCCAAAGCATTCTATTACACAATACATGTAAGCTGCCGAGCACCTGTTGGGACGCGTTTTCGGGCAATTGCGATGTATACCTGCAAAGGATATGTCTGTTAGGTGTATTGTTTTCCTTCCTGTAGTGTCATGGATAGAATTCCAACACCCATAGCCGCTTAAGTGATCTTCATATCAATTGGTGCGTATGAAAATTTAACTCAACATGCTAATGAAGCGCCCAAAATTTACTGCAAATACATGCTAAAAGCACCACGATAGAATCCTGAACGATCGCTAATAATAATCATAAAATGATGATTACATGATAGTGGTTCATTGGGAATTAGGAGATAGAAAACTACTATCGGACTCCCGTCTTTTACATCTTCGCGGAGAGTTTCTGTTACACCCTAAGATGAACCCTAAGAGAACCAAAGACAAGGGTCCACTCTCAAGAAACCGCGGTTACGATGCCATGGTACGAAAACTGAATTGCGGGCTTTGGTAGGGCCCGAATTTAAATAACGCTTGCTGTTCTGTCGATACCACATTTTCACTGACCAACTCTACCGAATCTGGTGGTCAACGATCGATGGTCGAGGATTCGCCACGTAATCACCTCCAACATCATCGGCAGCGGGTGGCCCCAGCAGCTCAAGATTGGGAAAGGATTTTTTAATTTGATTTTTTGGTTGAACACAACCTCTCCGGTTGATCACGAGTTCGTCTAGATCGATTTCTTCTGGTTTCGGTAGTGCCCGCATGTGGTATTCATGAGCCCCATGATCGTGCTGTACCTGATTAATAATCAGCTACATAATCGTATACACATGCCGCTCGATATCAACGACACGGTGATATAGGATTGGAGAATATTCAATTTAAAGAATTTTGAGAAAAAAAATAGGAAAAATAACGAAATTTCACATTTACCCTTTCAGTTTATAACATTTTAAGAAATTAGCCAAAGCTTTGCGCATACACATTTTTCGCAACTGTCAATAGATGATCAAATATAACATTGACTATTCTTTATCATCTTAATTTTTCATGTGTGTTTTGGCTTGTGCAATCAATATACCAGGATACCATGAACTAAAATGGGGGGTCAGCAAAGTTTATCCATTACCTCTCACACATTTTGAACCGACTCTTCACCAAATCACGCTCATCACCTCCGCCGTCTCATGCAGTCAGTAAGTGCGGAAATCAACCTGTTCGTGGCCAATGACGAGCAGCAATCATTCGCAATGACGATGAGGAAGAGAAAAAACTGAAATTATGCTCGATCAACACAGTTCAACAAACAGTCCATTTTTGTCCAGCCTCAATGAGGGATAGTGCAATTGCCAGTCATAATGCTTAGGTAATGAGATAATTTTGAAATGATCAACAAATTATCTATCGTCTTTAGTTTTCCTTTTCCTCATTTGTTTCTTGATGCGTACCTATCGAACACAGAGTGGTATTTTCTCTCAATTTTCCACTCTCCGTTCTTTCGTCCTCAACGATTCTTCCGATTAGCAAGGCAAAGAGTTCCCATGAAGACTGAAAAATTGACGATCCACAATTCACTGACCTCACGCAATGCCGTCACGCACCGCAATCGGGTCGAGCGGTAACCTTTGAGACATCTTACCTGTGTGTGGTACACTTACGTTACTCCGAGATGTGTGTTCCCTTCTACTCCAAGACGTGTGGTCGATTGTCACGTAAGTGAGCTCTCTTTTTGGCGGTCAAAACAGCAATCAAACAATACCTGGCATTCGAGACGATGACCGAAATAATTTATCATAATTTTCTTTTTTGATTCAATTTTACGCCTTTTTGCTTTGTATGTGGTTTTGATTGGTACACACGCAACCTGTCACCTGAGGCATCCATTTTCTCGGCGAAGTGTCGCCGGATGCAAGATTTATGAACATTTAAGCTAGACAGCAACCAGAATACCCAAGATTGAGATGAACAGTTTTTTTTTAATTTTGGGATGTTTTTGTTCAAAATCGTATCCGAAAAGAAGAGCTTGAAAGTTATAATCATCATTATTTAGTCTTTAGTTAACCGTTTTACATATTGTTTACCTTATTTAACGAATTTTTATTTCTTGGTTCATGACAATCGGCCAAAGGCGATGTGAATATTATCTAATTGCTTTCAGGTTAGAACCCAAAGATAACAATCTAAAAATAACGTCGCCCACCAGTGCAACTCATGATTTGAGAGATTCAAACTGAAAATATGTGCGGCTGCTTCATATTCCCAGTTCTTGAGCAGTGCGAGTTGCACTCTGAAGAATGTGACTTTTTATATGACACGCAGAGAACGCATAAATAATACGCCAAATCAATCGTGCTATATACTTGATAAAATCAAACATTTGATAAACCAAATCCCAAGCAATTAGTTAAATCAATTTTTTAAAATCACATGATGAAGAATGAATGATTCCCAATAATGTTCCCAAAAAGACTGATCAAATTTGAATTCTGATTTATTTAAATATACAAGCTCAAATGTTTCTAATCATCACATTTGCGAGTAAATGCGATACGTGAAAGAGAAGTACTTTGTTAGATTATGTGTATATTGCTCTTTCTGCATAATTCAACATCGGTCACTGATTGAGCTCCCGAAATGAACTTTTGGGATTTATTGGGATTGTGGCAGTGGACCGGGAAAGGTCTTGTCTACGAAAAGGCCGCTCCATACAAAAATCCTTTCTTCCGAACCTGAGGTTACTATTGCTTAAATAGTCGATCAAAGGCCCGCTCACTCTAATTAAATTGTTTCTCTAACTCGCAATAGGATCACATCAACGGACGCTTCAGATCCAACCATGTGCTTGGTGAATGGCCTACCCCTTGCGATGTGCAAATGGTTGCTTTGGCTAATCATATTTCAGTTCCAAATTAGTATGCCTACACTAGCCCCTACCTAATTTCTCAACAGTGGATTTCCAAAAATGCGAAAGGTGAAATTAGTTTTGCTACACATCGTACAAGACCTGTCGTCGATGAACGCGATCGCTAGATGTAGACATTGTAATGGATTTGAAGGCTCAGACAGAAGTTGTTTCATTGTGGCCGTCGATTTATATTTACGTTTCGTTCGATACTTGGCCCGAGATAATGATCTCCAAAAACACCAAACAGAGGGAACGATCTGATCACCAGTGTACTGACTGTTCAGTTGTTTCAGTAATAACTTGTTCCGCCAATGATAGAAAAAAGCGTCTCAACCAAGTATTCCTGCATTGAGAAAACAAACAACTGAGTGAAGGTTTTATCAAATCTACCAGTGATTTGATTTAATGAAATGCATACAGCATACACAACTGGCTTCGGTTCCATCAGAATAGATAAGTTTGTTTTTAAACATATATGAGACTTGGCCTGTGTTTTGTGAAATGTTTTTACCTCTAAGATGGGAGCCAAGGTTTAAAAATAGGCAAGCCTGTGCCATTGGTCATGTAAGGCGGCAGCTATTCACACAGACTCACGCATTGAATCGCGATCGTCATTTATCACGATTTATAGACAGTTTAAATGTGATTTAGCATTTTTGACAATTGCTCCTTTACTTAGGGGTTCTACCAACCAACACTTTTCAATAGAGACCAAAAGACTGCTGCAAATCGACTTCACCGGAAGATTCAGACAAAAGCCGACGATCTGGTTGGACTTCATGGTAATTACATTAGAAACTCCAATCGTCTATTGAGTTGCCTTCTCAGGTGCTTGGTGTCGGAGCACACATTGTAACGGTTCAGTTCAGATTCACCGATGGGACTACGTAGCAGTCGGGTGTCTCGTACCTCGCTTATGCAAGCAATCAAACTGAATCAGCTGTTTCGTCCGAAAATTGTAGGTCCATGTCGGGCCACCCTAAAACATCAGTTTGCAATAGACGCCCGTAACAAGTAGATTGCAGGTTTGGCACCCCACCGTGACTGTCGAACCAGCTGAGCTGAAAGCAGAGCAAAGAATGTGAAAGGTCGAAAGGTCTCGGCGTTTTCGTAGCCTCCATGAACAGTATAACGGTTCCCGCGCTCAATTACCAACCAATCACCTACATTGGCGGCGAAATTTTCGGCAGATGGAAGAAAGTTGCATTCTTAATTAAACCTGCCATCGCGAGAATGCGTGTAGATGCAAAAAAACTAATACAATTTTTTTTGGGATTTCTAAATTTGGTTATGAGAAAATTATTTTATACACGAGAAGTTAATAAATTTTCCGTTATGATTATTCACTCCTTTTCGATTTACAATACAAAAGTTTTCTAGATATCGTGTACATATACGTCTTCTAGGTATCTTGAACATATACGCATTCCCCATTTTTACATCTAAAGTAATCTTAGTTGCAAAATGTAATTTTATACTTTCAAATCCGATAAATCTATATATATAAAAATGAATGTGTCTGTCCGGATGTCCGGTATAGACTCCGAAACTACTGGACCGATTGACTCCAAATTTGGTATGGGGGGGTTTTTGGGGCCGGTGAGTGCTATAGGCATGGTAAGAAACCCCCCGCTACCTTCCTTCATGCCCTTCTCTAACACTTGATTGTTAAAAACATTCATTACTCCGCAAGTTATGAACCGAATACCATTAAAACTTGCACAATTGTTGATGGTCATCTGAGAAACTATGGGACAAAATTTGGTCTACATCGGATGAGAGGAAAGGGGAGCTTCCATACAACCCCAATCCTTAAAATACGTCCTAGGGCAATATGGGTATCGTTTCCTAGGTTTTGATGGTCTCTAAATCGATTGGATTCACTTAATACTCTTTTACTTGCTTCTTTCACCTATCCACCATCACCACCCTCCATTCCGTACATCTTGCAGAGCAGAGTGAGGGGTGGGAAGGTTAGATAGTTGCATTTAACGTATCGGATTATGAATGGTAAACGATCGGAATTGCATGCACAAACATATAAAGCAGCAGTGACCGAATAGTTATAGAAAGCAATACCAACATATCCTATCTATCAAGAACAACTTGCGATTGGAATGATCACCGAGAATGTCGAGAGAAAAGAAAGACGTTGATTTGTAGTGCGGTGCTTTTAGTTATGATCTACCATGTGACTATTTAAATCATCGTAAACTGAATACCGGAAAAATGGATCAAGTGTGTCGTATTGTAATGCCGTTAAATACACAGCATTTGAACTTAACGAGCTATGTGCAAGCCGAATACTAAAGTCAAACTTTTTTTAAAAATACTTGGGAAAATATAATTCGTTGTTCCAAATGACGTCATTTAGCCCGAAAGGCAAAGCCTTAAAACTCAAACATCATGTTAACTGTCCAGCTCATATTTACAAGCACGTCGCATCTCTATTTCCAACATCACTAACGTACCTAGCTCTTTATTTGGTTCATTGATAAATCTAATACTACCAAATTATGGAATAGATAAAATTATATCTACTGAAATTTTAAAGTTCCTGTTTACGATAAGCCCACGAACGATCAAAGACAGTACGAAGTCTGTCGGGGCAGCTAGTATCGAATAAAACCTAATCTTTTTTTTAAATCTGAGGCAGTGAATAATCGAAAGTGCAAGAGGCAAAACAAATCAAAAACAAAAATAACCAAAATCAACGAAAGCTCTGTTCTTTGATTGGTCCACCATCTAAAACATTCGACAATCAGGGACGGTCACTGAATTAGGCGATCGCCGGCAAGCTATATGTAATATATGCCACTTCGCCACCGTGCACTATCGCTGGTCGCACATCAACGTCAACCTCTTTAGAGGACTATCACGATTCCAATTCTTCACAAGCTAAACACACCTACGCGTAAAAGTGTGGTGTTTGAGGATACACCCGTGCTGCAAAGTTAGCTAAACATTTCTATGCTAAATCTTACTTTCATCCGATTTGACTAAGCATAGAAGGCAAAGGGCGCGTAAATCGTGATGATCGTAAACTAAAATAAATGATCAAAAACGCAGCACGGGAGCTGTGTTTTGTTTCATATGAATTTATTGAAATAATATTTGAAACACGAACTGTGATCTCCACTGCGATAGTCACATCGCATATGCTCTGGACAAAGTCTAGCCAAGAGAAACAAACTTTAATATGTTAAATTCAATCTCCTTGCCTAGGCACATATTCACTATACACTCTCGTCAATCTCTTGAGGTCTGCCTCAATTCTTACCTAGTAGGTTTTTAATACTCATCCTATGAAAACCAAACATACATCAAGCAAATGCTTCTTAATAGGGAAACTTTATTCAACTAGACAAAAACACTGTTATAGTATGAGGTGAAACTCCTAGAATATGAAACAATGTGGTAGATTAATAACAAATATCTACATCTTTCAGATCGCTGTGCGTTAAAGTAAAACCAAAAAATAGGAAGAGAATTTTAAATTAAAGAACCCAACATATGTCAAACAACTATCACATATTGTGTTCACATGTTGGTAATCTTTGATATTCCCATCCCATAAAACAATCACATCCCATGGTCCTGGTGTTTGCTAAATTCCCTGAAACATTCATAGAAACATCTATCAGCATGATTCATGATTAATTTCTAGCATCTCATGTAGTTACCTCCTTACCGCAGCAGTAATATGTTACTGCGGGTATGCCCGATGACACCTGCGAAAGCCAAAACATTGAAAGGATCTATCGATAAATGGAAGATCAGTTTCATTCAGACCTTTTCAGTTCCTGTGCCAATTTCAGGAGCATTTTGCTACCGGCATTACCACCATGCATTGAAGTTCTGCTGTAAAATGATATGCTCGTTGTTTTCCGAATCTTTTTCCATTTTTTTTTTCTTTCCGACTGAGCGCTGACAACAACTGATCGAGGATGATTCTACACTAATTGTATCTCGTCGTTAATGCAGTCAACCTCTCAAACAACCTAAAAGCCGGTTTAAAAAGAGAGAACAGAATGAAATCAGACCAACCTGTGGATGTCAGCCTGACAGGGTCTTTGGCGCTTTAACTGCAAAATCATACGTCGGCAATGGCTTGGGTAATGTCTTATTTACTTTAAACGTCTTATTTAATTAAACAACGACGGTAACATGCGAATAAGCACCACAATTAAGCAAACAAAGATCCAGATTAAACTGGAACACTCCTTCTGCTGCGAGTAGTGATTCGAGTCAAACCCTCCAAAACCAGCCGTAATCAATTCATTCAATCAAAAGCATGTACTCGTCTTCGTCTTGGACGAGCAAATGTTACATTATTGTACATTGTTAATTCACCCACTCCGTCATTTTAATTAAGAGGTTAACATGTTCAATGAAAAGCAAATATACGAGCCAAATCTTTAAAACACAACCCACACTTTGAGTATGCAAAACCAAACTACAATACCCTATCCCTCTGCATACTACCCGCAGACCGATGCCGGATGGATTTTAGTTAAACATTTTTGGTGTGCCTGGCATATTTGATTAGGTGCAGTCCTTTTCATATCGCATTACCAAGAACCAACGACACGAATAATAAATCCATAGCACACTCAGCACGAAATAAAATGAGCAAGTAATGTTGAATCTGTCAAAATATTTAAAAAAAAACATAACTGACCCACTGCCTTATTTTGGTAATGGATGGATAGGATATGAATTTCAAGTGTCCCTTAAATAACGAATGATCTTATAAGATGAATAACAAAAGACAAAGATGAAGAATTCGAGAACCGCTATGTGTACCAGTGCATCCCCAGTTCAGTCTATTTGTATCCTACAGACGTGTATGGTAAATAAATCACAATAAAAAAAGACTTACATACAACAAATATACAAATAATAAAATATATTGGCACTATGATAGCAGTAGTAGTAACTAATGAAACAGCATGTTGGTCATATTTTTACAGTATGAAGAAGTTTCAAAAAATTCAAGGCAAAGTATTTGAATGCTTTGCTGTACCAATGAGTTGCACGCTCAAATAAAAATCAATATTATTCATCCTTTTTTTATCCTTTTAACCCTTTTAATTTTTATTATTGTACGGCTGTACCGAAACATTGAAAGATAATATAATTGCAGATCATCGTCTCCCAATAAGGTACTTGTTATTGCATCTTAACAACCAAACCTGTAGAAAACATTGACGGTACGCGATAAGATGTCGCCTATACTTAACTGGATACAGATAATCAATTAGCTTTGCTATGTCATAATCCCATACACAAACTATGTGATTTCTGCGTTGCTATCATCTATCATCTTTAATTTTTCTTGCGGAATGATCAATTGGGCTCATGCTTAATTCGGTGACAAAAAAATTTAAGTAGGTTTTAACACTTGATGAACAAAGTCGGTAGCTTTCATAAAGACTTCACACATATCTGCCTTCGTAAATTGTGCCTACCGCCCGATTACGTTATCGAATTCGATTCTCTGAATTCAAAAAAATCATCAAACGAATCATTTTTTTAAGCACAGCTAACCTCCACATTCCATTCACACTTTTTATACATTTTTACCCGCAAACCGTAAAAAAATTTCACGCCTTTTAGATAAATCTCTTAATTTAATTTATCTTTCCTCTTGACTCCGTAAGTTCCAGGCATCCACTCTCCACGTTAAATTGATGCGCACGAAAACAGCTAGATCATTTTATTCGGCTTCCGTACTGTTGGCTGCCATCAATCGACATTAGATCGGTATAAAAACCCAACCCTCTTCTTTTACGATATATTCAATTTAGCACACCAGCTAATGCTGATCCGGCGAATATTGCCACTGAATGGCCGAACATCGAATCGAAGACACCGCGAGCCGTGTTTAACTGTGAGGAGAGAAACTAAAACCACACCACCAGACCGCGGTGCGTTATCTTCTATATATATAAAAATCTCGTGTCACATTTTTTTGTGTCCAAACTCCTCCGAAACGGCTGAACCGATTCGAACCAAACTTTGTGTGTATCTTCTGTAGGTATCAGAATCGGATGTAAACTATATTTCATTCCCATTACTTAAGTTATTCAAAAAATAGAAAAATTATTTTCCGTAACTTTCTGTTAACCTTTGATTTGATATTTTTCTTAGATTTTTCATACAAAAAAACTAATACTCTCAAATTTTCATAGCCCTAGCTCAAACAGTTATTTTTTAATGATTTTTTGAAAATCCACTAAATCACCGAACTGTAGTTGCAATACTGAACGCCAGGGAGCGATGACAGCGCGAATTAATTCAATTGATGAAATTTTTATCCTAGAAGGCTTAGCTCAGACCGGTTTAAGCATACTCCGGCAATGTGCATAGTTAGAATTTTCGAAATTTCATCAAAGATCAAAAAATTATGTATAAAAATTTAAAATGTGCACACACATTACTAACAGCTCAGGATGTACTCGATTGCTCTTTTAGTAGGAGGTAAAAAAAATCCGCACTTTCCCTAAAGAACAATGATAATTGAAGTGCAATATGAAAAGTCCAGATATTTTCAATCGTCGAGTCAGATACCGATATCCGGCCGTATCGATGAAACCACGAAACATTCATATTCATGTTGAATTCTATAGTTTATTTGCAAGCATTATCATAAGTGCTGTTGCGCGGAGTCCAAACTCCAGGCGGTAACGTTAGAAGCTCAACTCAGTTATTGGAAAAATGAGTCATTACGTGTGTTCCCTAGAAGGACACCGGCAGACCCGGGCTGTAAAAGGGCAGGGGACTTGCGAATAAAGGGGAATCTGATTAGAAAACTCCTTTTTCGTCAGATTCCTTGCGAGACCAATAGTATCCCAAAAGCGAAGAGACCTCATTCCGAGGGCCTAGAACCCACGACAATAAACCTGAGCTCGATAGTCCCTCAAAAGCGAGGAGGAATTAAAGGCGACGGGATTACGTACCAGCCAGCCAAAAGGGAAACGTTCCAGCCGAGTATCAACTGCCAATGATAGTTTAGTAATTAACCTTGCTGATCAATCCATGAAATTCAAAAATACGCTCAAACCCATGGTTGGCGATCATGTAATCAAGGATGAAACATCGGCAAATATTAACAACCATCATAACACACAAAGTACAAACTCAAAGAAATAGAACATATCAGTAAAACCTAATCTTCTACGCGTAGCGACGCACGCGGGTCATGCTAGTCTATATATATAAAAATCTCGTGTCACATTTTTTTGTGTCCAAACTCCTCCGAAACGGCTGAACCGATTCGAACCAAACTTTGTGTGTATCTTCTGTAGGTATCAGAATCGGATGTAAACTATATTTCAATCCCATTACTTAAGTTATTCAAAAAATAGAAAAATTATTTTCCATAACTTTCTGTTAACCTTTGATTTGATATTTTTCTTAGATTTTTAATACAAAAAAACTAATACTCTCAAATTTTCATAGCCCTAGCTCAAACAGTTATTTTTTAATGATTTTTTGAAAATCCACTAAATCACCGAACAGTAGTTGCAATACTGAGCGCCAGGGAGCGTTGACAGCGCGAATTAATTTAATTGATGAGAATTTTATCCTAGAAGGCTTAGTTAAAACCGGTTTAAGCATACTGGGGCAATATGCACAATTCGAATTTTCGAAATTTCATCAAAGATAAAAAAAATTATGTATAAAAATTCAAAATGTGCACACACACATTACTAACACCTCATTAACATTTCCATGGGGGCTTTTGCGCGGGGTCCTAACTCCAGGTGGTAGCATTAGGAGCTCAACACAGTTATGGGAGAAATGAGCCGTTATGGGATGTATGTTCCGAAGAGGGATACCGTCCGATCCGGGGTGTAAAAGGGCAGGATATTTGCGAATAAAGGGCAATCTGAACAGAAAATTCCTCTTTTCGGTTAAATTCTTTGCGACGCCAAAAGTCTTCTAAAAACGAGGTGACTCCCTTCCGAAGGCATAGCACCCAAATCTCAAAGAAAAGAAATCCGAGCGCGAGCACCCCCCTCCCCCCCAAAAGCGAGGGGCAACTAAAGGCGACGGTATTGCATTCGAAACGAATCGTCCCCGTTACTCTGTACGCAGCAAAGCTGCCGATCCTTTGCGCACAAAACAGAAGCGTTTCATCCAAGTATTAAATGCTGATGATAATTTAGTAATTCTCCTCGCTGGCCAATCCATGAAATTCAAAAATAAGCTCAGAACCATGGTTGGTGTTCATGTAACCAATGTAAAATCCTCAGCAAATATTAACAACAATCATCACACACAAAGCAACAACTCAAAAAACATCTAATTTCAAATAACCATCCTCTTTTAAGCGTAGCGACGCACGCTGGGTCATGCTAGTAATAAAATAAGCCGCTTAGCAACGCCGCACAAGTGCCACTCGACGTCGCAGTGACCAATCTAAGCCACCAGCTTCCGAAGGCAGCATTTTGGCACTTGACCATCTCGATTCACCATGACCGACGTAGCAAACGGCATTTTGCGAGGCTGGACGTTTTATGATACACACGACATCGATGGTTTCCTCTTTGCTATCTCCGTATCTGTTTTCAGAAATTCAAGATATTTGCACAAAATTCACCGGCTTGGCTGGAAGTTTCATAAAATTAAATTATTATTAAATTAGCAAGGAAAATCTGATAGTAAACAGTTCACTCGTACCAATCGTAATTTGAGCTGTAATATTATCTTACACTAGATCAGCTATAGTCAAATCCCATTGTTTTCCAATGGTTCTACCAATAAAGTCTTCTTATGCCATGTGGATGGTGCATAGTTGGTCCAACTTATGTAGAATTGATGGAATGCCCACGTCACCGTATGGACAAATTCGTTTTTGTTATTCATTTTTGGACATGAATCTGAACAATTGTGAGGAGCAATGACATGTAAAGCGAAAATTCTAAATGTATATTCACAAAATTTAACACACAAAAGGATGTTTACTGTATATCGGTAATGATCAATAAATATACCGTTCTTCGCGTCATCATTCGTTTGAATTCGTAAGATTCGTTTGAAGATTTTGTTTCAACCGTCTTCAATCCAACAGATTCCAGACTACACGCATTGCATCGATCATCTTCTTTGAATGTTGGCATTTTACGACCTCACCACTCTTACCACCTCTCCTAAAAGAAAAGAAAAATCCCAAAAACTGTTTTGGACCCCTGCCTACTGCCATCAACAGCATCATCTGATCTGTAGTTCTACGGACACTCACGTTTGCTCTCCAGCCCATGAACGTTTATGCGTCTGGGCCGTGTGCAGAACAAGGTAATGTTGTAGCCATTTAACGGGATGTCGACCGAGACCATCATAACCTCCTCCAATTGGCAGCGGAACGGTAGCCAAACAGATCGACATCAACCAGTGCTTCATAACGTGGCGAGATGTAATCGCACAAATCAACAAAGTCTAGGCCTCAAATTATGCCATCGCATCTTCTGCCGTGGGCGTTAGAGGTGCTGGTCGAACAAAGACAGGCGTGTAACACACATGCACGGTGCACGCACGTGGGCACAATCGATAATTTGATTTTTTTTTATCTTCCGTTGGTGCAACCCAAACACACACACGATCGTCAAGACAGGTGACCGCTGTCGACCGGTTCGAATCGAAAGGACGATATCTACCTTCAACCGGGTGTGTAGGGCATGGTCTAACAATTATCATAATTTGTCCCCTTTGGAGCTTCTGTCCAACTAGATGCGATTGAATGGCTTCTACAGAAATGAAGCTTTTTGAGACACTGATTGCTGATCAGCAGAGATAATCTCACATTTTCATCAAAAGCTGTATACTCGAATGTCCAGGCAACTTATTTCACTTTTGTTGTTGCCGTCTCGAATTGGCAACATTTGGTGCCCACTAATGGATAATCTGAACTGCTTTTGCAAAGCAATTCAATAATAGAAGATGGTTGTGCAATCATACTAGTAATAAGTTTGACCTATTCAAATTCTTCATTTTTCCAAATTCACCGTTTTGGTGGTGAACGGTATGTTCACATACATATGTTCATTGTGAACATACATATGTGAACATACCGTTTATCATGTATGTTAAAAGTACTTAAAACATATTTTTCTCTCGGAGAATGTCAGAATTACTAACGACTCTTAACGATTCCTGAAACTAAATTATTCGACATGCACCGCTTGTTAGTTGAAAACAGCGAAACCTGACCTGCCAAGCACGAAGAAAGCATCAGGATTTGGAATCGCAACTAAAATTTAACAACGCGAATTTGCATGTAAATCAATATTGTTGTCTATTGTCGTGAGAGCAGCCTCTCAACGACATCGCCGGTGGTCGTCTCGACAATCGGTCATCATGGGAAGCAAATGGAAAAGTCTGATTCTCTCATGGTTAGTGAGAAAGATGACGCCTTTTTTGAGAAAAAGTGGCTTAGGCCAGGGTTATAGCCTTATAATGCTAGCGTGCCGATGCGATCTTAAAATGTCTGATCTTCGAGCAGGACTATTCCTCTAAGAAAGGCTGATCTCTGTACTTTCAGTCGGAGATCAAATGGCTTGCCACTATACCTTTCTAGTAAAGTTTTGGTCAAAGTTACGAAGCCTAAGACCAAACCCAGTTGCTCACAACTGAATGGAGTACTGTGGGAAATCCGTGGGAGATGTAGCAACAAATTCGTTTAAAGTTCATCTAGAAATTACACGGATTTGGGCAGCTACAATTTTATCGATTAAATTTCCCTTTCTGATGCTAACGATATATTGATGAGACCCGTCAATTACAATTCAAATCGTCTACTCAAATTGAACCCATTAAGTGATCCCAGCCCACGATAT
Source organism: Anopheles darlingi (assembly GCF_943734745.1). Classification (NCBI taxonomy): domain Eukaryota; kingdom Metazoa; phylum Arthropoda; class Insecta; order Diptera; family Culicidae; genus Anopheles; species Anopheles darlingi. The sequence continues at coordinate 94,815,789 of NC_064874.1, forward strand.
TCTTCGTCTGTGATGATGCTCTTTGGTGATGCTAATGAGCTTGGACTATAGACCACTTGCAGTACAGTCCACTCATCGATACCGTTGCTGAATTCTATTTATTATACGATGGCATAGTAAGTTTAAACAATTCATTTATGTTGCTGTTTAATAACATTGCCTTAAATCAAACACTGAATTTGTAGGAATACCTAAATTTTAAAATGGATATAAAATAATATTAGTAAATATACAATAACAGAATTAGAATATTTTGAATAGAGAAAATATTGTGAAGAGTTGGAAGAAGCTGTAAAATAGAGACAAAGGCTTCATATGGTAAGACTTTTCACCGATATAACTACTTTGGAATTAATGACAAAAATTTATGTGTATACATTATTCAAGATCAAATGGAAATTAATTTCAATAACTTCAAAAGCTGAATTCATTTATCTACGAAAAGTGTATTTTGTAATTACACATCGTATAGTGCATTGGTAACAAACAGTAGTGCAGCATCTCGTTTTGCATCGTCACTATTTTTTGCTTAACGATGACCATTCCCTACCACGTGGCGACTATTTAATTGAGCAAAGATAAGCTCGACCATGCCAGAAGTGCAAAGAATGGCACGACGATGTTCGTGCCCTACGTCGTCGTTTTTGTACCATCTGAGAAGTGACAGAGACAAGTAGGATAGACCATCATTCCAGAAAGGCAATAATTCCAATCCGCCAAACCATGGTGATCGGGTATTACACAGTCACACCATTCGCAGCACCACTTAGGTCACCGTCATCTTTCTGCAAACCTTGCCCACTAGTCCGTGAAGTTAACCGAGCGAACCTTTCGAAGGCTATGAAATCTCTTGACCTTGAACTATTTCGATGTCACCAACGAAGCCAGCGCAGAAGAACCGTCAATCTTGCGCTTCGGAGGTCTACCACCCATACGATCGAGATTAGCTACAGCAACAACGCAATCCGCATTAGACGGTCAACTTTGACTGCCACCCATCTTGAGTACGTTAAACTCCACCTTTTTGCTTCTATGCCTTCGTGGCCTGATCGGATAGTCTCGTAATCACTGCTTGAAAACGCTACATATGTGCTCCGTTTAACCTGCGAAGATCGCAACTATCGATAAAACGCCCCCAATAACCCAGAATACGGGAGTTTAAATTCATTAGAACCGTTTCTCAACTATCCTTCGGGACTCGATGGTGTCGATTAGCTACCAAGCAAAACCGACATACATGTTTTCATTGGCACCTCACTTCCCATACAGGCCCATATAAAATGTCTTTAAAGGAAGTTCGATTGAAAAGGGGTTAGAAGTCAACTACTATGCATTCGCGTCTCCGTTGTGGCACCTTCTTCACTTCTAGGAGGGCTTAGTCATTGAAGAAGCAGTGTTTATGTGGGAGAGTTGACTAAGTGAATAATATATACAGATCAATTGATCGCTTTTGTGTCGATCGATTGTTGGTTAACAGATAACCTAGGGAAACGGTGTTGTAACAATCACTGCCAGCGACAACACACACCACCACTTCCAAACAGAACACAAGATTACAATCAATTACTGTACATTGAATTAATTGAAATACAACCGACTCATTCAAAACGATTTGATCCCTGAATTGTTATTTACTGCAAGTAAAATGGCGATTCCTAAGATCAATTTGCAAGGGTAGTTCATTCGCTGCAGATAACCCATTCTACCCTGACCTATCCGTTATCCTACACGGTTAACGGTACACGATACACCTATCCTACACGGTTGGTCTAGCATTATATAACGCCTGTGATATAAATATGTGTTGTTGATCAACACACTAGTACATGTTATTTGATGGATGAGAATTTATGTCTAAAATCGATCATTAAAATCATAATGAAACTAGAATTGTTGATTGAAAATTAGTGCATTTCTCTTATACGATGCATCTTAAGTGCTTTACTTCTGCATTCTTCTTCGCTTTGAAGGAAGTGATGACCTCTCCTCTGAAACGTCACATCGTTCAACGTGACATCGTCTCATGCCGTTCTACTACATTTGTTCTCTACACTTGGATGCCCAAACGCGATTGTCATCATACATCACCAAGCCTTCAGCATCGTTCAGCCACCCTATTAGGTTTAGCAACCTGCTACCAAACAGCACACCCAACCAGCTGACCCATCTCGATGAAAATCATTCTTTGTCTCCTTAGCCTTCTCGAGAAACTCTTGCCAATTATTTTAAATTGTTTTACCATTAAAAATAAAGTATCCATGAACTATATTGTATACCAGCAAGGTTATGTGGATCGAAATAACAGCCCACCAGAAACCACTCAGCGACGTGACCATTTTTATTGCTATGCTTGTGGTGTATCATATATTGTATGATAGTATAATAACATGAAAGGGACCACTGTTTACGATGAGCAACTGTCAACCAACCACTGTATGAATCCTTTACGCAGTAAGCGCTTATCGAACTATCAAAAAGTTGGACCGTTGTCATTACAATTGAACTTCTTACAGGCCATTCATTTTTGTTGATGTCGGTCCCAGGTTGTGTGCTCGATATCAATTTGCATCGGTAGCTACCATGTACCAGTATGTTGTTTTTAAATGTAATAAAATGCAAGGGACAGTGTGCCATATTAGGCAATTTTCGAACAGAAACCATACGAAGCAACCAAATGAGGGAACAAAGAAGGCAATGTTTAACCATGCAATCAGTCGTTCATTTCATCATTTTACTTGCATAGATGGCAGCATATTTCAGCTACATGATCACAGTACCTACAGAATAAAATCGCTAAAAATAAGGTCATACTACTTTAATCATACTCCCCGCCCGTCAGTTATCAATAAAAAAAAATACTTTAATCAGACTACGGAAATCTTATATCAAATCTATTGCCCGATTTTTCACCGCATGACGGACGATTCTTCCATCAGCGATGTATTGCTTGATTTTTATTAACTTCAACGACATCGAGCATCTCTTTTGTTTTGGGAAAGAAAATCACTTTCTTCTGTAAAGTATACAAGCCATTTATCAAATAGAGAGCATAGTTCAACCTTTCACACATGCACCTTTACAGGCTAGTAAGAAAAACAATCAACCAGCCATTATGACCCACTCAAACGATGCACTTCGGCGTTGACTTTCGATCTTGATATAAATTGCATCGAGTATTACGTTCCCTTAAAATGCTTTGACGCGTGACGAGAATGGATGGGAACAATGTCGTTTATGAAGATCACGATCACAACACACTGGTTCGCTAAACATTCGCGTGGGTGCGCTTAGTGAATTGCAATTGCTGTACGTATGCTATACTACAAACACTATTCTGTTACTCTAGGACTTAAACGTCTGCAACTAACGTGGTCCGTTCAAACAATCTTTTTTCTGGAGCAAGATAAAAGATATCTAAGTCCCACTACCATTGCTAAATGCCTGATAGGCTCTGATTGTGAGACTCGATTATTCCGTGTCGTCTAACCTTTCAGACTAATACAACCGTGGGTTGTGCTACTCCTTCTTTTGTTCTGTAGAATACATAATCATTGCTCCTTACTTGCCTGGAAAATAATTATTTGCCAATTCATTTTCATTTGGATTTGGTCTAACTACAACTAGCCAATATCGTCTCATGATTTTTTCATCCCTTCACATTAAGCATATAGCCCCCCTACTGGAAGCGTGAAACCTAGCGTAAAAGCAAAGTGTAATGCCAAATCGTTTACGCTCCTGTTCTTTCTATGATTTATATCGACAGTATGTGTTCATTGTGAGTGTGTTTAAGTCTTTTCCTCCTCCAAAATATTATAACTTTGCGGGAAAGTCGCAAAACAAGAACAGATTTCGGTGTAAAACATTTTATATTTCAAGTCCGCCACACAAAACGTAATCGATTTGGTATTACACTTTGCTTTTACGCAAGGTTTTACGGTTTGAGTTACTCTTTTCCATAATGCTTTAGGAATGGAAAGGACAGGAAAAAAGAGCAAAATCTATAAACATAAACTTTATTTTGTGTATTTTAATAAAACATCGTTCAAACACAGGCAACTAGAATCGGGTAGCTGATAGACAGAGGTAATAAAATAGAATTATTGTATAAGAACACAACAGCCCAGCGACAACGGCGTTCAGGCGTGGATCCATTCTTTCCGTTCACGAGACCGCAGCCAACCAGTCTATATATGAAAGGGTGCAGAAAAAATGTATTCAAATATTATACGTTTGATAGTTCCCCACCCATATTGCTCAGTGCAAGTTCAATGGATGTACTGAGTCAAATTATAATGGAAAAACTAAGACAAGCTTGTTTGTCTGCCGCAGCAGGGTTTGTCGGAGGGAATTCTTATACCCCGTCGATTATAGGAGTACACGGAACAACAGGTTTACCAAACGGGGAGGCACTGAATCTCACGGGGTAGGTCACCTACTTGGGAGCGGTTGATTCAGCTCATTAGATCATAATCGGTACAATACGTGCAGCCAACAGGTCGAAGAAAACCGACATAGCAAAGAACGCCAACTCATGTGTGACACTGGAAGATGGGTTCACCATTTATGATTCAATGGGTTCTTCTCTCTTCGTCATTCCGCCTTTATTTCTCAAAAATTTTACCGCAATGCGACAACAATAGGTTCTCATTTTTATGCATCAACGAACAGGTTGATGCGATCGCGAGATGTGAATGAGAATGCTACGGTTCGAGTGCTCCAAGGTGATTTTATATCTTGAATGTGAAGCTTTAGCCGGGCAGCTGTTGGGTTTTGTGTGTAATATGTAAGAAATGATCAGGGTGATCACAAACAGACGCAATTATGAGTTCCGGAAGTGCACTCCGTTGGGTGCATGATTGAAGGGTCTTATGTCATACCTTCATCGTCGAGGGTTGAACGAACCACATCCTCATGGCAAGAATATGGTGGTATCCAGAGAAGACTTGATTTGCTTTTAAATGAAGATCTCCAAATTTTATCATACCTTTATGAGGTACACTGAAATTGGCTGTTTGGTGTAGCTATGCTTAATAAAGTCTGTATTATGTGCTATTAAAAATAATCATTCAGTAGTGACACATTAATAAATGAACTACGATCAGAAAAAAAAATTAAAACGTTTAAAAGCATAGCTTCAATTGTCAGTCGGATGCAATAGAATCAATACATATTTGATTAAATGCACATCTATCGCCCACTTCATCCTATGCTTGTAACTGGCAGGTCGATTACCCTAACTCATTTTTCATAACAGCATTTTTTTTTTTCATTGATTCCCACACTTTCTTTCCTTTATCAATCTGCTATACCCTGCCACACTACTTACCAGTCATGCCTTCACTGATCGAGATTCAGGCACGCTGATTTAGCGCTAACATGCCGGCGCCACCACCTGACCTTTCAATCAACGATTATCGACGAGCGGGAATCAACGGCCAACGGTACATTTTAATCGAGCTCCGGGAGTCCTTACGCAGGACCATGGTAAACAGCTTCCAAGCACAAGCTTCGGCTACCCATGCGGTAGAGACGATCTCGGTGGTGATGATGACTTAATTAGTTGCGCTTTGCCGATGCCGCCACCATCGGAACCATCGAAAAAAAAACCGGAACCGTGATGCGCAGAACACCTATCCTAGAGGTATGCATAGGGGCGACCTGTCCATTTCGCATTTTGCTTTTCACTCTGCAAGTCTAGCCAGCAAATCAAGCAGCGAGTCATAATTAAAACACATTCAAATTAGATTCAAATTAAGATATCTTCTTCGGGCAAGAAGTAGACAGCACCTTCCTCTATTCCGCTACTGTTGGATTCCCAAAAATAGGTAAAAGAAATATTTTACTCGTTACCGCTAGCGGTAGCTGTCGATCGCTAAGTTTTACGATCATCAGGAGCAGCTTCAGTAGCACTCCTGGATAGCGCGCGCGGTCGCCTGCGTAACTGGTTAGACCGGGGCCAGCAGGAAAGCAACAAACCATGATACCCACATGATAGCGTGCTGGTTGCATGACTCGCTTGTTGGCTGGATGTGAAGAGCGAGGAAATATCGATTACACTAAAGATTCATTAATCAAGTCTTATTTCTTCGTCCGCTCAATCTGTCTTTCCCTGCTACAGGATACCGCGTACAACCCTTTAAATCTCCACACCATACCATGTAGAGTTTGGCCGGATTATCTCATTCACCGAGCTAATGATGAAACTCGGATGTTTCGTTCCTCATGGCCGGAGTTTGCAGCTTCCTAGCATCAACATGCGGCCGTCCAAGCGCATTGAAATCGAAAACCAAAGAAAAATAACGTTGGAAATTCTCCGACGATCGATCCTTGAGGTCAGAAAGGGAAAAGCGACCTGTTAAAATTAACGTTTTATCCAGATAAATAGAAACAAGAAACGCAGGTTATGATTGTGTGGTAGATTTTCTAATTTCGTGAATTAAGGCAAAATAATTCTACGTGTTGATAGACAACACTTTCTATTTCGTCCCCTGTTCCTCAATTTATCAAAAAGTTAAAAATGATCAACAGACTACAAATCGAACGAATGCGCATGAATCTGTTCGACCAAAATCAAGATTTATCTTAATTCTTTAGTGTACATAGCGTAACAATGTTTGCCCGACTCATTCACCGGTGAGGCCTGGTAAAGCAGATTAAACCTGTTAATAATTATCACTCGTTAAACGATCGCCTACGGTGATATGAATTTCATAATGAATTTTTAATGAGACGTGCAATGGCCTTTCCCGCCCTTGGCCACGTCCTGACTTTGGGTGAAGAGCAAACTAACTATTAGTATAATGTGCCGTCCATACGACATGGTGTCAAAGCGGCCAATGCTTTAACTGAAAAAGGTCCGTGAATTAGATCTGAAAAAAGGAACTGAAAAAAGGCGGATAAGGAACAACAGAGAGACAGAGAACGTAAGAGAGAGATAAAAGGGAGAAAGAAAGAGAGTGTTGGATGATGTGAAGGGTTACTAATCCTTCTTTCCACTTTTGGTCAACCGCCCATAGCTGATGGTGTTTCAGGTGCTTCCATGCGGTCAGATGACTTCGATGGCAACGAAGGAAGCGACATAAACCCTGTTAATAGCTGTCAATTTGTAAAGTCACACAAAATCGGCCCCTCCTCACTTCTACCCTTCTAAGATCGCTCAGTGATCGGTTACGGTGGCCGTTGGCGATTTGCTTCATCTGTTGTTTTCTTGTGTGTCCTGCTTTCCGCTACCTCTAGCAAAATCCCCAACCGTTGTGGGCTTTATTTTACTCCTCTCGATGACCGCCTCCACTTTAGTTGCTTGATTTCAAATCGACAGTCCACCCACACCACGACTCGCGTTCGAGGCGCAATAACGGTTCCACGGCTTGGGATCCGGGAAGCCGTCCGTTCCAACATTCACAGCCTAATTCGGAAGACTTCAAGTGACCCCCACATTCTCCAAAGTCGGGAATCAAAAGTCAGGTGCTTCAGACCACCTGCGACTCTGATCGATTCTGCTTGATACTCTCAATCAACTGACCTGATTATCCATTGGTACTTGATTTGATGTTTGATTGGCTTGGGTTCGTTCGTTTTGTTCACTGGTGCGAGTCAATCAAAACTGCGAAATCTTTAAAAATCGCTGTATGGGCCACTTTGCGTCATATACAATTCTTGGTTTGGCCTGCGTGTTTGCGTTAGGCATGTGCCGCAGCAGTGTATCAAGCTTTCGTTTCGATTTCTTTTCTTTTAGCGAGCAGTGACCAAAGAAGCGACAGAGAGTCATCCGACATGGTTTGATGATGCCACTCCCAGATCTGGTCGCGGTTGAGGTTTCACGCCCGGTCATAAGTGCCACCCAAGCGTAGCGAAGCCGTCAGTAGCTGTTCCGAGTGGGAGCCAAAGCGACGATGGCGAATGGCTGAGATCAGAGTGTGGCCCATCGTGCACCAACCCCCTTAGCCTGTGAAGGTGCACAAAATGGAATCCGCTGCAAGTGGATTGCTTTGAGACCCCTTTGCTTGGAAATGGAAAATGGCTTAGCCTTCCGATACGCATGAATCTTGATTTAAAAAAATCAATGAGATTCGTACTATCTACGAGTTACTACTTTTCAACTTCATGTTTCAATTGTATGCCAGATTCTTACCGAAAAAGCTCTTTTGGCGAGTCTCATGGTTAAGGTTTTCGCAACAAATAATTTACAGAACCCTGCAAATAACTTCCATTCCTTTTCTTACTTTAATTTGACTAAAAAGACTGCTTTTTCTTCGGCATTATCACGTCCAACTATTTTTTGAGAATATTAATTAGTAGTTTTAAGGAAAACCCAGAAGTAATATATGATTAGTCTATCTATATATAAAGATATAGTTATAGATATATGAAGATTCGAACCAAACTTTGTGTGTATCTTCTGTAGGTATCAGAATAGGATGTAAACTTAATTTCGTCCCCATCACTTAAGTTATTCAAAAACTAGGACAATTATGTTGCGTAACTTTCTGTTAAACTATTATTTGATATTTTTCTTAGATTTTTCATACAAAAAAACTAATAATCCCACATTTTCAAAGTCCCAGCTCAAACAGTTATTTTTTAATGATTTTTTAAAAATCCGCTAAATCACCGAACAGTAGTTGCAATACTGAGCGCCAAGAGGCGTTGTGAGCGCGAATTAATTTAATTGATGAGAATTTTATCCTAGAAGGCTTAGCTCAGACCGGTTTAAGCATACTCAGGCAATATGCATAGTTCGAATTTTCGAAATTTCGTCAAAGACAAATGAGCTTAAATGAGTCTCACAAAAAGTTATGTATAAAAATTCAAAATGTGCACACACATTACTAACAGTTCAGGATGTACTCGATTGCACTTTTAGTAGGAGGTAAAAAAATCCGCCCTTTCCCTAAACTGCGTAACAATCAATGATGATGATTGAAGCGCGATATAAAAAAAGCCAATTATTTTCAATCGTTGAGTCTGATACCGAGATCTGGCCGTATCGGGGAAAACACGGAACATTCATATTTATGTTGCATTCTTTAGGTAATTTGCAAGCATTAACTACATGATTAGCTAAAAAATAGCATTCATGTGGAATCTTTACTGAAAGGTAATATATACCAAATATTAACATTTATAAAGAGCTGTTGGAAGGGTCCTAACTCCGGGGGGTAGCATTAGGAGCTCAGCTCAGTTATGGGAGAAATGATCGTTATGGGATGGGATGCGTGAATTCAATCTGATTAGAAAACTCCTCTTTTTGGTCAATTTCTTTGCGACGCCAAAAATCTCCCAAAAGCGAATCAAAGGCGACCTGAGGTGAGGTGAGGGGTCTGAGGACTGCTTGATTTTACCAACAAAATCACTTGTCTTTAATAACGTTCTGGATTACTGGAGTTCATGGTTCGCATAACTTCTAGTAACGGACACTTCGTGATTGCAGTACACGATGTTTTAATTCATGCAGCTACGGAATGCACCAATAATGTTTACATTCTCTAGGGCTAAGAAAAGTAAGTCCTAGAGAAAGGCAAAGAAAAAGAAAGTAGAAGATCCTATTGAAATAAACCATAATATTCGTAACAGTAGTGTCGTTTTCTTTTTCGTTGATCGCAATTGATACAAAACAACAAACAAAACTCACCTAAAGGAAACTAATCAATTCTTGGTTCATAAGCATTATTAACTGAAATGGTCATCATGTTGGAGACACATAACTATACTGGTAACATGTAACATACGCTGGCCTATATCAACAAATAAACTGAAACCAGTATGCCCTCATCCAACCTCATACACTATCCGCTTAAATTCCCACATTCTGAGTATTTAATTGATACTTGATACTAGCACTTCAACCACAAAGGAAACCGTTTCCTACGTATGGATTTTGTTCAATTGATCGTGAACGATCCTATACTACTCACCGTTCATTGTGCTTCTCCAAAACAGACTCGTTTTCGTTGGGATGGAATACCTGGAATAACTTGAAAATGGAAATTTAAATGGATTTTTTTTAATGGAAACTTAAATAAAATCTAATCAGGATTTTAGCAAACATGTTTGCAGCATGGCTATTAGCAATGTAAAACATCCCATACTGCAATTGGGCGGGTACCCTACCCGTTCCCCCATACATTATATTTTACATTTTATTCCACAATCATCCACTCGTATGTTTTGTGACAATAGACAAATCTGTAATAGGAAATGGGAATCCTTAGGCAAAGGTTAGAAATCTACAGAAAATAAGTTGAATGTATTTTCCAACTAAACTGTCTACCAAAAATAGTGAAAGATACTTTATATATTGCTGTAACATGCGTTTTAAGGAGATATTCGAGTGAACCATTGTATCATTACGGTTCGAATGACTTACTGTTTTATTCTAAAGTTTGCCATGAACCGTCAAAGGAGATTAGAAAAACCGAGGCATACGAATCATTTCTGAATAGTACGAGAGTATGTGTACATGAAATACAATTGTTTCAGAATGCTTTATTTATAACTAATCTTAAAACTTAGGTAATAAATTACCTCACTAGATATCTTAAGTTATTATTGCCCTTCATAAAAGTATATTCTTCTTAATACTATTAAAAAGCGTCTAGCTCTTTGTCAATCATTCATAGCCCTTACATATGACCACTAACCTACACTTTTTGGTATTCTTTATCATTTCTCTCAAATCGGCGCAGGTGTTACGTAATACATTCCCATATCGTTCATAGCTTGTTGCGGGACATGACTATAGAATGTAGGCTGATGCCCGGGAACAACAACTGATGAAGGATAATGAGGCTGAGGAATGGTAACCGAATACTGTAAATGGTGAGGATGATGATCTATATTGGAGTACTTTAGCGGCAGATAGTCGGACATAGTAGATGTTGGAAGCACTTGATGATTTACTGTCGTAGGGTTGTGCCGCGCGGGATGGTAGTTCTTACCTGTAGACCGAGATGTCTTGCTTGGTGAGCTCTTTTTACAACGATCCGGAAACTTGCGAGACAACTTCTGACAGAACAGGAGCCAGAGTGGGGTTGAGGAGGCCGCGATTGGGGGTGTCGGTTCCCGTCGTGGTAAAACCGTGCCCGGGTAGTTGGCTGATGATGCATAGTGATGCGAGTTCCCTTGATGCAGATAACCGGATGGCCCATGAGTAACTGTTGGATAAACCATCGGCAGGTAATGCTGATGTGGCGGTTTTTGCTGCAGTGTATAGTAGTAATTGGCCGGGTAGTAATGGTAAGGCGTTTGGCCAACTTGCTGAACATATTCGCCACTCCCCATAGGCATATGTTGAGGTAACTGATATTGCGCCTGGCCACATAATGACCCAGGCGATGTAACACCTACTGCTTCACACTTGTGATTACCATGACCACAGGCAAGATTCACACTGTAACCACTGATTTGCTGCTGGTGTGGCTGACATATTCTGTAGATTTCCTGCTGATGCTGTTGCATATACTGTTGATATGGTGTAGGTGGATTGAGGGTGGCCTGATTCAGTAGTTGATGCTCATGCCCATAACCCACGATGGGATAGTAGTACTGACGCATCCAAACCTGTGGTACTGGTGGATGTTTTTCCATCATCTTCTGCTTGATGTCCTCGGGCTTCGCGTACGTAAATGCCGGAAACCAGAAGGGAGTGCTGTTGCCGGATACCGCTTCCGGAATCTTCGCAATATACTGCGGCCGTACGCTTGGATTTTCTAGATCACGCTTCCATCGAGAATAGTACGGTCCGTCTTCCGGCTTATCTCCAACGTACAAGCAGCAGCGTTCTCGATGGTCGTGATCGCAGTGGAAACAGTACGCTGGACTCGGAGTGGAGCACCGAGACATCGGAATATTCTGGTTCAGACCAAGCATCAAACTCTCCATTCGCAGATTTTCCTCTACCCGTCGGATGTCACTGATGCGAGCATTCGTGGTTTGGACGGTCCCATCAACGTACGAATTGTGCAGGCGGGAATCCCCAAACGATGACCGATGTCTCGAGCGGGATTGTCGCATCGAAGCGTCTGAGAGCATCAACTGTTGACTCTGCCAGTTGTGGCCACTACCAGTGCAGTAGCCACTGAAGGCCTCACTAACGGGAACCGTACAAGAGGTAACGGCTCTGGAGAACATTTCCGTGACCTGTGGCTCAAACACCTCACCATTCGTCATGACGGCGTTATCGACGTGTCCTTCACTGTGAACTGGAAACTGATTACTTGCACACTTCACCACTGAACTGTTTCCAATGCCCATCTATGATTGATGGAAAACACAGATGAGAGTTGAAACTCGAACTGCAACACGTTGCGCGCGACACAATCACTGGACGAATGATGCTGTTCTTCGCTAGAACGTTCCCCTTTAAAACAAACAGATCATTCGACTACCTTAAAGACCCCGTACCTGTTCCGTCCTGTTTCAAGTTACATACCTTGGTCATGGAGGTAGATCAAGCTCCACAGTGACCTAGTCTTCTCGTTACCTGCCTTACGCAGCAAAGTGAGTTTTCCATCTACCAAGAATAACCAAAAGGGAGGTGTATTATCTCCGTTCTGCATCGTTACTAGCACACCCTCTGCGTCGCAAACTCATAAACGGTGATAAACAAGTTGCCAAATATTTGTCATTTTCTCTTCACTTGTGCCTATTCTCCAACAATGAAATATGCTTTCGGATCCTTCAACTTAGTGGGGGCGTTCCTTGGCATTAAAGTGACAATATTGAAAAAAGCTCATAACCAAAGGATTCGGCATGCTAATTGTGGGTTATTTTGTACATTTTTACTCTCGAATCGTTTTGTCGTTGGTTTATGGCACGGAGAAGTGGTGAATGATCGTTGTTACTGTTAGCGTCTGAATGCAAGCGTGTAGCCAGCACCACAAAGAACATTCGAAATCGGCACAGGTAGCTCTACACATTTCGGGGTCGTTCTATAATGGGACGAGAACGAATTTTAATGTAATAATCATGACATGCTTACTGAATATGAATACATACATGCTCTCCATGTTTTCTATTCCACAATTACCATGCTCGTTCCAGCCCCAACAGTACACATGTCCGCTGCTCGATAAAGCTACGCCATGCTCCGATCCCAGGCTTATGTCGGAAACTGCCTTCACATCCTGTATTTCTAATGGAAGCGGTTTAGACGAAGCTTCCCCAGAGCGTCCTAACTGGCCATGGTTATTCCGTCCCCACAATCGCACTTCGCCGCTACGCGATAGAAAGCCGGAATGAGTCCAACCGGATTCCAGTTTTAAAAGATCTTGTGCAGCGATGGGCCAAGGCTCGTCTATACACTGACTATGCTTATTGGATCCGAGACAAACTATACGGTTTGTCGCCAGCAATAGTACCAGATGATTCTCGCCGCTAGCAACATCTACGATCGAACCCTGGTCATCCACGCAACGTATCGTTTGATGACTACCATCGACTATCGGGTATTGCCCATCTAAGAATTTACACTTTCCCAGCACCCATAACTGGCCGGATTCCATCAAAACTGCCATATACTGGAGACCGAAGACAACCTTTTGCACAAGACCTTTGCAGGGTAGAGTCAATTTCTGTGGCTGTATTACCAATTTGACCTTTGGCTCCGCAATCTGCTGCCATACATTAGAGCCCCATACGAACAGCTCGCCTTGTCCGTTTATTCCTGCCGATACATCCCAGCCAGCAGCAAGACTAACAAACTCATACTCTCCAATCCGGCCGAATCGTGTGACATCCTGTGTGTGCTCCATTCCAAGCTGGCCCCGATTATTCCAGCCGCAGCCATACAATCGCCCATCGCTTAGCCCCAACAAGGTGTGTCCACCACCGGCGGCAAAGCAACGCAAGTCGCGAATCTCTCTGAAAGGCACATCGGCCACGAATTGTGGCGTTTGCTGCTCCGATGAATAGCCCAGTCCAAGTTGACCGTGACTATTGGCACCCTGAAACGGAAGAGGTTAGATTCACAATACCACCCATAATAAGCCGAGCATCGAGGACTTACCCAAGCAAACATTAACACGCGGATAATTTGAAACAAGGTGCAGGTGTAGTAATCCCAAGCATTGCCGAAAGTGCCGAAAGTGCCGAAAATGTTAAGGATTTCCCACTTTCCCCCCACAACGAAGAAAAATAGCAAAACAAGAATCGAGATCTGTTTATAATGCTCGATTCGTCGTTCGATTTTTTCTCGGATCAGATAATTTATAATAATTTTCAGTTATTGGTGTAGTTGGTTGGATAAATTTAGCATCTTCGTTTCCAGGACCTGCGGTTTGCCAAATGCGTTGCTTGTTTGAAGGATGCGAAAAACACGAATCCCTCCCAAGCAAAGGCCAAGGTGCGGTACGCTATTTCCCTTTTCCGGTGACGGATTACGCCTGCGATCGGCTGAGACAACTGGCACAAAAGCGGTTGTTCTGGTGGTGTCGAATATGTGGCGTTGATCAGACGCGAATACTGCATCCATTGTCGGTTTGCTCCAAACACTTCCTCAAAGGTAAATCATGAATATGGAATAATTTAAAAGCCATTAATCTGCCGACTTCCATCAACAGGTTTCTGCGCACCGCTATGGGATGTATTCGATCCCGATTGGATCCCGAGTTTATACATACCAGCAGGCGGCGCCGGTACGAAACGTTCCATACCATCGGCTAACAAGCTTAACGGGAACGATTTCATTGAAAACGAAAAAATGACCGTCGAAAGGATCACCAATCCATTTTGGAAAACGAGTCCCGATGCCACTACCATACGGAATGAACTGATCGATGAGATCATTTCCTATCCCATAGGTCGAGTCTATAGCATGTTAGATGAACAGAGTGATCTGCACAGAAACTATGGAGCCGCTTATGATGTTACTCATCTTCCGGACGAACTGAGAAATTGTCTTTCCCGCCACTCATCCTTACCGGGTGCAGCTCCGGAACTGTTTTCCTGCAATGCTAGGGCTGTAACACTTGTCAACCTGGCGATGCAACCAGTCTGGGAAACTGAGCGGATTATCATGAAATTACAGCACAGCGTTCTTGAGCTCATAAACCTGATGAATGAATGATGTTCAATCACTTTTTGTTTTGAAATCGAATTTCTTTATTTCACTATAAGTAAATTAATGAAAAATGCGAAAAAGCGTGAGTATTCATTTGTGCTCCATTCAACGAGTTGTTGCGCTACCGGGAGTATCGTAGTGTCCACAGTCAATAGATATTTAAGGTGGCTGGAATCTGCAAAGACGAACAACCATATGGTAAAAGCTCCCTAACGGAACCACTCATACACAAATGTACGCTAGCACAATCCGCCTACTCCAGCTATAAGAATCGGACGGTTTGGTCACACTGGTATGTTGATGGCAAGAGCACCTCCCAACCAAAGAGGCGAATCATATGAGAGCGGATCGGTGACCGTCTTAGAATACTTTCAATACACCACCCATCAACATTCGTTGGCTAGATCAAGACGCAACCTTTTCTCTTCGGGCTCAATAGGCTCTTCCTTTTTAATTTGTAGAGATAAAACCGTTTCCAGCGTTGCACCGTCGTCAGTCAGTTCGAAATCTGAATCGACAATCGGGTCCACTGGTTCTTGCTTTATCTCAGTTTCTGAAAGAGGCTCCATCTTCACGATTAACGTTTGTTGTTCCGCCGGAGCCAATTGACACTGGAGCTGACCATTCGTCTCGGCCGAAAGCCTTTTTTCCGCTCTTTCAAATGCTGCACTTTTGCCAGAAGATCTCGGAGTGATACTATACTTAAGAGTAAATCCAGCTTCCGGATTTCGTTGCCCATCACACAGCAATACACCGTCGAGAGATGCACTTTTCCTACCAATGCCAGCACTTCCATTTCGCTCGAGAATATCGCTTACATCGAGCGCTTCGTAGAAGCTATCATCCAGCGTCATGGTGCTCTCCTCAATCGGTGGGGAGCGATTTATGTTGATACTAGGCTCAATGTTTGCAATGTCCAGAAACTTTTCGTGCTCCAGCTTGTGCAGCTTCAAGCAGTCGTGGGAATAGAACAACTTCTCGCAGACTTCGCACTTGCCCACCGGTTCTTTCTTTACCTTGTACTTCATAGTGTACGTCTTCTCGCACTTGGTCCGGTCGAACGTGATGTCGAAGATGTCTTCGCCCTCCTCTACTGTACAGTCTAGCTGTACGATATGCTCCTCCTCGCCGTCCTCGTCGCCCTCGTCGCAGTCATCTTCAAAGTCTCCCACAAACCAAGCGTTCTGCTTCAGGTTCACTCTCTGCTTGCCCGATGCCGGTGTCTCCTGTCGCAGATCGATGTCACCTCCTCTACGAGGTTCCAGGTGAGATTCTTCGTGCATCTCAAGAAACTCTGGGTTCGCGAAACAGCTGCCGCAGTCGTAACACTTATAGCGTAATACATAACTCTTCTTTAGTCGAAGCTTCACTGCGTAAGTACGAACTTTCGTCCGGTCGATGCCTGTTTCATTGGCGGACTTTTGCATCGAAGCAATCTTCGCCAGTACTTCTGCCAATTTCTGGAGCAAGAAGTAGAGAGAAGCGGATCAAAATTTAGGAAGTACAAAGCAGACAAAATCCTGGACATTTCTCACCTCTTCGCCTGTTTTCAGCGTACGGTTACGGTTATTACGATACACGCGAATCGGGTTGACGAGCGGTTCGAAGCTCTCGAGCGATTCCATCCTCGAGCCGTCGTCTGGGATTATTTTCCGTTAACAAAAGTCCAAAAGTTGTTTAACGCCGCGGTGTTGTAATTCCCCGCCGTCTCTTGCTAGGAACAGCTCGGGGTCGATCACCATTTATCACAGACTTAAATCCCTATATATTGAAATTAATGAGAACGACACCGGGAACTGTTTACTGAGATGGCACGTCAACACCCAAAATGGTAATATCGTAAGAAATGTTGATTATTTTCCACTTTTTGAGGTTTTTTTTACAGATTTTACGGATTTTTCTCCCAACCAAAACAAAGACGGAAGACCCATGCAGCATACTACCCATGCAGCAGCGACTTCCACAAACTTCACTTCGCGTGCTGTTTACGAGACTTGCTTAAAGTGTTTGATTTTGCTGCGATTCTTCGGAAAAATCTTTTTTGCATTTCTGCGATCATCAAGACGAATAAAATCGAAACCGCATTTTGGGGTAAGTACCGAGAACGTGGAAACTAGAAATTGTGTGGAAGAGATCCAGAAAGAACTTGGGATATCGACAGAGAAGAAATTGTACAAAATCGTACATCTGCAAACTAGAGAAATTTGCAGGTTGCAGGTTGCAGGTTACCGCGCCTCATCGCAAAATGCCGGACTAGGTGGTTGATTTTATTTTTAATTACCGCCACTCAAACCTGCCGAGAATCATGAGCGGAAAATGAATCGCTTAAAAACGATGATCGCATCGGGCTATAAATTTTGTCTGTCCTTTATCGGACAACCTGAAAATGCGTTCGTTTCTTTTCGGCCTGGTCTCTACGCTCCGGATAATACTAACGGTATAGTACGGGCGCCATGACCGAGTTTCGGAGAAATCCGAAAAGAGACGCACTGCATTGATGCGTAAACCTTCCATTCGCACCCGCTTCGTACCGGTTGGTTAACTTTTTACTTATCTAATTCAATCATACAAATAATACTTTCACAGAAATGCTCTCTCTCAAGCGGTCCTAGTAACTCCAATTCCTCGATTGAAGATTCTACAAACGATTACCATCCTCGCGCAGCGCAGCACCAACAACTTACCACGTACCACGTTGTAAGTACGGTTGATCGCATCGGATCTAATGAGATTGATTAATTTGTAGTTTGGTTGGTTACAGGTAAAACTGGAGCAGCGGCAAGTTGCTTTAGATTCAGAAATATGAATGTAAATCGGTACCAAGCGGCCAAAAATTTGCAGCCGGCGCGATCGCTACGCACCCCAAATCTCAATTCGAACCGAAACGCTCTCGGGGACTATGGTTACGCGCCGCATCTAGCAGAACCATACCGTCCACAACAACCCCCTTCACGTGACGGTAGCAACTATGCCAACGGCAATCTAGCAGGATCCGCCCATCCCCCACGATCGAGCAGCCAATCCCGAAAACATGACGTTCTACGGACACCGGTTTCCGGAAATGTAAACTCAGGTGCGCCAGGATCATTGGCAGGCCGATCTACACCCACACTCGTAGCCACCGGGAGTCTCACGTTTAACGCGAGCTCATTATCCGTCGGTGCGAATTACGATGTTACCGTGTCCTATATCCAGAATGGACCAAAACAGTTCATGGTACAACAGCGATCAGCTGACGTTGCTCTGAAACAGATGATGAGCGCCTTAGCTCGCGTCCCTCTTCGAACCATCACCCGTAAGATGCAGCTCGGCATGCCTTGTCTAGGACGATACACTCCCAACTTAACAATCTACCGAGCACTAATAACGGCTATCGGTCGCGACGGTTTGTGCACCATTTCGTACGTCGATTATGGCCACACCGAAACGGTTCATCCGGCTAATCTCTACGAGATACCACCAGAATTCTTACGTTATGAGATTTTTTCGACGCGCTTTGCGTTGGCTGGCGTTCGGAAACTGGAGGATATCAATGCAGATGTTGCAGGTCTTTTCTCGCGCGTTGTGGCCGGTAAGCCATTGACTCTACGAGTGATGCCCCCGGATGGAGCTGCCTTCGTTTCGTACTGTGAGCTATACGACAATGGTGACAATGTATTCAATCGCCTACAGGCGCTGTGTCAAGCGAATTTGTACCGTTTTCCGGCTCCGGGAAGCTTGGTACGGGGAGCTAGTTATCCGGTTGTCATACGCTACATCGAATCTTGTGCGCAATTCTACGTTCACATGCTTGACAATGTCCACGCGTTCGATAAGATGATGGATGATCTGGCCGCCTATTGTCATAACGGTGGACATGGAACTGGTGGCGGTTCTCTGATCCCATCTGTAGTGGACATAGGAGACGCCGTAATTGTGGAGCTCGGTACAGATGATGTATATCGAGCGGTTGTAGTGGAAATTAGCCCTGTCCTTAAGGTGCGACTGATAGACTACGGTAACAGCCTGAAAATCGAACGTGGAATGCTACGACGTCTATCGCCTGCCTTTACACACCAGCGCCCTGAAGCATTTGAATGCTGTTTGGAAGGATTTGAAGGATCCATAGGGGATTCCTCGTCGCGTGAGGAGACCATTAACCTGTCTACGAAACAGCTCGAAATGTTATCGGAAGCAGCAGACAGCGAACGCAAACCATTCAAGTTGATCGTCTGTGATATACGTGAGGGCCTTACAATTGTCAATCTGTTCGACGAATCTCAAACGCCAGTGGCCAACATATCAAAAACACTTTTGAAACTGAAAAATCCCATCAAATTCAACAAAGAGTTGCAGAGCAGTCACCAAAAGTACCCGAAGCAGCAGCAAGTCAGTGTTTCCAACAGTCTTAACACAAAACTGTCTAACAGTGGCGAATCAGCTAAACTATTCTCCTCCAGCGGTGTATCATCGTCGGCAATAGCCAGTGACTACATCGATCTCACGACCGAAGAGTGGATTGGGCCTGTTCCAGGTAACCAAAGCTCCGGTTATGAGCAACAATTGCTTCAACCGCAACAGACGACTACGATAGCTAGTAATGAACTCTCACAGAGGAAGAATCGCGGTGGTGATAGTAACCGTAGCAGTGATAGTCGCGAATCGTCTTCAAGCGCAAACACAGGCAAACAGCAACCACCAGATATTTCTAAACAGATTTCAGTCAATGAATACACGCCAGCCTCCCAAACAGTAGCACGTAATGACATTCCAAGGTTCAGCAAGGAACGGTATGCCGAATGTAGACCACGTTACCTAGAAGCCTAGAATGTGTAATCAATGTTATTTCCTCATTTCTCCTCAGAATCCAAACCCCGTACTACTATGAGCATGATGATCGTGGCGGGCAGGAATCCGGTAGCGGAATCCAATCAAAGCATAAAGAAAAGTTGCAACCAGAAATTTTATTCGGGTCACTGTCTGATTCTGCTCAAATACATGCATCACCTGAGTTAGCCACCAACCACGAACAACAAAACATCGCTCCATCAGAAATCATCGAAAGGTGAGTTTGTTGCAATGTTACACATTTTGACAGTTTATTACATTATATGTTGCACCGTTTGTGGAGAAAAATATTTAAAAATTTATTCCTTCCTATCTTTTTTCCTAGCTATAAAGCGCCATCGGATGAATACTTACCATACAATAGTGCATTGCCAGAACAAATCGTCCCTTTAAACTGCAAGTTGGAGGTGATACTCTCATGGTGGCACTCACCGGAACAATTTTACGTGCGTTTGCGCATTGACGAGGAGCGTTATCAAGATCTCATGAAACAGCTACAGAAGCACTACCGCAACAAAAGTAACCAGCAACAGCACCATCAGAAACTGTTGCAAAACCAGCAACCAGACCCGAGGACATCGAAACTGCCCACCGGGTCTTTGGTGGTTGTACGACACCCAAAGCACAATACATACTATAGAGGACGCGTGCTGAAATACAACGAATCGAATCAGCGATACAAAGTAGAGGTCGTGGACGGTGGCAACAAACTCATCGTTTCACCGAGCGATCTCTGGATGGTGGAACGTCGCTTTGGGCGTTTGGCGCCATTAGCGATTTCATGTGCACTACCCGAAGTGCGGTTGCAGTGTGAGGTGAAGGAACTTCAGAACCGCATCGATAATTACCTGAACAATGATCAGTCGATCGAGGCTGTGTTTCTAGAGTTACGAGAAACCAAATATCACTGCAAGCTAAAATCCAAGGGCAACGACCTCAAGATGCAACTTATAAGCGATGGTTTACTTTCGCAAGTATTAATCGGTTGGTATTAAAATAACTGTTAAATCATTAACGCAACTACATTGAAAATGTATGAACACATTCTTATAATCTATTTACAGATGTTGATCTCTATCGCTTGAAAGGACAAACATTGAAGGTGCAGCTGATAGAATTAAAGAGCTTAACTAACTTCCGAGTGAAATTATGTGGCCATGATGCTATTTTCAATTGTCGTCAGGATGGCTGTGATGTTCACGCAGACGTTTCCAATATCGAGGATGAATTGCAAAGCATATACAAATACTGCACGGCCCAGGTGATTGATGTAACCAATGAAGAAAAGTAAGTTTATTTTAAATCCAAAAAAGGAAATCAATTGAAAGCTAACCATTCCATTTTTAAAGGTTGGTACTTTCGCTGCTTGTACCTTCACTAACGAGTCAAGCGCTTCCTACGATAACGCAAATGCCTATCCTGCTGAGCGAGTTCAATGTCTATGTTACTCACGTTGAATCATCCAACTGTCTCCATGTTCAGAATGTGCTGTGGAACGATCGTGTGACTAAGCTGATAGATGATCTATATGAGTATTACGAGTGTCAGCAACCGTCTGTTCCGTTAGCCGAACTTACTATGGGTGAAGTTTGTGCTTCACGGTCGCAGCATGATGGAAACTGGTACCGAGCAAAAATTGTCTCACTTCAGGATATCGAACAAATCGAAGTCCTGCTAGTAGATTATGGATCGCGTGAACATGTGAAGCATAGTGATCTTAAACGGTTGGCACCGCAGTTTTTAGAGTATAGTGCATTCGCTCATCGGATTTACTTACCGATGGCAGCTATTGCCGGTGTGGATGAGGAGCGAATCAAGCTAGAGATCACGCAGTTAACGGAAGGGTTCGAGTTGACTCTTAAGGTGATGGAGTTTCGAAATGATATTTGGATTGTGGACATTACGTCGAACGATTACAGCATCGTAAGCGTGCTGAAAGACAAGCAACTTGTCGCAGATTTGGAATACGAAAGCATATTTAATCAGCGTCAGACGGCCACACCAGTTCAAGGAGCTGTAGTGCGACCATCGGTCGAGGATCATGAGGGTAACACTCAAAAAAATCGCGCTCGTATTTGTCACGTGGATAATCCATGTCAATTGTTCATCCAGGTAGGCATGCACCCAAGAGACCATGCCAGCACAATGTTCAAAGCATTAATCAATGTTGTATTTTTGCAGCTCGAAAGTGACATGCGGGATTTGAATCAGCTACAGGAGACTCTTCAAATCATTTCCTCCTCCTTGCCGCCTTTGCGTGATTTTTCTGCTGATCGCTACTGCATTGCACAGTATTCCGTGGACGATCTATGGTACCGGGCTTTGATCATCGACAGTCATGACGATCTTATCATACAATTCGTTGATTATGGCCACACAGATATAGTAACAAGCAACAAAAAGAGCTCGCTACGCGATATAAATGATGATCTGATGCGTTGGAAAGTGTACGCCAAGCAGTGTGCTTTGCTCGTACAGCCAATGAGCCTAGAGTCCATGGCAGAAACGGGACGAAAGAAGAATACTTCATGGAAAGAGGTTGCGACAACAATCTTGCGCTCGTTGGAAGAAGTAGAGGTACAGTTCCTCGCAGAAGCGCAGGGTGTGCATTACATCAGCGTGCGATGCGGTGAAAAGGACATCGCGGAAATGTTGGTTGAGAAGAAATTGGCCGTACGCATGTACTACGTCCCATCCGGCCAGCTCTGCTTCACAAGTCACATCGACTCAATTTCCGAATTCTATCTACAGCTTGAGCGCGATATATATCCACTGGATACGATGTCCAATTATCTCTCAGATGTGAGCAAATTTCCTGATGTTGATCAACCACAAATTGGGATGATTTGCATTGCAGAATATCAAGACGATGAGCTGTGGTATCGCGCGAAGTTACTCTCTATTCCTCGTCCCGGAGAGTATGAGGTATTCTTCCTCGACTACGGCAACACATCAACCGTACGCAAACTAAAAGGGCTGGATTCATCGATTGCTGAATTGGCTAGACTTTGCACCAAGTGTAGCCTTCGTTTGCCAGAAAACGTTCGCAGATGGTCACCTGAAGCCGAGGAAAAGTTCCTGGAGCTTGCTGCTATGGGTCAAACCGTGTTCACTGTTCAGTTGTACAGCCCGGGACCGATCGCAGCCACTGTGGAATTGTTCCTCAATGGGCGTAACATTGTTGACCAGCTGGTAACATTATGTGAGAAAGGAAATCCCAATGGGGCCAGTGGTACGGATTCAATGAACTCCAGTTTCTATTTGCTATGTGAGGAAAACCGGCTTGATGATAGCTATCAACTTGATGATCAAGCCCATATTAGTCACGTAATCTCACCAGCCGAATTCTACATTCAAATCACAAACTGCTTCGATGCTCTGCGAAATATGGAAGAGTTGCTCGCGACTAAGGCGGCTCAGTGTGAGGTGATCACTGGTGAAGAAATCCATAATGGATTATTTTGTTTGGCTCAGCTGGCCACCAGTGGAAAGTATTGTCGGGGCCTAGTGCTCTCGGAAGTAAATGGTGGCCATTCAAAATACCACCAAGTACTACTGGTCGATTACGGCAACCGTGCTACGGCAATTGAGCTTCGTCGGATGCCTGAAGGCATCGAAGAAATCTCAAGATTGGCCAAAAAGTGTTGCCTCGAGCACTATTTGCCGACGGACGAGGAGGCACTAGGAACTAAGCGTTGGGCTCGTATTCGTAACCGTTTCATCGAGCTGACCGATTCGGGAAAGCAAGTGTTCTCATTCCAAATCGTACGCAATGATTGCGATCCAATGATTGTACGACTGTTCACATCATCCGGTGTCAATGTGGAGGATCACATAAAAGAAGGAGAAAGCACCGAGATGATGGATGCTTCTGTGGTGAATGTGTCCTCTGAGGATAATTCACTCAAGCGCCATAAACCCAAGCAAGCTTTCTTCCGAACTAATAGCGATTTGGATTTTTTGGAACACTGAAGCTTGGAGTCAATATCTTATGAAACGATCATAAACTCGTTCAATGTTTTTCGTGTTTTCTAAACGTACCGTACTTACGATGAACAAGAATGAAAGGGAAACGATACTTGACCGCCCATCAAACAAACGAATTATCGCTCATCTCATAGAACAGCAATTTTCATTATTCATGCTCCTTATTCAATGATTCAATTACATTGCTCTAGTGCTGTACAGTCGATTAATTTTCACCATGGTTTGCCACGCGAGCAATGTAAGCTAATTTATCAACAACAAAAACTTTAAGAACTTTTAGGGAAATAACTGATATCTTTAATTCTCTCTGGCGGTGCACTAAATAATGAAATCCTTAGAAAACTATTTTTATTACTTTCACTAATTGAATATTTGCAAGAATGGGGTGAGTGAGGGGTTTTTTTTCACTTTCCCCTGGTTTCGGTGATTTCGTGCGCCATTCATCAAAATCACTAAAGATTGCAAAAAGGGTAATAGAAGGAAAATACGAATTTAAATACAGGAATTTATTTTTCTCTGGTAATAATGGTTGTGCCTTTAAACAGCAGAAATGAAACTGATAGATTCAAGGGATATAATCCATACACATTCATCTAATACAATGGGATAATAGAAAAATTAATATTACCGTTTCGGGAAACCCTATTTCAAGCAATAGCCCAAAAAATACGAGTAAGAAAAGAGCGAATGTTAAAGAATTTATCAACGAGAGCAAGGGTTACTATATTTTTACACACCATAAAACGTTCACCAGTGTTTATCCAATAGAAATAAATGATAACATAGAGCAAATAAATCTCGCGATCTGTCGTTGAATATGAGACTATAGCTTTATTTACACAAAGACAAAGTTCTATGTAAGATTTTCCTATTACCATTCATCTTCGAAGTGAATGAGGGAGAGAATGGAATTGGCAAATAATAGCATCTCTGTCTATGCACATAAAATGTCTCAAATTTACTTTACTATAATTTATAAATGTGTTGCCTTTTTCGGGTTTGTCAATATCGTATTCTCGGTGCGTTTTTTTTTTTTTGTGTAAAAAGTCTAATTTGCGTTAACCTTACTCCTCACTGCCGTTCCTGAGGTTATAGAGGTTGCTGTGCTTAGTATCGTCCGTTTCAAGAGCCATTCGAATTGGCTACTCCGAGTGATCACTACCTTCTTCCTCCTCCTCATCACTATCCTCGAGTTCAGGCATTGGAAAACGAAGGATTGCCGCCACGCCGGTTAACTGTGCAAGTTCTGTAAGAAGAAAAATGCATAAATAAATTATTACGATGAGAATCCAGGTCCAGAACATCAAGAACTTACGTTCCCCAGAGACGTGCATACTGGAGAATATTTTGACTTCACCGCCGGAATCACGCACGGAATCAACGAGATGAACATATTCCTTACGTGCACCCACATCCTGGCATCTATGATATTTAATTGAAATGTATAATATTTATTCACACAGAATGTCGACATAACATCAATAAAGAGATGTTTTGGGCATCACTATAATCATTGTTAATGCCATTATGCCTAAACACTGTCTGTTGAGACTGCCGACAAGCATTTTATTAATAGACCAGTGGGACAAAGTTTCCACTACCGTTGCTTTCAACAAATCGCAGCCCGGCGATGTCGTTGAGATGATTCACGGTGCGTCGTTTTACTCGCACCGCGTACTTCAGTGAATAGGACGCCAAGAGGCAGCCAATGCATTTGAATTTAGGGTATGGAATTATGGAACATAGTGAAGTGTAATCACAATATTATTGTGTGAAAGCGGATCAAAATGTTAATACTATCTCCATCCTTCTATTCGTTTTTTAAAGATACTGATAACACAAATGTGTTGCAGCATGCCCACAATGCCCGCTAATGTTTATGCTCTTCCTACAGTATTAGAATTAGAATTCTTTAGTTGGACCAGGACCTCGTGAAGATTTATGCATCGTAAGAGAGAGGGATGGAACGACAGGATTCTATTTATAAAGATCAGCACTACTGGTGGCACTGATTTCGATCTCGGGTTTCGTTTTGACTGCTTTGCTGAAACCAAGAGACCATGGCATTATGGTATTATGCTAACCACTATTTAAATAGGAACAGTCGCACCACCATCTGCGGTAAGCAACTTCCAAATTGTGCATTCTCCGTCCATGGAATTGCACGAACAAATGGCAGAATCAACTACAGATCTTGAGAACGGGGCAGAGGAATATTTTGTTTACACTGAACTTTGATCAGTTATGTTATCGAGTGTAATGGAATTGACTGTAACCACATGCTGTTCAATGTTCCTTATAGATCAGCAAAATAGCACTCAAAGACAGACACTGAACATAATACTGAACTCATTTCCTCTTTTGTTGGTGACGATGAATAACGTTTCTCCAATCCGTAGGCGGGCAATTGACAAAAATGAACAATATTTTAAATGATATTTAAAAGACATGATATTGCATTAATCGAGGAATCGGTGTTTCGTTATTATTTATAGCGTGCCATCCATTTGAGCCATTCCTTGCGATCCTCAATCATTTCCGATCTTCATCAGATGACCATTTGACGAATCCTTACAACACGCGGCATACTGTATCATACCAATAGAAGTAACTCAATAATAAAAAGGTTCTTTGAGAAAGAAATGAGTTGTGCTTTGAAATTATCAACATGTTAACAAATATCCAACCAATAACATAAAGGCTTTGGATACCAAAATTCAGCCACGAATGCTAGAGGCCGAGCGAAAAAGAGAATGGGAGAGAAACAAATAAGTGCTCTCGAAGCGTGGAGAGTTCTCCGCTCGTTTAAATCGTGGAATAGTTTAACGGTTAATAAACGGAACCGTGGCGATTGCTACCAACATTTCGTGCCGAGTCGTCTTAAGAGCAGCATTAACGTTTGCTCCCTTGCTTTAGGTGGAAAACCGAATCACAGCATCCTCTGCATGGTTCCAAGCCCTTTCCAAACTATCTCTCCCTCTCTTTCGTTGTAGTAAAACCGGCTCAAAACAAGCCTAACCATTGTGTACGTCTGTAGAAAGTGTCGGCTTTTTGCCTTATCGCCTGTGAATACAAACTGAAAGTCGCGAGTGAAACACGATCGGGAATATTTCATTACGGTAAACAAAAAATATAAATCCGTTCTTTCGCTCTTCGATGAGCAACAGCACCCTACATAAGATGGAATCGCCCACAATCGTTGTCTTGAGTGAAAGTAGTCAAGTTCTGATGTTTTGTTTGTTGTTTTGTTTTGTTCTGAAGCTGGGAGGGTTGCTTAATATTATTCGAAATGTGTTGTGGTACGTGCTTAAATGACTCTCAAAGATGTCACAATGCGGAGCAAATGTTGATGTTTTATGTTGATGCAAGAGGGATGAAAGTCGCCTGCGCGACTGACTTGCATGGTTTGTCAAATATTTAATTGAAGAAGATTTTCTACAGGCCATATTTCATCTAAATGGTTCTTTACATTTCCTTTTGGCGCGTCTTAACATGAGGAATGTTTCAGTTGGGTAAAGACAAACAGTCTGCGAATAAAACAAAAAGTATGTCAAGAGATAAAGTGCACGTTTTGCGACAGATACGGTGCTTTACACCGGGTTTTAAAAAGACAGGATGTTTAAAAGAAGATAAAATGAAACGAGATCGTTTTCACCCTCCATTCGCCAAACGGTCGGCTACGCGTGTTTTGATGGATCATTATGGAGTGATCTGTATAGCGATGGATACAGATAACATAGCTAGCGGCTAGACCTGGAGGAGCTCAAATAAATTATTATGTGGCTGAGAAGGTGATCGATGGCAAAGAAATCCAGTTTCCATCGGTTTTGTTCGATACAAACTAAAAAGAGTAATGGCATGAAGGTGAAATGTGCCACGGTAACGGTAGGGCTATAAACTAGAATAGATTAATATTAGATTCATCTGTAAGTGTGCAGGTGCATAAACTACAATTGCTACTCAGAATTCAATCTTTTAGAAAACATTGCATCTTAGTAGGTATGGCTTTCAGAATTCTCGTGATGGATCACGATTCACAAAATGAATGTAATACGATCTCGCTGCTCTTATTTTTTTGCATTTTGCACCCGTGATCCGGTTTCGTCACCCACATACAACTGAGACAAGAGATCGAGATTATAGCAGAAAACCTGCTTGTATGAGTCCTCGATGCGTTGGTTGGAGAAAACCGACTGTCATCGAAACAAAGATGGATCTGAATTCCTATCCCGTGTAGCGGCCGTCAAGGTGTCCATTCACAGCATTGCTGAGTACTGAAAATTCCTCTTCCAACATTTCAGCTACTGGATAGTGAAAACTGCTGGTTAAAGCGGAGAAATAGTTGTGCAATAAATACATCCCCAGCCTATTCGGCAGGATCCGAATGTTTTAAATCGTTTGAACCATTCCGATAAACAGAAATGAAGAATTCCATTGCATACTGTCTATTACTGGATATATGCTATTAATGTATGATTGAAATTTTTTCGCAATGACGAATTTTTCGAAATAACGAAACGTTTTCCGTTTAAAGGAAAAATGCCTAGAATGTTACCCTCGTTGAAATTTTAAATCTTCAAGCTTTTCATTCTGTTTTTATCATAGTGTGTGTGCTTCCCGATAGAAGCACCTTAAAACAGAACTGAGGAATCGTTCTGGTCTTAGACCAACGCTCCCGTGGTGTGCCATCACGTAGAACACAGCAGCAGCAAGTCGATGACCTTGAGAAGAGTAGCAGTTACCAGAACAAAAAGCGAAAAGCAAACGTCTTGTGGAACCATTTGAATTTTTGCCGATCGATAACTGGATCTATGAACTGTGATGCTGGAACGAAAACCTGACTACTTCATAGGATCAAATGGGACCCCCGCTATGGAAACTCGCTGGAATAAGTCATCGACACATCGTTCACCAACTATTTCCAACAAGACATACTTTGCAGAAATGGGAATGAAAAACTACAAAACCGTGAAATGTGTAAGCAACATGGCAATCCAAAACGGACGACACATCCATAGCTCGATATCTCAAGCTCCCTCCAGTAGCAACCCCGGTAATAGCAGTATCATAACAACCGATAGCAGACGTTGGCATAATGCCAATGTATGTGATATAACATCAATCACCTCGACAAAGATCAAATTTGCAACCCATCGTAGTCCAGTACTATTGAAAACACCTTCACCAGTGTTACTTCGTCATCGAGCGAACAAACCACTTAATCACCGAAGTACTTCAACATCTTCCAGTCCGATGCACCGTAATACTGGAAACCTTCTAGTGCCGATTCCGTCCAAGTAAGTCATTCTGGTCCTAGTTCTTACCAATTTCTATAGAACAATTACAAAGACATTGGCCATCTAGGTCATTCAACAATTTAATTTTAAAAAAAATTCTAAAATAGAGGCTTGAAAATAAAACAATGATAAGTATAAAAGATTTGGGCTGTTGTAACACAGCACAACATTGCTGAGTATTGAAAATCACTTAAATACTGGCTCTGTTGTGACTATACCATGCAAATAGGTCAGTAAAGGGTGGTGTTGTCAGAGCGGTTGTTTAAAATGCCAGTTTTGCAAATTTCATATCGCATTAACTCTTTCTATTATTTTTTTTTATGTGTGGATTTTTTATATTTTTAGTCTACAATTTTTACTTTGAGCATTTAGTTTAGCGACACAAATAATAGCTATATATTTATATTTCTATATATTAATGAAGAATTCTTGTGTTGCTGTGAATGATCTTTTTTGATAAATGAAATCAGTCTTGTATGAAGTTGTGAATATAATATATCTGAACGCTGTGCTGATTGCTATAAGTACATCGACGTAATTTGTTGGCTAAATGTGAACAGTATTCAAATTACACGTGCGGGACATGCCTGTCCAATCACTGTTTGATTGATTAATGTGTACACCCCAGAAGATCAAAGTTCAATAACAGCCTCTAGCTCCATGTGTCGTTAAATAATTTAAAGCCACGCGATGCAGGGATGGCTGATATAGAATAGGAATTTCTATTTTGGAGGAGAAATCGCATTGCTTCCTTTTAAGGTCGTCGCTCAAGACAGTCAAAGAACAAGCGAAGGTGTCAAACGAAGAGTTGATAGCTCAAACTATTGTTAATACATTGTGGCTTGAATAACAATTGACATACCGCTAGGTTGGTACGCAAACAATAGTTACTTTTTGATAGTTCGTCTTACGCTAGTTCGTCGAATACGCTTAACGCAAGCTTTCACAAAACAATTGATGAAACGAAAGCAAAGCAGCACCACTTTTTCACATTCATAAAAACAACACCAATCAAATACCATTCCCACGATAGGACAGGCAGTGAACAAAGGCCAGTGACCGTATGTGCCAGATTGAAAATGTAGACAACCAGCAACCGCGTGTAGGTACCGCTAAACCACGGAAGGTCTTCACCATTCCCAAACCGTGGAAACCATAATCCGCCCATAATACTACGTTCGTAGTAATCTATCAATTAAACTAAACGGCCACTTCGGGCATCAGCTCTTCAAGAATCGGGGCAATCGCTGCATCGTTCGAATAGCGATAGATAAGTGTCAAATTACAGAGAAACAAAGTCGCTCGTCTATTTTCCGTAGAAATATTTTACGATTAATTACAATATTTTATTGCTCTCTCCCCCTAGGTGCTCCAAACCACACGCGCAATTAGATAATCGACTATCTAATCAACGAACTTATGATCGCCATGTTTTTGGTTTTTCTCAACAATCAGAGCAATTCGTGCTGCCTCCATTGCCCACTTGATTCATTTTGATTATACTTTCCTGTACGGTCATTCACCATTTCAAATAAGTTGTTATTATAAGTTCTCCAAACATGATTTGCCCGTGGTCGTGATAAAAAAAACCGATATCAATAAATAAATTTTATAAATTGTAATACCTCACTGATGACTTAAAAAAAAATAACTTACCTGAACAGATTGTCCGAAATCAGCAGAGTTTCTATCGCTTGAGCATCGGCTGCCTTGAGGATGTGTTTCCTTCCGTAGAATGCTTTTGCCGGTTCCAGTTGTAAAGTGGTGTAAAAGTTTTCAAGCGCTTTAACCTCGCCAGCTGCTTTCGTATCGGACATCTTCACTATCACAGCCGGATCTTGTAGAACCTCTACATATGAAAAGAAACAAATAGAGGATTAACAATCATGTTTGGAATCAACTGATATACAAATCTCACCTTTGAGCGAATGTTTGAAGCCCGAGGAAGCATGGACGAGCATAAATTTGCTTTTATTTTCTATCAGCACCTACCGTGAAATATAGACACCAATTTAAAATGCAAATAAGATCGATAAAGGAGTCCACTATACCTTGTTATCCGTTTTAACGGCCTGCTGGAACATGTATTCGTAGAACTGATCCTTCACGAAACCAGGGGATGCCACGAGGATGCATTTTACCACGTCAAAGTTCACGTGCCGTAGGATGCCTTGCATGACGGCTTCATAAAATTTGGTCAGTCCTTTTTCGTGTTGCTGTACAAATCCCTTTCGCTTACGTGGGATGGTCATATCGATCTTGCTGCGTACAAGCGTCATACTGGCCGTGATGAGGCAAACATGAGCAAGTCCATCCTGCATGATTACGGCGGCGACATCGGCATTCTGCGTCACGTCGCATGCCATCTCGATGCGCTCGAGAGCGATCGAATCCCATTCGGGTTTCATGAGCGTAAACGCGCGGTTCATTTCAAGATCAATCGTATGATAAGCACCCATCTGAAAGGGAAGTTTAATAAACGACCTGTACAGTTTTCACGCCGTCGCAAATATCTCACTTTCACAAATTGATTTTCCTCGATGTTGCGACCCTTGACACGTAGCATCTGAGCCTGTGTGTCGAAATCGATTGCCTCAACACTAATAGTAAGCGTGGTCCGAACTCGGCTACTGCTGGATGAGCCCGTCGAGGATTCATTTTGAACCTGAGCGAAATATAGCGTATAATATGATGATGCGATAACTGCTCAGTGTGCCTGTTTGTGGGATACTTTACGGGTTCGTCAACTCTATCCATATCAACCATACCATCGGCAGTGGCCAGTTGAAGATCACAACTCACCTTTCGGATGGTGCTTCCGCGCACTTGATCACCCTCGGCGATCAGATTGTAGGCGTGCCAAATATCTTCGGGTTGTTCGGGAACCAAGGTTACACTCCTGCAAGTGATGAAATTGATACCTTAATGGGACCGGCTTGGAAGTTCTGGTCTTCTTGCCCCTCACCCATCATTCTAGACTTACCCTTCTCCTGTTTTATCAACGTTTTTCCGCACCAGTTTCATGTCTGCGGCTTCTTCCTACGGAGCAATCCTGAGAGTCCGACGAAGCTCACTTTTTGGGCTCACATACGTTCAAGGTATTCTTCGCGCAAATTGGACATGATTTTTATCAGATCTTTGTGGTTTCTGATTTTTGTGGACAAATATGACAGGCAATTAATGCTGCTTGGACGAAGCGCAACCAGAATACAACCCTGGAAACTAGGCCGAGTCCACACCCGTAAGCAGGCTGCGTTCGAAGAATAAATTTCTAATGAGCTGCAACAAGCTCAAAATTGCCAACTAATTTTTATTTACAATTTTAAGATTTTTGGAGAATAGAAAACTTGGAATGGCATCAAAATGATCGCGACCAAAACCTCTGTGTAGCGAAAAATGTAATCTAACAATTTAACGGCTAGGAATCCCTTATTTGTAAAATATTGATGATCCTCGGTAAACTTTTCTATATAGTGCAGGAACCATAGCAGAATACGCGCCTTTTTGGCGGTTCGTTCGTTGCCGTTTTTAGCATTCGTCTGCGTGCGATCACCACTTTCGATTTGAATGTTTTTAAAAGGTCCGTGTTTTGTTTGAATGTTGCTGGCAACGTAGATGAGACTCCTTTTGTATAATTTTGAACCATTTTCGTCTGCACTGGACGGCAGCCGGGAAATCGGAATCCAAATAGTGCGCGCGGTTCCTGCGTAGTGTTAAAGGACGGTGATAAACGTTTCGGTTGAAGTTCTTCAAAGCAATCCGAATGCATTAAATGCGTTCTCTCTATACGACTGTTTGTACACGGTACTATTTTTAGTACGACTTTCGCCACCACTTTGTAGCATGTTTTCGCTGCTATGATCTTCAGTCTTCGCCGGTCGTACTTACGATATAATTTTTCAATGATTTCTATAAGTGAAGAAATACATTACGTAATGAATGTGATTAATATTTTCCAGCCGACACCACTTACGTTCGTAACTAAATAGAAACGGTTCCAGACTATCGCCACAAATATCACTCAGATATTCATAGAAAAAGATATCGGAACGACCGTTAAGAAATATACCAGCAGTCTGGAAAGAAAAACATTTTCTGTGGTTATTTGTTTAGTCAAATCGAAAACCAAACCTCCTATACGACTTACACTGAAGTGAGGCACTAAAGATTCCGGGATCGTTTGACTATCGATCTGGTAGAAGTAAGGTAGCAATTCGCGGAACGCATACTCACCAACAGCCCATAATCCTCGAAGGACTCGCAACAACCAATTCATATCGATCGATACCGTTTTACGTTCCTGGAAGTATCGCTGTAAGCGCTCGACCAACAGAAAGGTACATTCTTGTTCCACGAAACCCCACTTCCCAGCACACAGTCCAATAACACGACACACATCCTCAACCAGGTAATCGTCGCAGATCAGAGTGGTAATGTTTTCGCTTTCTAGCGTTGTAGAGTTGGGGTTGATAACCTCCTCTACTCCATCGCTGCTCTCGGACATGGGCTGGCTAATGTTTTCCTCGGGATCAACATCAAGCAGTGTCGGTGTGGGCCGAAGTGGATGTATCTCTTGCTTAGTTCTGTCTTCTATTCTAAGCGCACCACTGTTCAACATATCGTTAGTAAGCAAAGAATTAGGAACTGCATGCTCTCCATCTGGTATTGTCGCGACTGGTGTTGATTGTGGTAGTGATTGTTGTTGCGTCTGTTGAGCTATGAAATTTCCGGTCCCGGCCGTATCGTACGTATCTGGATCAAACGGGGGTTTTCTTTGGAACTGGTCGACAATGTTCGTCCCAGAAGTCACAGATTCAACCGGCCCCTCTTCCTGTTTGCCTAATCCTTGGACCATCGAAAACAAAGCCTCGTACTCGTCCTTAATGTTGATGTCAATTCCGTCAGCACCATGTTTAATATTTTCGATGCTTCGCAAAAGTTCCTCTGTAGCGTTCGAGTTAGAATTGTTAGAATCGTCTGCAGAAGGCAGATTATTCTCCAGTATGGCCATCGATTGATTAAACAGTGGCGAAATCGTTTCCAGCACTTGCTGTTGGTGTTGCTGATTAATAGACGATTCCATGCCGCCAGGTGTTTGTGTTCCTACCAGATCAGCGGCTGATGGAATTACTTTCGAGTGGACATAACCAACTGGTCCAAGCAGCAGATTGACGAATAATTGACTGAGCAAGCTTAGTTCAAGCGTAAGATCCGAATGAGCAACGTGGTAGTTCTCAACCAACGCTTCCAGATACTCCAACGTACGACGCAAAGTGTCCTCGGTGTACTCGAAGCCAAGCATTTCGATCGCCTTCGTAAGCAGCAGCTTCATCAGCGAGGGTATATGGTGATGACAGCGCAAAATATTGATTGCCATGTTGAAACAGTCCTCATCGCCTATAAAGATAGCTGTGAGGAACCATTCAAAGATTTATACAACTGAAAGAAGTAGCATTGCATGTTGACTTTTCTTACCATCGCAGACGTTATTATGCATTCCAATCAGATCCTCGGCAATTTCCGTTTCTGCCATCCAGGTGGTAGAAAGCAGACTAACATTGCACTGCTCCATTGTCACATCCTTAATGTACTCCTCGCGAAGGTCCAGAACCTCGTCCTATTTTGGAAAAATGGTATTATGACACTCTGGGTGATTGTTGGGACGCTGAAAAACGAACCGTATTGAAGAAGTAGGCCCCATCGTACTCTATCTTATCCCACGGTTGGCAGCTAGCACCAACGATTGGTGGAACATCGGAGTCCTTCAACACTTCATTCACCAGATCGTATGTAATTCGTCCGCTCGAATGCCGGCTGTAGGTTTTTATGTTCTGAAAACCAAAAAACACAAATTTATCATTTTTCGTACGTTCATTGAGCAAAGATCTTACGTTAACAAGCTCCCATAGTTTATAGGTTGTATCTTCAGCCAGCTTTTCGTACACTTCGGCAGATACTTCGGTTTCTTGCTTATCGTGCTGCTCCCAAGCAGTTCGCACGGAACGAGTGCTGAATCCAGCGTACGATTTGAAGGATGGCTACAAGGAGTGAGATATAATTAATGTAGGTATACTACGGGGCAGTTTGCTACCAAATACCTTCTCTTTGGGATCATTTCCAGATGAATCGCTGTGTGGAGCCGTTTGTTTTGGATGCAAGGATTGCAAAGTTTGTTGGAAATTATGGCAAGATCCTGCAGACACGGGATGTTGC
Source organism: Anopheles darlingi (assembly GCF_943734745.1). Lineage (NCBI taxonomy): Eukaryota > Metazoa > Arthropoda > Insecta > Diptera > Culicidae > Anopheles > Anopheles darlingi. The sequence goes on from NC_064874.1 coordinate 94,851,171, forward strand.
TGATGCGTGCTATGACTATTATTGCTGTTGCTACTAGACGATTTCGTCCGTTGCTTCGCTTTTGATGACGATTTCTTCGGGCTTGGCTTCATGGTTTTTTCACTTTTACGATCGATCGAGGAAGAATACCTCTTCTTCTTCTTCTTCAAAGGAGGATTTACCCTAGTACGGCGAACAATACCTCCGGTGGACCGGATTTAACCCTTGAAGAGCTGTAAAAAATGTAAACAAAGCGATGTCATTCGATGTTCAAGGCTACTATTGCCAGGGTTAATACCGCCAATTAGAAGTGCTCGTTCTCCGGAATCGTCCTTCATTCATACCGAAACGGCATTGCTCTTAATGCTTCCACGAAGATTTTTATCAAAAAAGTGTATCGTTCCCACCGGTGCGAGTTACGACGCATAAAAATTGACCCCGGAGATCTGTGTTCACCGTACAAGTCGTCATGAGTGCCCGCGATCGAAGCTCCTCCAACGACCGGTCCAGACGAGATTCGAAGGAACGATCTTCCAGCAAATATCGTCGTAGGTCACCCTCCCGGCCGCCATCCCGACAGTCCCCACTTATACAAGGGGACCGTGAATCTAGAAATCGGAACTCCGATTGGAATGCCAGGTCCTTCAATTCACGCTGGGACAACCCCAATCCATCCAGTTCCAGATTCAGTAGCTCCGATTCCTACAGACGGAAAAATGGAAGGGAGTGCGTAGGCAGTAGCTTGAACGACCCGATAAACTCTACACAGTATGCATCTGGTAGTTACAACAATAGCAGCTTTGCAACAGGGTCGGTGGCGTAAGTTTTGCAAGGAACTAGTCTGATTTACACAACGGCCATGTCCGATCAATTTACGGTTCTTTCGCTTATTTATAGTACGCAACCAGGACTATTTCACCCACAGTATTATGATTTTGCGGCAGATTCTACGATGTTTCCGTTTCCCGGATCTTTCATGGTAAGCAGAATTCTGACAGAGGGGCCAAATGAGTGGTGATCCTTTCATTATCTTTTCAGAACTATGCGGATTCGTCAAAGAATGCTGTGTCCACGTGTACAAACGAGCTGATCGATCGGCTTATAATGGATGAAGCATACAGAATGATTTCGAATGCTGCCCGCCCGATGCAACCAACTTTGTACCCGTACCCTCCACCGAATATTGACCACATCCAGCCGCAGTCTCGGATAGCGGAAGTGGCGGAAAGAACTAGTACACCGCCTTCGAATATACCATCAATTGAAGTAGCTGAAAAACATGATAATGATTGTATTTCTACAGAGAAACCTGTAGTACCAAACACATCAGCCACTGATTTGTCGTTGAGTGCACCATCAACGATCGGTGAACGGTCAAGAGTTTTATTAGAACGGAGTGCTGAACAGGTTACTCGCAAACTAATTGATCAGCTAGCGACGATGAACAAATCAAACCTAAAGGAGATGATAAATAATCCTGGCAGTAAGTATGAAACGGCGCTAAAAAACCATGCCCGCAATAAGCTGCGAGCAGAGATCCGTCGCCAACTGAAGAACATTAATTTGACAACGACCTCCCGACCGGATGATGAAGTCGGAAATTTTCGACCCGACGAATCAATCGATGCTGACAAGATACCAGACGCGCTATTGCAACAGATTGGACAGGTGTTGGACTTTGAGTTTTTTAATCAGCTCGACCCAGAAACGGAAGAAACGGGGAACGATCATACACCGATAGTCATCGACATCTCGGATACGGTGGACAAGATCGATAATAAGCCCAAAACGCTGTGTGCAGAAGTCGACGATATGACTAATAGTCCGAAATCTAGTTATGGTTTTGTTCATCTGCTCAGTGATTCCGATGTCGATATGGATAATACCGCCGATAAAGCACTTGCTTTACCATCAGTCGAAGCAAACGTAGTATCTCGTCCAAATGGAATTAATAATCTTATGTCAAGCCACGCTCTACAATCAGTGACCCTATCATCTGAACTATTGTCAGAAATTATTTCCACGGCGAAAATTGTTGGATGCACATCCAATTCCAAAATGCAAGTACATCCAACACAATCCGCGCAGAACGTCGAGGCCCACAACGAGACCATTTCATTGTTATCTGACAAACAGCAGAACTTAAAAAAGATTAAAGATCCTATATGTACACAATCCCAAAACGAATACAGTAGCATGGCATTCGAAAGCGATATTCCTCCATTGTTAACACCAGACGCAAACCAGACGAAAACTGGTCAAAAGCTTAATAGTAAAAAAACACTCAAAGTGAAAAAAGGGATATTAAGAAATGATGAATCCAGTACAATCGCGGATATAAATGGTTCAGAAACAAATAATCGCAGGAAAATCTTACCTAACCCTACGAAAGATGAAGCACCATCAGCTCACACCATATGCCCCTTAACAAACGATGCGAATATCTTTTCGGTGACACCTCACAAGGACAATGAGTTGCGAACGAAATCACCTACCGCTGTGCCGATATTATGCGTTTCAACGAACCCTTCTAAAGCAGCGGTTGGCAGCAAAAACGGTTCCCGTGGAATTCTACAAGTTAAACCGAATCTTGCATCACGAAAAAGAACAGCACCATTCAATCGCAAACCTTCCGTCAGTAGCATACCTACGTCAACGCATGATAGTGAACTTAGAACAAAATCACCAACACCAGTAGCTATCTCTTCGCTGTCCACGCGGGAAACCATTCCGGAATTTAATTCAAATTTAAGACCGTGGGACCGGCATAACTCAAGACACTCATGGAGCCGCTATCCGGGATGGCGTAACAATGAGACAATGATCACGGACCCACCAAGATCATCAGTAGCTGGCTTTTTATCAACGAATGATAAACGACTTGATGCACGGGTTGGTGATCAATATATGTCTCTCGGTGGTTTCTCGCTAACGTACGAACATCAGTCTTCGGATAGACCAATCCGCGGTAAAACACGACATCCATGGATAGTGAAACCTAGTGATATTAGAGCATATCATCGCAATATTGTACCGAGCATTAACGGAAGCGATGCGGAGAGCATTTCCTCTGATCAATCTCGTCTTGCAGTTCATCAAGGTGTGTCAGAAATTTCCACCAATCATGCCGAATCATCTGATACTTCTAGTTTAAATGCAATACACTGTTTGCATTCAAACAATCCAATAGAAGGTGTAACTGGTTCTACAAACGGAACTAGAAAGCTTCCATCGAAAGCTGTACTACCTATCGTCGACGATGAACCATTGGCAAAAGAAATGAAGAATATTATAAAAGAGAAGTTACTTACCAGGCGCGACAAACTGCAATCTCATTCCCCCTCGCCAAAGACGGCTTATGTGCTTGCTCCATCGGACTCTCTTCTTCCGATAGAATCAGACCAATCGTCTTCTCCGGTAGAAGATGTACAGAAGGTTAAAATAATGCAAGTTGTGCAAACAAATAGGCAAAACAGGCACAGTTGCTCTGCACCAGAAGAACCACTGAGTCAGCGAAAAAGAGAAGAAGTTTTGCCTACTGACTCTAGCGCAGGAATTCAACGTATGACTCTAGAGCAGGAATTCAATGAACCAGTTCCAACCCCACAAAGCGATCATCAGCTACCAAATGAGCAGTGCTCAATGAAATTGAGAAATCAAATATATCAGCAGCCTAATGATATCGATGCTCTGACGCCAAGGGATTTAGATGTATCGCCGAGGGTAATTAACGAACCTTCGGCAATCGATGTGGGCGATAGCCACAATGATACCGAAACCTTTTCGTGTAGTATTTCGATTGATGATAATAGAAAGCAACAACCGCGAGGTACTGCAGCCGATAATCTATCTTACGGAAATGATATCAACATGTTAGAAAGAGCAGGTGTTGGAAAAGAAGTTGGGGTTGTTCCTAAAGATTCTAGTTTAACTGAAGATGCAGAAGAAGTAAGCCAAGTGCAGACTAGATTGTTCGAAAACGTGCAGGAAAATACTCCCCATTTGCGAACTGTTCCACTAGCCAGCCTTACCATAAATGAAACCAATATTCAAGAAAACACACAGCAGATGTGCAACGACTATCCGATGGTGTGTGTCCACTCCTGGGCTACGGAACAAGATTCACATCTGAGCCAAGAAACGGTTTCTTCGCAACGTGGTATAAACTCGCCATCTCCACCACGACCCATAATGGCTGACAATTCAAAGGAATCAGGTGAAATTGACTCCGAATCACCATATAGAATGCCACATAAGCTAACGCAATCCATAGCATCCTCACTGGATGGCATAGAATCGATCGATATGGAAACAATGGTGCTGCTTAGACGCAAGATGGATATCGATGCTGAGATCATGAAGCTAGATGCCGAGAGAATGAGCATTGATCAGCAGCTTATAAAGAAGCATAACGAACGCAGTAGGCAAATGAATCGGCTAAGAATGGCATTATTCACCTCGATTGAAGGGGACAATTGTCCCACAAATGGGACGGATAAGCAGATGCTAGCTTGTAAGGACGATGCGAATTCCCCACCTATCTGTACAAAATTGGGGGAAAGATCAATGCAAGTGGAAGATACTTCAGCCGGTCTCCAAGAAGCCCATCTAGCAGGCAGTGGTCAGGAGCGAACTATTAGACGTATTACACGACTCAGTGAGAACAGTGAGCTAATGCGAATCTTCAAGCGACGTCGACTATTATCAGAGCGGTCGTCTGATGATAATCCACTGACCGAGGATGGTTTGCTAATCGAGCAATGATCGGACAGATCACTAAGACAAATCCGTTTCAATGTGTCATTGCATTGCATTATAAAGAGTGATACAGTTATGAATTCTAGTGAACCGATGCCAGAGTTTAGATTTTAATTTTAACTAAGTAATTTGCATAGTACAATGTGTAACATAATAAAACTGTTCCAGCATTTTCTTACCAAAAGTATTCAATTTAAGTGTACTGTTTCACCACACTTATCAAATAAAATTTAGATTAGATGCTTCGTCCCATTTTAGTACGATTACGTTGCAGTGATAGTCAGTATAACGGAATTTTTTGCAGTAAATATGTGTTATTTAGATGGGTACCCCACGATGTCGCATCTCATCTGCACCATCTTAACTAACGAACAGCGGATCGATGTGCCGATTCTAGAGCCCGATTTTGCTGCCGTGCTGTGTATGTCTTCAAAGATGCACCGATTAAGCTGTAAGTAACTAAATCCTCTTCGGCTTCTAGACAAGAATGACCGAGCTCTTTTCTTATTCAGTAGAAGCAAACGAATGATCTCCGAATCAATTGAAATGTTGGTGCGTTCCAACGACCTGCTGAGTACAAATCAGAACATTCAACCGTTGTGTCATTGAGTTACGCCGAGCCTCGCAACCAGTCTCTTACTGCACAACAACTTACCTGTTTTATGATACTACTACTCAAGCACTAACCGTTCGATATAGTAGCATGGTTAAGCTACGCCGAAGATATCAATAGATGGCCTCACTATCTATCGGTGGAGAGCATAGAACATCAGATCCAAAACCAACAATTTATTTGCCGAGGGTTTGCTGGAATACTATGAAGCAATAATTGGATATGAGGGCTTTGTTTTTGGTTTTATTTTTCTCTTGCAAATCATCCTAGTGCCATAGTACAGACTTCTGCGTTTCTAGTGATATTTGTTTTATTTCGAGTAACATTAAATACTAATAAAAAGTTTGCGATTTACAAAGATAATCATCCTCCATTAAATCATCTCTTCATTCATTTTGCCCAATGCGATCGAGGAATGTGCGAAAGATCATCTGCTCCTCTTCCGGAACAACCTGTTGGTCAAGTGCCATACGGAGAGCATACCGACAGCTCTGCACATTGTATGTCGGTTTGTAGGGTTCTTCGCTCTTGAGCAACCCGAGCTGTATTAAAATAAAGTCCCGCAGTTTCGTCATTTTTTGGTTGGCCCTAGCGTAGTCAAATGCATCATGGTATAGTGCGATCGCAACCGCCAAAGCCTTTGGATGTTGTTCAGCCAACTCTGAGCATTTCAAAATCGTGAATGCCACGTGTGTCAGATAGTCATTATTCTGCGCTGTGGCCTCAGCAAGATATTCTCGAAACCCGGCTGCCAGATCGGTATCAGGAAGGCTAAGAAACATCGTTTCCGTGGGGAAATTGACGTGACAGAACGATTCAATGGTATTGGGTATCGTTGCATCCAGGTCGATAGAAACAGTCGATGTATCGTTGACGGTGTGATCTCGTCGGCGAATCAATAATGACTCCTCATCTTCGTCTTCGTGAGGTTGTTCATCATCATATCCTTCGGCAGTTTCCTCATCGGTCTCATCATTATCCTCGTCTTCGTTCGGCTCTTCTTCCTCCTCCTCTTCTTCGCTGACCTCTTCATCTTCGTCTTCATCATCTTCTTCATTATCTCCTGCATCTTCATCAAGCGGCCCGAAAGCATCCGCTCGCCCATAGTCGTCCATTAATTCTATCATTTGTTCGCAACATTCATCGCCGAATGCATTCCCATTTAAAACAATCGATCGAAGCCTTTCCTTGTTGGCGGCAGCGTTCACTAACGCCAGTCCACCTTCTGGTCCTATCTCATTGAAACCGAAGTCTAGAAGCTCGATCTGCAAATGTTCTTCGTGAAGAGCTTCTCCGATCAGTAGGGCACCTCGCGTTTTCAGCAAACAATCGCCGAAATTTATCTCTCGTAGTTGCTGCAGGTACACCAAGGCATCGGCTAGTGCAGCCGCACCACGCGGTCCGATGGTGTTGTCGTTCAAATTTAAAATACGAAGATTCGGATTCCCTTTGAACGCTTCCGATAGGGCCGTGATGCCCGGGTGGTAAATTCCGTTTTGTGGCATTTCAATTTGCTCGAGCGTTCCAATTGTGGCGAACATTTCTGACAGTGCTTTTGCTCCAGCATTCTCCAACCGGTTACGGCCTGCAATGAACACCTTGAGAGCTAGTGGTTTACCGGTAGCCTTGCTACCGGCATGTCCTTCAAGTAAGGCCTTTGCCAGCATGGTGCCGCCCTCGATGCCCAAGCCGCAATTGTTCAACTTCAGTTCCTACGGACAGGTATGACACATCATGTTGTTTAAACAGAAAGTTCGTAGCAGCATGAAACTACACGGAACAAACCTTTAGCGAATAGCAAGTGGCGCTCTTGAGTAGATCTACTAAACCGACCATCCCATTCGGACCAAGTGCGTTGTCCGAGCAATCGAGCACGGTTAGCTGTGCACCCGCTGTTATCATTCCCTGTCCAAGTGCCTTCAGGGCGATCGGAATCTCTTCCTTCATGCGTCCTGTGAACAGATCTTTCCAGAGTGCTTGCTGCAGCTCCGGATGCTTTTCCAACGCTTTGGCGATTGCGCCAGCGGCTTCAACGCCAAGTGTGTTTCCTTCGAGATTCAGGAAGCGAAGAATTTTACAACGATCGATGGCATCGATAAGGCCTTGGGCTGCGGAGAATCGCAAAATACGAAATAACAATAAAAATCTTTGCGATTGGAACGGCTTTTTTACACACAGCTTACCTTCGGCGGCAGTTCCCCATTTCGACGCCTTTCCAACCCAACGGACGCCGGACTGATCAAGATCGGAAAGTACATTTGTAATCGAACCGAAATCGAAGGCTAAGGCCATTTTTCCCCTTTAAATACCGGGCGAACTGTGAAAACCGCGAAAAAATCTGTGAAAACCGTGGATCTGTAAAAACCGCGGAAGAGCAGCGGCGCGCCAAACCAAACAAAAAAGAGGAGGTTATGTTGTTACGTTACGTGTGTTACAGAAATGTTTGTCCAATTGTACTCACATCTCGCCCACCGTGCCTACAAGGAACGGTGGGATTTCTTTGGTGAAATTTTTGGTGAAAATCAGTGATTTTTTAAGTAACGCAAATATATTTTTGGCCAGACTGCCACCTCGTCCACCGTGCCAAGCCACGTTTTCTGAAAAACGACCGGGTGCAGAAGGAAAAAGTTTCATCATCTTTATTTAAAGAATCCTCCGTGGTTTGTGAAAAATGGTGCTAGACCTCGATTTGTTCCGCAGCGACAAGGGTCACGATCCGGCCAAGATACGCGAGAACCAAACGCGCCGCTTCAAAGATGTAGCCCTGGTTGAGACGGTCATCGAGCAGGACAAGAAGTGGCGTGCCTGCCGTTTCAACATGGATAACTACAACAAGCTGAAAAACTTGTGCAGCAAGGAGATTGGCGAAAAGATGAAAAAGAAGGAACCGCAGGGTGACGAAGCAGAACCGCTGCCAGAGGAGGTGGAGAAGGAGCTGCGTGATCTTCAGCTTACTTCCCTAAAGTCACTGACAGTGCAGCAAATTAAGAAGGTTCGCTCTCGCATCGATGAAGCCGTACTGCAGAACGAGCAGCTCATGCGGGAGGCAGAAGCAAACCGGAACACGGCTCTACGTGAGGTTGGCAATCATCTGCACGAAAGCGTTCCGGTTAGCAACGATGAAGACGAGAACCGCGTAGAGCGCACGTTCGGAAATTGTGAACAACGTCAGCGGTACTCACACGTCGACCTGATAGTTATGATCGACGGCATGAACGGGGATAAGGGCGCAGTAGTTTCCGGTGGACGCGGATACTTCCTCACCGGCCCGGCCGTATTCCTCGAGCAAGCACTTATACAGCACGCTCTTCACAGTCTGTACACGAAGGACTACACACCTCTCTACACACCGTTCTTTATGCGGAAGGAAGTGATGCAGGAGGTTGCTCAATTGTCCCAGTTCGACGAGGAACTGTACAAGGTGGTTGGAAAGAGCAGCGGAGAGGAGGGAGCGACGGATGAGAAGTACTTGATTGCTACCTCGGAGCAACCGATTGCGGCCTACCATCGCGATGAATGGATCGCGGAGAGTACTCTGCCGATCAAATACGCTGGACTTTCAACCTGCTTCCGGCAGGAGGTGGGATCGCATGGGCGTGATACGCGCGGCATCTTTCGAGTGCATCAGTTTGAGAAGGTAGAACAATTTGTGCTTACCTCTCCGCATGACAACAAATCATGGGAGATGATGGACGAGATGATCGGTAATGCTGAGGCCTTCTGTCAATCGCTCGGCATTCCGTACCGCGTTGTAAATATAGTGTCCGGGGCGCTAAACCATGCGGCTGCAAAAAAGCTCGATCTCGAAGCGTGGTTCGCCGGTTCCGGCGCGTTCCGAGAACTCGTTTCATGCAGCAACTGTCTCGATTATCAGGCTCGTCGTCTACTTGTACGCTATGGACAGACCAAGAAGATGAATGCGGCAGTCGACTATGTGCACATGCTAAACGCGACGATGTGCGCGACAACACGCGTTATCTGTGCGATCCTGGAAACGCACCAAACGGAAACTGGCATTAAAGTAAGCGTAGTGCGTTTGGCGATCGCCTTGTATCAAATTAATTTTCCCCTTTCTGTATACTTAGGTTCCGGAAGTGTTGCAGAAGTACATGCCGGAGAAATACCGAGAAGAAATTCCGTTCGTTAAACCAGCACCAATCGACGTCGAACAGGCTGCAGCTGAAGCAAAGAAAGCTGCTGGCAGCAAGAAAAGCGGCGATAACAAGAAGTCTGGAAACGCCGCATAAGTTAAAGCGTTCAACAGAGGTAACAGCAGCTTCACAGTATACTACTCTCCCGTATGCTCGCTGACGAAGCAGTCGAAATGACGTCGTCTAATTTATTGTCTAATGTTTTTTCCACTTATATTATTGCAAGAAAGACATTGGCCCAGATGCATTTATAGATCAATGGTGCATTTTATCGCTATAGGGCGTTTAATAAAGATGCTTCACATCGTGTTCCACATATCGCGTGGAACGTCTGATTGATTAGCTTATTCGACAAGCAAAGCAAGAAATGACGATATATTGTGTATATAATTTATTTATTACAGTTTATCTTATTTCCCAATTTGCACTTTTGCGTAGCAATTGATACTAAGATGAAATGTGAAGATTCTATATAAATTTTATGGATTGCTACAGAGCTTGGAACAATTGTAGGGCCGACTCTTGATTTCTCGTGCACTGTAACTCATCAGCACTGATAATGAGTGAACTGTTGCTGGTTAGAAATACCCAGGCCTATTGAACAAGTACAGACGAACTTGTCTTACCAAGAATATCAAAACGAGTTTTGCTGCTTTCATGATAAGCGACATTTGGGTCCAATATTTTCGACATAATGACTCATAGCTTTCTGCATTCAGAATGTCGTTCACTGGAACACTGCATTCGCTGAATGTTGTTCACTGGAATTACCGCGAAACGTTAATTGTTAAAAAGAATAGTGTACATGATGCAAGCCATCAGTCAGTCGTCAAAAAGTTGCGAAACCAGTTTACCTCACGAGAACAAGAGAATGTTGGAAAACATTTGCATTATCGTACATGCCAAGTGACACATGGTACAGGTACAGTTTACGACGCTTATTCATCATTCTTTGAACAAATGAAAACGTGGTGCCATCCAATCTCATATTGAGGTTTATTTATAAATTAATAACTTTTGCTACCTTTCGCTATGACGGCGTGACAGTCGTCACGCGTAGTCCTCTCCTAGACCAATGTGCATCCGAAGTGTGCTGCAATCGAAACCAACTTGTACAACAATGTGTGCACGTTTTGTTGATTTGTTTTGCAGCGGACGGCTCTCAAAACTGATAAGAGCAGGGTTCAACATTATGATGGATCGAAGATCGCACCGTAAAAGAGCAGCATTTTTGTGGGATCGTGGCGGATTGCGATGAGAAACGGACCTTTCACACGGAAATTTACAGGTGGCAGGGATCGCTCCATCGCGGTGATCGTCACCGCACCCCCCTCGGTACCGCGCTCGTTCACTTCCAGATCGATCTTGTGCAGCATATCAGTGACGTATAGATTAGCATCGGTCTCGGGTACCGTCTTATCTGGCAGCAACGCTCGCAAATTGCTCTTTGAGCGATTGAACAACGTCCTCAATCCTAGCTGTTGTAGTACTAACTTCAAATCGTAGCTGTTGGTCACGTGTAGGCGGGGAAACTGAACGATAGCTTTTTGTAGTCGCATTTGTCCGATCAATCGATCAAGACTGGCGGAGTCGAGGCGGGTCTGGAGTTGGCGCAACTTGGCTCGATCGGACGAGTTCGGTAGAATTACATACATCGATGTAGTGCGGTTGCGATAAGGGAATCCCATTATCCTAGCATCCAGCTCGGTCGTGCTATGATATGGGAAGCAACCTGCCGTAAACATGGTGGGCACCATCACGGACGAACTTTGCTCGCCGTCCGGGAAGAACGGTTGTGGGCGAGTGTACTGTGGCTCATTGAAGAATGTCTCCCAGGTAGCTTTGAAATAAAGGGCATTTGCTATCACCATCTGGGTTGTCCGGTCGAAGGTATCTACGATTATCTCTTCGATTCGACCGCGTGTAGTCTCGTTAACCCATTGGTTAATAATATTGCGTGCCTCTTCTGGCTGCTCACGATAGTTTACATACGCCATTTGTGCTTGATATAGCTCTTTGGCCATTCGGACGAAGGTGGAGTTGTTCACCAGACCCTGCTGCAAAAATATTCCATTCGCCAACTGCACTACGTTCGGTTGGATCGGAGGATCGTCTAGAAATCTGAAGGGGATTGCTGAGTGTTAGACATAATCCTTGGACCTTAATCGCTTGAAGATCTGTCCTACAAAACATACTCATCATCATCATCGGTGTAATCGGGATCATCATCAATCATGGGATTACAGCTGCGGGTCGCCTGCCATGCCGGCACGTCAAGTAATATGCCTGGACCGGCAATATCGTGCGTAAATTCCTTCAACAAACGTCCAAAATTTTTAGCAATTGCACTGCCGCCAGCACGCTTACGATACGCTGATAACTGTAACGTATTGAAAAGCTCATCGCGCGTACCACGCTTTGAGGCACGTAAAAGCAGCAACATCATGCTGCCGATGCTGACCGGAGATAGCAATTCCGTCTTACTGGCAGGCGTTGCCAGTTTCTCACAAAGCAATTTGGCCAGATTATTAATCGACGCAACCACATCCTCACTCACAGTCTTTGACGGAGCACTTTGGGCGTATACTGATGGTGCACACTTTCCTATAAGCAGGGCGAGGCCAAGCAACAACAGGAACACGTAGCGGGTACGGCTCCTAAACGATTCTCTTTGCATTCTCTTGGCCGAGAACTCTGTCGAATTCACCGTGCACTGTAAGCTATCAGTAGCACCAGTTGCTTCACGGATCAGATCACAAATGAAACTTGGAGCTTTTGAAGAGAATCGATTCCAGCACTACCACTTAGAACATAAACTTAAGACGCCAACGTAGCGCTATTTCCAGTCAAGCGTTCCATACATTAACGACGTTAAAAGCAAACGCTATCGAACCAGGCGGTTGTTGATGTTGCTGCTACCAATGGATGAAGGTCGGGGAAGTTCAGCCTGTTGCTGATAATAACAATCACAATTCTGATGGTTGTAGTATGGTGTTTCACTTTTCGAGTTTTGGAACGGAATAACAACGCCTCGGGTCCCTTAGTTCTGTTCGCTTTAGCTACTGCTGCGGGTTGGAATAGTGGTGGGTCGATCTCGGAACTGGTTTGATCTCACGTTCCACTAAAGCAGCTGATGATGACCATGTGTTTGTGTTGTTTGCTTGCGTCGCCATCTTCATACGGAAAGGGGTGGAGAAGGTCTCTCTCTCTCGGATGATCTTTCACGTTAAAGCCGATCGTGACCGATCGCTTTGCGCTTGGAAACCGAAACACGTGGTGGTTCGGTTGCTGGATCTATTGGTATTGGAAAAGACGTTTGTTCTGTTTGTGGGATATATCTATGCTGTTTATTTATTTGCCATAACATGTTACTATTTCAATCATATTATACCCGGCATCCCCATAGCGAACTCGCAATCCGAACTAAATGCATGTCTTTCTGAATTAGACATTGAAAAAGAATAGACACCATATTTTATTTTATACTTCGAAGAGAAAATTGATAGTCTATTCAGCTGTTCCGAAATACTTCGGAGTGTGTCGAAGTGTCGTGTAAAATCATTTTGGAGTGGAGTGGAGTTTGTGTAAATTCATATTTGAGCAACTCTTTAATTTTTTATATTAAAGCTTATTATACGTGTTTATAACGTCCAAATATGTCGGGATCAAAGCCATTGTTTCCCACATCTGCAATTTAAAATTTATTGTAGGCATTTTTTTTTTAATTTGGTTTTCTTTTTCAATGATGCAGCACCCTAATATTCCAGTTGATAATATCTGGATTCCAGATGAGCTATAGAAGAAGCTTGTCTGGACAAGTAATTACGACCTGGTCGGGTATTTCCACCACTTCAGCGTTTTGTATGTCCATATCTGTTCTACGTTCATCTTCGGGAAGTAGGCGTGAATGCTGGGGGCATGTTTGTCGAACGGCTGTTAGCGAGCATTAGATATCTACTTAAATCATAAAATTTACCCATCATACTTGCTCATAACTGCTCTAACGCCTTCCAATTTTTTAAGAGACTTCGATGGATTTATACAATCGTTAATTGTATGTTGAGAAAAATTGATATATTCCCCTTTTTTTATAGCTAAACAAGCTTTTTTTTTTGGGCCTGTCTGAAACGGCTTTGCTGAAGTATTCTGATTTCTAAACCTGGTTTTTGCTAGAATGCTGCTGATCTTAAGATATAGTGTTTGGGATTTTTTCCGATTGTGAAAGAATTATTCGAATCAGAAGAACGACTACGATTAACGTTAAACCATCTGCTTTCTTGGGGGATTTGTTCCCGTTGGTATATTTAGGAGGAGCGTAAGAGTTGCGTCATTTGGAGGGTGGGGAAGAACTGGTTGAGTCAACACCAAGAAACAACTCATATCACTGTTCAAACGAAAGCGATCATTACATCTGCTGCGAATCAGATTTTTCATAATCTTCAAACAAACTTGGCATGCACTCAACAAAAAACACAACAATCAGTGGTTTTGTTTTCTTTTGGGTTCATTTTATTTGCTTTTAAAATAGATTTCTCACATTTCTGAGTCTCAATATCTGAGTGGTTTGTGCAACTTTCAAAGCGCCTTACAATTAAACATAAAATAACGTTATTTTGTGCTACATACGATCTGGAGGGTCTCGTCGATGATCTTTAGCTATCTACTATCAACCTGCGGTTGGGCTATGAAAGAGTTTCGACTTGGAGGATTTGCCAACTTATTCTTCAAGATGCTCCAGAATCCAGTCAACGTATTTATCCACCCGTGTATACACACCTGGAGCGCTTTTTTTGCCACAGGTGTTCAACCCAAATGACACGACGCCATATTGTACGAACTGTGCACTTTGACTGATCGTTTTTAGTGGTCCACCTGAGTCTCCGGAACAATTGTCACTCAGATTTGCTCCGATCGCGCACATTTGGCTATCCTCTACCTTAACATATGGATCCTCAAGACGCAGACGTTGCAAACACTGATCGTTAGGCATCAAAGTTAAAATAGCAAATTGTAGCTTGGATGAATAGTCGGCATTGTGGGTGCTACCCCAGCCCGCGACAAAATAGTTTTTCTGAGTGGTTCGCATCAGCGGTCCGACGGGTAAACAGATAGGCTTTACATCTATTGGAGGTATAAAAGTAAAGAATTTAGTCCTCCATCAAGCAGTTAGAGTCTATCTTTCATACTTACTGTCATTCAATGATGCCTTTTCTGCAAGTCGAATCAAGGCAATATCGTTACGCTTGAATCGACTGCTGTAGTTATCATGTATAATTACACGCTCAACAGGAATGTCTTGCACAGGTTGAGCACAATCTTGCCCACCCTTATCACAGTCGATCGTCTTGTTCAGATCGTACTCACCCAACCGCACCGAAACACTAAATTAAAGAACAACAAAACGAAAGATTATGGTTTTCCATCATCTGTTTCTAAACCATTCTAACTTACATGTTTTCATCGCGGACACAGTGGGCTGCCGTCAGCACGTATCGCTCGGCAATCAGTGTCGCTCCACACGGGAACTTCCCAATGTTGTTTTCCAAGAGAGCCATCCAAGGAAACATGTACAGTTTGGCGGTCTTCCCGTGCGCTATTCGGTCATCGGAGATTGAGCCACAGTCCTGAGTATTCAGCAGGTCCATGCCACGCCGACCACTAGTTCCACCACTATCACCGAGGTTTGTTGAATCCGAAGGACAGCAAACCTTAAATTTCTATGATACATTCGACGACACCACCGTTTATCTAAGATTCCAGCATCAATTTCATATGATTGCCGATACTTACATTACCACCATTCACTGACTCGCGTTTGCACACTCGTTTACCGAATTCAAACTTGAGATTGTCGGCCCACTTGGCTGGCTCCGTGAAATGTGGCCCAAACATGGCGCATTCTCGGATATCGATACAGTCTTTCTCCCTGGCGCACTGTTTAAACTCTGAAGATTTTCAATAAAAACATGTTAGCAATTTTGCTTATTACAATATTATTCTGTATCTTACGTCCAGTAACCGGCCGACAACAGGCCGCTGCCAGCACTATGATGATTGCGGATAGACAACGGATCGCGTTCATCGTTAAGAAGATCTGGTTCTTGTCTCCGCCTGACTTTATATTCACTGCCACAAAAAAGATCTTCCGATCGTGACTCGTCGTTTGTTGTGCGAGCACTTGATACCGTAGCAGCTACTTTTATAATCGAGCACGCGAACACAGAGAGAAGAACCGAGCCCGCGGGGACAAACCTGCTTCGGACATTCGGGGACCCCTGAGCCGGCGCAGCGACAGGCAGATGTATGTCGGTGTTTGTGGGTTTATCACAAAGCCTACGATTTAAAAAAAAACAAGCAACACTCGCACCACGATTCCCCTGAGTCGGCCAGCACTAATACTATATGGCTGGAATAGTTTACACTCTCTTTCTAATTAAGTACAAAACGTTAATGAACTATCTAACCCACAAGCCTCTGTACTCTTGGGTATATTCTTGGTATGGTTGTGTGGAGCAATTGAGACACTCCCTCGCAAAACTTTTAGCATTATAAGAACGAAGTAGTTCGTCGACTGCAACTTCGTGCTTCTCAAAAGACCCGATTAACGATCGATGGTTTGACAACCTGCTCACAGAGCATTAACGATTCAACTGACCGGAAATATGCAACAGGAATGTTTTAAGAGACCTAACGATTGACGGAGCGTACGCTTCTGGAGGATGACCGCCCATCGCCATCGTTATCTAGCCGCTCTCTCGCTCTCCACTCAAGTTCCATCACAATATAGTAGTGCGTTTGGCGTTGTTAATATAATAGCAGTTTGAAAAGACTAGACCACAAGAAGTTGACCGTGAAACGCAGAGGAGCTACGCAACACGGAAACGTGTTTGACAAGTTTTGTATCGACGCAGTTGTGGAGTTCATGCGATTTCCATAACGGAAGCACATGAAGACGCGACGTTAATGTTGTGGTAGTGTGGTTGTAATCATATGAGGTGCGTTATACGATAACATGTACGAGAAAGTATATCCATTGTAGATGTCCATTGGACTGAATATCGCATAAAGATGACTGTTTCTTGAAAGACCAGTTTACAAGTAGTCAGCTCGTTACCTCCGGAACCCGACCGGCCCACTTTCGTCTTTGCCGCTGACAAGATTTCGGTTGGTAAAACCCTCGCATCGTAAAACAGTTAATGATCCACTGGACTTCCGATGCTATCTGAATTTACAGTAGAGTCAAGTGCACGTATCCACGGGATTCATTAACGCAAGACTTGCGTTTGTCAAAAGGTTACCAATACATCTTAGCTACAGCTCTACGCGGGGAGAACTTATTGCTATGCTGTCGAATAATTTTAAGGAATTTCTAATGGCATAATTTATAATTCTAATGAACTTCTGCTTTGTTCTAACACAACTAATGGATTCGATCTTTGAAATAACAAGGTTGACTGGTTTGCTGTTGAATATTTATTTATTTTTAACAGATATAGCCTTTAGTTTAACCTAAAGTAAAAGTAGGGAAAAAAGTTTTCTTTTTTATGGAAAATCCAATCACGCAGTCCTTCCTCTTCAATTGACTTCAACATATTATTGAGCAGTGTTTCCTTTAAGCTTTTAAAAATAATTAAACAATACCTCCAAGAGCCATGAAATGACTGCACTCAACTCAATTGGTTAGTATTACAATCGTTTTGATGGAGAATACATGACTAAATTGGGCATTAAGATCTTCTTTCTTCAAGTCTTCATACTTCTCCGCAACACTTAACAAGTGTGAGTGATAACATTTGTCTAGACATTTGTTGTGTATAACGGCTTAGTTTCACTATAGATTTGTTTATTGAATGTTGTAAATTAAGAAACAGTACCGTTTTTACTAATCTTTTACTAATATCACAAAACTCACATTATCGATGATTTTTGTTTGATGGAGGCGCCTAGTAAGCGGTATATATATATATATATATATATATATATATATATATATATATATATATATATATATATATATATATATATATATATATATATATATATATATATATATATATAGGTTGATTAAAGATAGCATCTATAGATCTAAACACATCTATAGGGTGTTTAAAAATGCACATAATGTGATCAGAATTCTGAACCATCAAGGGAAGAAGAGCTTGATCAAAGAGTATGCACAATATATGTACATATTCTATGTTATTATGTACATACTATATGTTGCATAATTACATGCAGTGGTGTACTCTTTTATGTAGCGGAACAAAACATAAAATGGTTTGGCGCACTTTCGAGTCTACATGCTAGTCTTTACTGTCATCGGTAGGGGATTTTCTGGCCATCGGAATTACAAGTTTTCTCCATTTTTTTAGCGTCAAACATCCTCTTGGAAAAAATCAGAAACTCAAAAATCTAGACATTGCTAAGAGAGCGGCAAATGTCTTTAACTGTAGCATCGCCGCGCATTCATTAGCAGTTTGCTATTGATTTGTGGTTTTTCCCATGATCAGGATTCCTACCTGAAACTGGTAGCCCACCTTATGGCCGGTACTTTCCCAGCCCGCACTACCAACACACTTACTGTACCGGCATTTGTTAATGTATGTCTGCTCCGAAATACACCGGGGCCACATCGACCGACCCGACTGACCGGCGATGTCAGAAGGGTGTCTGCTAAACACTTAGCACCACCATTAACAGCATGATCGCTACGACAGGGCATATGAATCACCGAGATTCGTCTCAACCACGATTTCATTCACTGCACCGACACTAGCGCGAGGAGACGTTTTGTTCGCTCGGTTGTTCACCTACACGCCCAGAAGATTGTTTATCTCGTGGGTTCACCGTGTATATTTCAATCGGGGGTTGGATTCGCGAAACACCATTCCCGTGGTGGGGATTACTTGCTATTGAGCGTACCCGATTGTCGCTTAGCCTCACTCATACCCGATCTATCAAACGATCTCGTTCTCTTCGCTCAGTTCTGATCAGTTGTGTTGTTGCGGTGATATGGGGAAAGAACGCTCTCTTACCGAATACACCAGTTTGCTCTGGTAGACGAACAGTAAAAAGCAAAACAAACGTACCAAATCAACGTTCCACTCAAGGTAGAGTTTTTGCTAAAACGTCAACTCTTCGCCCTTTCGTAAATCCATCGATCGTTTCCAAAAGAGGAAGCATCGGAAGGAGGAGGGATCGAGGTTTTCGTCGTCACGTTTCGCTTGCAGTGTGCGTGTTAAGAGAACAAGCCAAAGCGGGTGTTGTTGGGTGGTTATAAAAGAGCACACCCTAGACACTGTTAAGTTCAGTGTGGTTGTGTATGTTGATCGTGCCGGATCGCGACTTGATCTGTGTTGTCTTGTTTTAGTAGAAATAAGCGATCCTTGTTACACGAAGATGGAAAGGAAAAGGCATTACCGATGTCTCAGTGTATCACGCGCAGTCATTAACGTTGGGGTGATGAGCTTATTGTTGCTGCAACCGTTCGCTTGTCAAGGCCAAACGTATCAGCCACAAGCCCAACAGACTTTAGAACGTGAACTGATCAGCGGCCAACAACAGCAGCAACGGCTACAACAGCAACCTCAAATGCCGCTTCAGCAACGACAGCAGGCAATATCTAGTCGGAGAACAGTATCTCGTGTAACAACTCCGGCAGCACAGCCGCCTGTGTCCGGTAATGTGCAGGGTAGGATATCATTCTCCTACAACCCAGCGTCGGCCGCCGTGACTGAGCTGGCACGAGTAATCGGTGCTATCATGGGTCAACAGAGCAATGCGGGAGTCTTTTCACCCGTCAGCATTGCTTGTGCTCTTTCATTAATGCTGATCGGCGCCGAAGGCGAGACAAAGCGTGAGCTGGTGCGAGTACTAGGTTTCCAGCAGTTCGAGAATAACCTGCAAAACATGCACCAACTTTACAGCCAGATGCTAAACGACCTAGCGAAGACACAGTTTGATGTGTATCCACCATACTGGCGAACTGCTAATCCGTGTTACGATGGCGATGATGAGGGTGGCACCGACTATGATGATGGGAGTTATGAACCGCCTGCTAAAGACATCATTCGAGTCACAAATGCCGTTTTCGTGCAGGATGGAGTGCAGCTAGATGGCAACTTTGGCTACTTCTCCAAACACTACTATAATAGTACAGCAGACAATGTACCGTTCGCCACAGATCCAGGCCGGGCAGCGAACTTAATCAATGGCTGGGCTGCTCGTAGTACCGAAGGTAAAATACGTGAAATTGTGTCGACATCATTTGCGGCCGAAACAGAGATGGTAGTAGCAAGTGCGCTCTACTTCAAGGGCCTCTGGTCGGAGATGTTCGAGAAGGAAGCAACCGAACTGAAGCCGTTCTATCCAGATGGGCACGAAAGACCTGCGAAACCGGTTCTAACGATGGCGGCCGTCGGATGCTTTCCGTACTACGATGCGACACGCGAGTTCGATGCGAAGATCGTTGGCCTGTCGTACCAGGGCAACAAATCGGCCCTGTACATTATCATGCCGAATAACTCGACCCGTCAACGAATGCAAGAATTCCAGCGTAATCTTACACCGGCCATGATCGGTGAGATGGTAATAAAAATGACGACACGCAAAATGTATCTACAGCTGCCCAAGATGCGCATCTCGAATACAATCAATCTGCGCGATGTGCTACAGCGACTCGGACTTCGAACGATCTTCAATGCTGGACAAAGCGATTTATCGGGCATGATCGCACGGCCTGTACCATTGAATATCTACGAAACACGGTTTGGAGGCTCCACACCAGACCCATCGTCAGTGGTGTTTCCGATTGATGACTATTATCCTCCGAATCCAACAGAAGGGCGCCGTGGCAGCGCAAATGCTGGCAACCAACCCTATGGGGCTCGTCCTATTACGGATAATATCCAGCCATCTAACATTTTCCGTGAATCCGCCAACGGGGTGAAACCGCAATCGGTCAAGACAGAAAAGCAATTGCATGTTAGTGAATTCATTCACAAAGTAGAGCTAGACATCAATGAGAAGGGTACAGAGGGTGGAGCGATTACAACGTCCACCATCTTCCGATCACTTCCATCAATACATTTCCGAGCGGATGCACCATTCCTATTACTACTTGGACACGATGAAACAAGACTTCCGCTATTCTACGGTTCAATATACGATCCTTCTCCTTAGAGAAAAGCAAATAGTCAAGATTCGGATCATTTGAACTACGGTTTTGTGTTAAGCTAATTTGCTGTAACTTGAGACACTACTATAGGCTGATCCTGTAATCAACTGAAACGCTACTCCAGACTGCTGATACATGATGTAGATAGATTTCACATGGCGCCATAGGCACCCGAGCTATACAGCATAGTATCCTGAATTGATGAGAGTCATCTGATGAGAAAAATCGCTGTATGCTTAGTTGTGGCTGCAACAAGCCCCGATCGTAATTTCCAGTAAAGACAAATTCAGCAAATGACGTTAGTTGGATCAACAGGTGTTCAATTGTGTTACACATTGAGCTCGTGTAACTTATTTATTGCGCTGGCAGCAGCGGTGCCCCCACAATGAATCTCTTCTTCAGGTTAAACTATACTGTGGTCGAGAAGACGAGTGTATCGAAAAGTACTCATACCGAACACTTTTCTAAAGTGTACCCTATTAAAAACTTAAGAAGAATAAACTCTATGTTACATATAACTGGCTTTCGATATGCTTTGTAGTGGTTCAATGTCTCGTATTATATCTATACTATCCCCTCGGTCTGTAATCTCTGAGTATAAATGTATAATATGTGTAGACCGAAACACACAAATGATTTACGCGAGACATGAAATTTAAAAAACAATTTAAAAATATTTCTTAGCAATGCATTTTTATTTCTATAGATGCTATATTTCATGAAAATTTGTGAAGATACGGACTTGCTTTCTTGGTTTTCTACGAGAGCCTCTCAGAATGTGCCTCTTTTAAATTCAAGCAATATCTAAAGAACAGGAGAATGGATCGCCGGAAAAAATAACTATTGGAATCAATAATTATACCTTCGGTGTACATAAAATTAAATATGATCTTATTAATTAATTTTTCGATAAAATCATTGTTCTATATCCAATTTTTTTTTCATCCTAGTCAAGTTTTGTACGTACGGGTGACGATCAATAGCAAGCATAACAAATCTGGCTGGAAGGAAAACATTTATTATCTATATCTCTAAGTTTGAATGAATTGACCAGGGAAACGATACGTAGGGTAAAAATAAAGTTAAGATGATTGACTGTTTGTCTTCTTCTAAATCAAACTTGAAAATTAGATTAATTTAAGATTGTTTGTAATAGCAATGAGTTAAAAAGGAATTGTTAAGGTCAGCGAGGCAACCAACCCCGCAAAAAAGATCGTACTTGAATGCAATTTGTTTTTAACAGTATGCAAGTTGAATGGGAATTATTCTCTGTGTCCGCACGGGACGCGATTACAGTCTCGTGTAAATACACGGATTTGATTTTCTCAAAACATTTTAATGTGAAGAAAAATTATTGAATAATTTTACTCATTTTGCTGAAGCCATGATAGCCGAGCCTAAAGCCGAGATACTAAAATTACATAAAATGTTATCAAGTGAAGTTAGAATTCGAAACAACGCTGCACTTCGCTGCAAGAACGTACATTTAAACAACTCAAGTGTACAGAAACCCTTAATTATACATAGTTCATCAATATACAATATATACGATGTATAACGCAATATTTCGCAAAATGTGGTAGCAAACAGCGAACGCACAGTTGTTTTTTTTTTTTTTCAAAATATGAATTGAAACTCAAAGAGCGAAGATAGTCCTGAACAGTTGCAAATGACAATTTTATACCTTTTTAATATTTCTATGCAGCTAGAAGCAGCTAGAGACAGAATTTCTGCACCAAAATAACCATTATTACAGAAAATGAGTTTACTATGCAATAAACTATGTTACAGACGTTCCGCAAAAGTAGCGATCGAAAAAGCGGTGCTCTATTGCCAAGATCCGCGCCATTATCCTTCGTTGTATGCTCGCTTGATTTGTTTTATTTTACAGTGTAGAAAATTAAACTGCTGTTACTGCATATTACTGTACTGTGTAAAATTTGAAAAAGAATGCGTCATCAATCAAATATAAAAGATAATTCATTTTTCGGAGAGCACTAATTCTAAATTTGAAATACAAAAATGTGTCACACTCCGCTCCTCTGATAATCAGTAAAATACAATCATCTACCAAACAGATGGTGGTGCGTCACTAAGAAACAAACACATTTCAGTTTTCTGTCATCTAAATGTGTTTGTCGTTCTGCTTGAGATACGTAAATATGACTCCGCTATGGTTTGACAAAAAACTTGAAAATTAGATTAATTTAAGATTGTTTGTAATAGCAATGAGTTAAAAAGGAATTGTTAAGGTCAGCGAGGCAACCAACCCCGCAAAAAAGATCGTACTTGAATGCAATTTGTTTTTAACAGTATGCAAGTTGAATGGGAATTATTCTCTGTGTCCGCACGGGACGCGATTACAGTCTCGTGTAAATACACGGATTTGATTTTCTCAAAACATTTTAATGTGAAGAAAAATTATTGAATAATTTTACTCATTTTGCTGAAGCCATGATAGCCGAGCCTAAAGCCGAGATACTAAAATTACATAAAATGTTATCAAGTGAAGTTAGAATTCGAAACAACGCTGCACTTCGCTGCAAGAACGTACATTTAAACAACTCAAGTGTACAGAAACCCTTAATTATACATAGTTCATCAATATACAATATATACGATGTATAACGCAATATTTCGCAAAATGTGGTAGCAAACAGCGAACGCACAGTTGTTTTTTTTTTTTTCAAAATATGAATTGAAACTCAAAGAGCGAAGATAGTCCTGAACAGTTGCAAATGACAATTTTATACCTTTTTAATATTTCTATGCAGCTAGAAGCAGCTAGAGACAGAATTTCTGCACCAAAATAACCATTATTACAGAAAATGAGTTTACTATGCAATAAACTATGTTACAGACGTTCCGCAAAAGTAGCGATCGAAAAAGCGGTGCTCTATTGCCAAGATCCGCGCCATTATCCTTCGTTGTATGCTCGCTTGATTTGTTTTATTTTACAGTGTAGAAAATTAAACTGCTGTTACTGCATATTACTGTACTGTGTAAAATTTGAAAAAGAATGCGTCATCAATCAAATATAAAAGATAATTCATTTTTCGGAGAGCACTAATTCTAAATTTGAAATACAAAAATGTGTCACACTCCGCTCCTCTGATAATCAGTAAAATACAATCATCTACCAAACAGATGGTGGTGCGTCACTAAGAAACAAACACATTTCAGTTTTCTGTCATCTAAATGTGTTTGTCGTTCTGCTTGAGATACGTAAATATGACTCCGCTATGGTTTGACAAATTATGATTTAGCTGGTGTGCGATGACTCAATTGATCGAACAATTAATTTTGCTGTCGTTGCTCAGAAGAGAAATATTCTTAACAATCATGTGGAAAGTCCATAACGAAGAGCGCTTCAAGATTCAATCGTTATAATTCATTGGTTATCATAAATTAGGGCAAATTACTTCTAATGAACCGTGGACAATGAAAACCGCCCCAATTATTCGTGTACATCTGTTGACGTTGTTGCTGAACCCCCAGCATGACTCATGACTTCATCTTAAAACTGTATTTGGCGATACCCTTTGCTGCAGTTTCTGTTCGGTTCCGCTCGTACTGGCACTGCATGACGATGGGATCTCAAAGTCCATTGGCGTCGTGCTGTTAGCTCACGATCCCCGTAGATGTTGCATGCTTTAAACATTTTTCGATGGCGTCATATTTGGTGGCGATTGTTCATCATTCACATTAATGAATGGATCATGTGGGAAGATGCTTCGTTGAAAGTGAAATTTCATATGTTCGTCACGTCATTATTAAATGATGTTGAGGATCGAATCCTGCGTTCGGTACAAGCTGAACTGGGTTTTCCTTTAATTGAACATCTAACCAGCATCTCAATCGTTCCCCAGTGCCGTAAGTTTGAAAAAAAAACACTTATGACGATGACAATGCAAAGTCATACTTCCGGAACGGTGTAAATCAGTAAGCTATTGCAATCCCTAACCCCTTTGCCTTGTCTCTTAAGACTATTAATAGATGACAGGAAACAGGAAAGCACTTAAGTTAGTTTCAACTTTACCTCTGAAATGTAGTTTTAAACCTTTTGTTTGACAAAGAGCTGATAAGTAGTAACATCTTTAAAGGATAATGTGCATTACTTACATATTAATTATACTTACAATTTCTAAAGTAAAAAAAATACTTGTTCACGGACACATTATACATCATATATGTTGTGATTGTGTTTTCCTAATTAAAAATCAGTATGGAAAGCTTTACTGGTAAATCCGAACGTGCTTATCGGTAATTAATTGTCGACTCAAAGGCGCAATTACAAATGGGTCATTCAGAGGCTCTTTTTTCTTCTGAATGCTTTATATTCTATTATGTTCTTCTCTCGTTCTTATCTCTACGTGCCATCAATTCTTTAACTCACATTCTTTCGCACTTCTTTAACTACAATAATACGTTGCATTAGTCTAAATTACAGAATTGAGCTAATAATGTTATCTATGTTTTAATTTATTTTTCTTGGAAGAAAATTACTACTACTACCACAAGTTGAATAACTATCGATGAAATATCTTCGAGCCGCAACTGTGAGGAGAATTGGCATTGTTATTTTTAGTAATATTCATTGCTATGTTTCCTTTTTCTTGGCGTTGCGATAATCTTACTACATCGGGTGCATCATCTTTTCACGATGACGTTATGAGAATAAAAGATAAAGCTTTTATCTTTTTACAACGTTGACCGGCGTTACCGACATCATGAGCCTCGGTGTAGAATACCATTATGCCGTAGAAGCTTATCAATGCAAATAGAGGAACCGCAATTACGTTCGAATGACTGCATCTGACGATGCTTAAGGTGACGGCTGTGTAAACGGGGTCTAGGGCACATTTTTGTACATAATTGGCGGCTTGAAATATGAGTCATCCTCCGCTACTAGTCGCTAAAAAATGGATTTGACAAAAAGTTTTGTTTTTAAAGAAAACTGAAAACAATAGAAAAAAGATATTTTTCTATAAATGAATTTCTTTCATTAAATTTTGTTGAAAAAGCTTTTAAATACATATTTTGTATACATTCAACTATAGCTTCACTGTTTAAACCAAGAGCGCGTCCGCAACAAACCCCTATGACATCATGAATGAGAGAATATGATATTCACACCAGTCTTCGTCTGATGTGTGACCCTACAAGAGGTCAACAACGCTAAAAGTCGGTGATCTACAAGAAATCTTGTCCACCTTAAAGATCAAATGGATTTTCCCTGGTTGACTGGAACCTATCAAGGAGATCAAACACTTCCGAGTATCCGGTCAAGGATATGAGAGCAAACCACGTTGATACCATGCGCTCTAATAGCCTAGCATTCCATAGACAGTTAATAACGTATCAGACGTAAGTCCTTTCATAACCTGAGACTACTATTGGGCTTCTATTGTTAGATCTTCTATCTCTCTGTATTGGATTTTTATTGTTGGATCTTTTATCTCTCTGGATTTGAGGGGATAAGTACGAAGCAACGCCGTGCGAGCAATCGCGCTTTGCGCGACACGGCGTCTGGCAAGTATAAGTGTACGAGCGAACCGCATTTCAGCATCAGTTGTAAGGCACAGCTTCAGCGTGATAGACACGCGGTCGCAGCATAAAACAAACTTTCCAACTCAGTGAGTGATCAAGTGCGGTTCTACAGACACACAGGAGCAGAATTGTTGTTAACTTGCCCTGGTGAGTTGCTTCTCGGTGTACCGGAGGGAAGCTAGCGCAAAGCTGCATTTGTGTGCGCATCGTACAATGGAACCTTGAATTACTGTGAGCCTGTTAAGTGCGCTTTTCAATTAATAGTTAATGAAAGCTGCTTTGTGATAGATTGCAATAACCTCAGGGTTATGGTGATAGTTCAAGTGACATCGGCTGGGCTCAGTAACGTTCGAATACCCATTATGTTGTAGGATTAGATCATTGCTCTATGTTATCAGTTTTCCAATAATAGAAACACATTTCATTAAGTGCACGATGAAACCATTCGCGCGGTCAATGGGCATGGGTTTTTGGTGACGGGTAGTGAGTAATTTCGAATCCATACCCAACCGCTTTTCCGGTTAGGGTTGGTTTGAACTGCGTCGCGTGCCTTTACGTTCTGGTCGTTTCTCATGAGTTGTATGCGAACAATAAGTAGTGATCAACAAAACTGTAGACTATTATGGCGCGTAGATTTAGTGAATTTTGTTAGTTGTTGAAATTAGTTTTTGAAATCAAACAGGAATCAGCAAAACCATGGCATGCTGCGCAGACAAGGCACCTATTTTGTCGTTATTTAAGTCGCTTCGCAAATTATCACCATTAACCGAGCAATTCACTTTCAAGGTCAGTGCTAAGAATAGTGCATTGAATATCATCACTAACGTCAGTCACATCTCTTGCTACACTGGGCATTTTTATACAGCGCTGATCGTGTTCGATCGTTTCATTGGTAATGCTTGTGGCGATCAAAGCATTTATTAATTACCAGGCCTACAATAAAATAAGTACGACTGGAAACTGAAACACGTTACTTCCCGATTGTAGATGAAACACGTTCTCAAGCCAATCGTGTTCAACATATCGTACATTTGATGCAAGTATCGATGTTATTGAATCCGTGAAGCAAACTATAGATTTGTTCTAGATTGCCTATTAACCTCACGACATCGACAACGTGTTATCAGATTTATTGTGGAAAGTTTTAGTATTGATTAGCTGGCTTGGCTACAACTGGTACGTTATCGATGATCATTTAGTATGTTTGAGGCATGTGTGTTGAGGTGTTTAAAGAGGATAAATACCACTTGAACAGTAACAATAATCAACAGAATCATAACAGGCATTAATATAACACCATGCTGCCTGTGAAAACATGAGCGCTGGGAAAACAAATCATTCCAAAGATACCACCAGAAAGATACTATATTAACGAAAACTATTTTAAAGGATTGAAGAATTGCATTTGCATAGTCTAATGCTTTACTGATGATCCAACTGCACATTGTTTGGCTGTTTGTGTGCCATGGTTCTCCACAATGAGGCTTCACACTAACTCACACGTTCCGAGACAAACAAAACCATAAAACTGGATCCATCCCGAGTGCGAGATCATTCACTTAGCGCTTCGTTTAAAAATGTGCATCAAATTATAGCTTAACACGTTTGCTACGTGCACGAAGTGTCTGTTTTGCCTCCATATGTTAAGGTGTTAGACAATTTAAAGCTGTTCAATGAAGGTTGGTTTTACGAAGAAAGCACGCTCGTTCTAGTGGTCGCTCATAAAACAATGGTTTTTAATTAAAAAGATTGTTTTAAATCATACACTTCATTCAATCTAGAACCATCTTTTAAAATGTCGATTCTGTACTTTGTCATGTTTATCTATAAAGTCATTTTATTAAAAACTGTGATATGTCCGTACTGATGACGATTTTTATCTAGAACTCTAATTTAATTAAACGAAAATTTCTCTCACGCAATTCGAAGACGTGATGAGTACTAACTATTAAGGAAAGAAATATATGTGAACAATTGTGATTTATATCAGCTGTTGTCATCCACCGATCACGATTCTCGCTATGGCCGTTATTCGTTAGGCGATTTATTTGTAGGCAAGCACCACAACCGCCAACCCTTTCGGCGTGTGGAAGTCGTGTATTTTCCAAGTTTTTTGGAATTTCCAACTCCCGATCACAATACCAGTTTGACGTAGACTATGTAACTGGAACGAGAGTGTTGTGAGTGGTGCGAGCATTGTCCATGCAGTTGATCACGATCGCAACATTACGTACAGGGTTATCGCTGCCGCTTATGTGGCCTGTGTTTACTTCTTCTTATGGTGGGTCGGTACTGGTTAGTGTTTGAAACTAACGCGTATTAATTTTTCTCCTTTTTTCAGCCAATATGAAGCTCTCTCCGACAACGTTTTTAGCAATATGCATGCTCTCAGTAGCAGTGATTCAATGCCAATGGACTCGACGCTACACAACTTCAGGCTACACCCCTATGGTACGGCAGACATCGCGTTTCGCGTCGAGACTAGGAGTCGATGCAGCTTCGAGCACAACGGCACCGGCCAAAGAACAGCCAGCCAGAAGCTTCGCTCAACCACCCCAAAATGATCCACGAGTTGCACAATCCGTCGTGGATTTAATGCTACGACTTAGCAATACGATGGTGCAGCAGCAGAGCAAAACGGAATTATTTTCCCCTCTCAGCATTTCAATGGTAGCCAATTTGTTGTTTTTGGGTTCAAAGGGAATCACGCACAGTGAGTTTAACAAGTTGTTGACACCGGCCGGTATGGATTGGAAGCAATTACATCGTAATTACGGAGGAGTACTGGCCAATATGATGGCAACGACGCCAATCGATAACCGGCGTGAACCTTGGCGTCGCCAGACGTGCCATGAGGAAGACGACTATGAAGATGATGTTGGGCAGTCGACAGTAGTTCAAAAGTAAGTTGCGGCAAAAAATGCTATGTAGACTGTGTGGATAACATTTTTCTCGTTTTGATTTTTTTATGCAATAGTAATCAGATCATACGAGTGGCCAATGCAATTTTCTACCATAACAACCTTCCCATCAGCCAGCAGTATGTTAAACTAGCTCGTGAATTGTATGGTTCATTGGTGTACCCATTGGATCTAAACGCAGACTCTTCAGCCGGTGTCATCAATCGATGGGTAAATGACATGACTGCCGGCAAGATTAGTAGAATGATCGAAGGACCGATAAGCAGCAGTGCTGGCATGGTGGTTGCCAATGCACTTTACTTCAAAGCTGATTGGAGAAGACAGTTCGATGGATACTCAACACGGGATGCAGCTTTCTTTTCGGACGGAATGGATAGATTGTCGTACAGCGTGAAAATGATGTTCCTCAGCGCTTGTCTTCCCTTCTATCGCACATATGATGCATCCGATGTAACCATTGTCGGGCTTCCGTATCGAGATAACATCACAACAATGTACCTGATCCAACCTGCAAACTCCAGCCGGACGACACTCCGTCGACTACAGGAAACACTGAACGTCAAAACGCTGGAAACTTGGATTGGACGTATGAAGCTGCAGAAAACAAGTGTTCGTTTGCCAAAAATGCACTTGCGCAGTAATTTAGACTTGTCGCAGTCTTTCCAAAGGCTTGGTTTCAATTCGATCTTTAGTCCAGCCAAGAGCGATTTCTCTAATATGTTTCCAGCCAACAGCGGTGGCCAAAAGCCGTATGTGAATCAAATAGTCCACAAACTGGACCTCACAATCGACGAGTCAGGTACTGAAGGCGCTGCTGCCACTGCGGCATTAATCGATCGTATTGGGTCGCCTGCATTTTTCAATGGCAACACACCGTTCCTGATATATTTAAGACACGAGCCTACCGGTTTGCCGTTGTTCTACGGTCCCGTGTTTGACCCAAGATAAACAGTATTTTGTTTAAGTACTATGTCTTTTAGGGCGTAGACCAAAGAAAGTATACATTATCATGTAGCATTAGGATCCCTTCTGTGTATTTATTTTATAACAATTTGGATGTTAGGCCAAGGCAGTTTGTCTTTTGTCATCGTTAATCCTAAGCTCTAACTTCTATTAACATAAAGAAATATGTTTTTAAAAAATGAGTTTCATTTTGATTGCAGTGTTGAACATGTAATGCGCTCTTCGAAATCAAATTAACATATTCAAGCACCCTCATTCCATTCCAGGTATCGGTTGTTCAGGTAAATATTTATTCTTACTACCAAATTTTCGTTTGATAAATTTTTGTAGAGTAGGATGGTAAATCAATTATATTAAATTAAATTTCGAATCACATTGTAATTGTACCTTGATTATATCACTCTAATACAGCTGTTTCAGCATAAATGACTACGAATAGCAATGAGCTATCGATTCTGATTTCCATTTCAAACCTGCTTTATAAGAATACTTTTGCAAGATATTCATGTGCGTGGCAGGGGAACAAATAATCCGCTTTGGTCTCGTCTAAACATACCAACGAGGTGAGTACAGACAGGCTGAACAAATATTACTGAATATCGTACATTGTTATGCATAACTCTACCGCGAGCAATCGACGGGTAAAACTGATTTGCCGCTTTACGAGAGTTTGAAGTTCAGTTAATGGTGACATGTTTCCAGTGAAACATTCCAGAGTGATGAGGATGGTAAAGATCGCATGGCAAGATCAACTGTTCGGTAAGGTGTAAGGGAGATGTAATGATAACGTTTTAACGAAAAGTCAATTCGGGTAATCCCCGAAGGGCATGTTTTGGACATAGAATGATCCTTGAAAGACGTCCACGGATCTGGTCAACTCAGTTCGGATCTCTTCGATCTCGGCACAGGTGCTGCTTGTTGAGCATACCGGCCAATCAAGACAATAGGATGGAATTTAGTGTGCTGTTTGTTGCACTCTTTGCATCATTTGCTGGGTTGGTTTGTAACAACTGTTGACAGTGGTAACCAGTATGGAACCTTTTCTGCCTTGAAGGTATCGAATAATTGTAAGGTTTATTATATCAGCTGTTTTTCGTGAATGTGTGGATCGCCAAAGCTGTGTACAAATTGCTCTTTGTGGTCAGTATTTACATGGTGAACGAACCACCAAAGAATTGGCCTCCTAGTGTTCGGCAAAAGGCGTTAATGCGATTATGCGACACACAAAAGAGCGTCAATGGTTCCAAGGTATGCGTCTTTTTATTGGGCCATGGTGTTAATCGTGCGACCCATTACGAATGCCATTAATTTTCAGATTTATTACATATGCTGCGAGCGAGAGGAGATCACGTGCGGTGTATCTAGAGTACAGTTGATCGCTTACGAACAGGAGACCAAGCCTTATGCATTTCCCTGGATGGCGCTATTGGAATCAACTATCAATGAGGAGCTTCCTTGTGGAGGAAGTCTCATTAGTGACCGCCATGTACTTACTGCCGCACACTGTGTAAAAGGGCGTAAAATGTAGGATTGTGAATAATCGTGCATTAAAAATAGTACCTCTAAGCAGTTTTCTTAATTACATCTGTGCAGTTTAAGCATACGTCTTGGAGTTCACAACCTAAATCGTGATCAATACTGTGATGAACAGCGCATTGGTTTTAAAGACAGCAACGAAGATGATTATTTGTCTAACTGTGGACCACCGGCTCAGCGCATCCCCGTTCAATCAATTTCCACGCACCCCAAGTACAGTCCCCGATTGAAACGCAACGATTTGGCAGTATTGCGACTCCGGTATCCTGCGGTCATCGGTTACAGTGAGTGTGTGGTAACGTGGTTTGAAATTCAATTCGTATCAAATGGTGTATTTTTCCAACAGGCATTACACCGATTTGTTTACCATTAACGGACGAACTGAGAATGTATCTACCGACGGATTCATTTGTTACCGGCTGGGGCATGACAGAGCAAGGGCACAGGTCATCGATTTTGCGTTATGCCGTTTTACCAACTGTACCCTCCGCCCAATGTGTAATGCTAATCAAAGAACTCGATCGAATGATTGTTCTTGATAAGGGACACCTTTGTACCGGTGGTAATAACAAAACGGCACGCTGCAATGGAGATTCTGGCGGTCCTTTACAGTATATATCGGACTCTAATCGTTTCGTTCTGCAAGGTGTCGTATCATTCGGCGTGAAAACATGTGGTACCAAAGTGGTACCGGGTGTATTCGCGAACGTGAGTAATTATATTGATTGGATTGTTGCAGAAGGCAAGCCACTTCCCTAGCAGACGCATAGAATAAATAAACTCATGTAACCACTGCTGTGTTGATGCCATTTAAAGTAAATTCAAGTAAGGTAGAAATGTTGTTTTGGGGTATTAAAAATGTACTTCAATATAGGACAGCGACGCCTTTACCTGGCACACTTTGTGCCAAATGAACGCTTTCAATTTTAAATTGGTGCAATGTATTTATACTTTTTTATATTAAATCTGATTTTGAAAATGTTGATTTAGGGAAAACCACTTCAAAGTTTTATTTAGCAAAATAATGCTAATTTATTTCACATGCTCTCGAAAGTGTCGGCATTCAGCGGAACCGGAAATCGCGGGCCGCGTGGTCGTCGCGATCGTGCGCGGTCCGTTTAGTATTTGGAACCACGGACGATGCTCTCACGGGACTGGGCGTTCATTTTTCCAGCTTCTCTTTGGCTCTCGCACGTACGCTTTCCTTCTGGCAAACAGTCCGCTGCGCTTCTGCTAAAATGTTCTGTTTTGCGTTGCTGTTTGCCGCCATAAAATAATGTTGAAAACTCCTTAGGTGGTGCCAGACGGAGCGTAAATTTACAAATTAATGCCAAAACGTTTACGCTTCGATATGTTTACGTGGCTGGGTTGAGGAAATTAAAATCGTTTTGTGGAAGAAAAGGATTGAACACACTAGCAATGATCACTATCTATCAATGTAAACCACAAATAGAACATATTGCGAGCCCTTCCGTTTGCAAACAGCTTTTACTCTAGGTTTTACGCTCCACGGACCTATAATCGTTTGACAGCATGTAAACGGCAAGCGTAAATGTTTTGCATCAGTTTATCAGGCTCTTTTTTCCAAAACCACTTGCAACGTTCTTCGTTTTGAAGCAAAACAATGACTCGAGGTTGTAGCCCACTTTTCACATCATTCCTGATTCTGATGAAAGTGTTTCTTTATTTGGGGCAAAATGCTCATGTTCTTTCGTGGATTTATCACGGATTAATCAGTTTATCAGGCTCTTTTTTCCAAAACCACTTGCAACTCTTTTCGTTTTACAGCAAAACAATGACACAGGATTGTAGCCCACTTTTCACATCATTCCTGATTCTGATGAAAGTGTTTCTTTATTTGGGGCAAAATGCTCATGTTCTTTCGTGGATTAATCACAGATTAATCAGTTTATCCGGCTCTTTTTCCCAAAACCACTTGCAACGTTCTTCGTTTTGAAGCAAAACAATGACACAGGATTGTAGCCCACTTTTCACATCATTCCTGATTCTGATGAAAGTGTTTCTTTATTTGGGGCAAAATGCTCATGTTCTTTCGTGGATTTATCACGGATTAATCAGTTTATCAGGCTCTTTTTTCCAAAACCACTTGCAACTCTTTTCGTTTTACAGCAAAACAATGACACAGGATTGTAGCCCACTTTTCACATCATTCCTGATTCTGATGAAAGTGTTTCTTTGTTTGGGGCAAAATGCTCATGTTCTTTCGTGGATTTATCACAGATTAATCAGTTTATCCGGCTCTTTTTTCCAAAACCACTTGCAACGCTCTTCGTTTTGAAGCAAAACAATGACACAGGGTTGTAGCCCATTTTTCGCATCATTCCTGATTCTAATGAAAGTGTTTCTTTGTTTGGGGCAAAATGCTCATGTTCTTTCGTGGATTTATCACAGATTAATCAGTTTATCAGGCTCTTTTTTCCAAAACCACTTGCAACCAAGGTACTTTAAAAAGACAGGTAGCATCTTAACCGCTTTGACAGGTCACCATTTTCAATTTGTTTGACATTCATAGCAGGGCGCTTTTTATCAACAAAACCACGTGAGTTTCAAGAAGAAGAAGAAGAAGATGTGGGCAAGTTTGATGGTTTTATCAGGGAAAGTACTTGATTTCACTCTTTTTCGAATGTTTAAATGATTCAGCTCTCTATTTAAGATCATTCGAGCGACCGAGTTATGTTTTACAGCGAGTGAGCACGGTCCAGGAACGCTAGCTAGCTCTTGTTCTAGGCCGGGTGGCAAGACCTACAGACCGATACCATATTGAAACACTAGGAAGAATTTTGAGAATATTTGCATAAACTTCAACTTTCGTGCCACTTTTCGTGAATTTGAACTGTCGTAATACCACAGAAAAGCGAAAACACCTCCGAAAAGAGCGTTCCCGAAGTAAACATCCCACCATCCCGTGAATGTCAAACTCTGAAGTTTTTTCTAAAATACGATCGAGGATTTGTTCTGGATAAAGCTACCTGTCTTTTTAAAGTACCTTGCTTGCAACGCTCTTCGTTTTGAAGCAAAACAATGACACAGGGTTGTAGCCCATTTTTCGCATCATTCCTGATTCTAATGAAAGTGTTTCTTTGTTTGGGGCAAAATGCTCATGTTCTTTCCTGGATTTATCACAGATTAATCAGTTTATCCGGCTCTTTTTTCCAAAACCACTTGCAACGCTCTTCGTTTTGAAGCAAAACAATGACACAGGGTTGTAGCCCATTTTTCGCATCATTCCTGATTCTAATGAAAGTGTTTCTTTGTTTGGGGCAAAATGCTCATGTTCTTTCGTGGATTTATCACAGATTAATCAGTTTATCAGGCTCTTTTTTCCAAAACCACTTGCAACTCTTTTCGTTTTACAGCAAAACAATGACACAGGATTGTAGCCCACTTTTCACATCATTCCTGATTCTGATGAAAGTGTTTCTTTATTTGGGGCAAAATGCTCATGTTCTTTCGTGGATTTATCACGGATTAATCAGTTTATCAGGCTCTTTTTTCCAAAACCACTTGCAACTCTTTTCGTTTTACAGCAAAACAATGACACAGGGTTGTAGCCCATTTTTCGCATCATTCCTGATTCTAATGAAAGTGTTTCTTTGTTTGGGGCAAAATGCTCATGTTCTTTCGTGGATTTATCACAGATTAATCAGTTTATCCGGCTCTTTTTTCCAAAACCACTTGCAACGCTCTTCGTTTCGCAGCAAAACAATGACACAGGGTTGTAGCCCATTTTTCGCATCATTCCTGATTCTAATGAAAGTGTTTCTTTGTTTGGGGCAAAATGCTCATGTTCTTTCCTGGATTTATCACAGATTAATCAGTTTATCGGGTTCTTTTTTCCAAAACCACTTGCAATGCTCTTCGTTTTGCAGCAAAACAACGACTCAAGGTTGTAGCCCATTTTTCGCATCAATCTTGATTCTGATGAAAGTGTTTCTATATTTGGGGCAGAATGCTCATGTTCTACCGTGGATTTACCACAGATTAATCAGTTTATCGGCCTATTTTTTCCAAAATCACTTGCAACGTTCTTCGTTTTGAAACAAAACAATTACTCAAGGTTGTAGCCCATTTTTCACATCAATCTTGATTCTGATGAAAGTGTTTCTATATTTGGGGCAGAATGCTCATGTTCTACCGTGGATTTACCACAGATTAATCAGTTTATCGGCCTATTTTTTCCAAAAATTGAGAAAATTTTGGAAAAAGTTCAAATTTTGACTTTCAACAACTTTAACTTTTTGATTTCAGTTGATGAACTCTCGGAAAAAGTACAAACTTGGGCTTGCACGCGATTTTCTGATTTCAAATAGATGCTGCCACACGGAGCGAAAATTTGCGCGCAAATTTGCACATTAATGCCAAAATGTTTTCGCTTCGTGTGGCAGGGGTAAAAACCCGAAAATTTATGCCGAAATGTCAAACGTATTGTTTTCATCTGTGTTTTGGCCGCTGAAGTTGATTTCCGAATAAATTTTGCAGTTTTTAACGATATTGTTGCTGTTGCTGTTATATTTATATTAAAAATGCAAAAACAATACGAAAAGAACCTACATTTTCGTAAATAAAGCGTTCGATAGCGTCAAGGGTTCAGCGAAAAAGTCCGCGGACGTATAAAAGTTTGACAGCGTGTAAGGGTTAAGCGAAACCGTTTTGACATTAATTTTTTCGTTTGCGCTAGAGTTTTCGCCCCGTGTGGCCACGGCTAATGAGTTAGAAAAAGTTCAAATTTTGGATTGCACGCGATTTTCTGATTTCAGATGAGTTGAGGAAATTTTGGAAAAAGTTCAAATTTGGGCCTGCAAGCGATTTTCTGCTTCCAGTTTAATGACCTGACAAACTTCAGTTTAATTGAGTAACTTTTGGAAAAAGTTCAAATTTTGGCTTTTAACAACTTCAACTTTTTTATTTCAGTTGATGAATTTTTGGAAAAAGTTCAAATTTTGGCTTGCAAGCGATTTTCTGATCTTAGTTGAGTTGAGGAAGTTTTAGAAAAAGTTCAAATTTGGGCTTGCACGCGATTTTCTGATCATAGTAGAGTTGAGGAAGTTTTGGAAAAAGTTCAAATTTTGGCTTTCAACAAGTTTAACCTTTTGATTTTGGGTGATGAATTTTTGAAAAAAAGTTCAAATTTTGGATTGCACGAGATTTTCTGATTTCAGATGAGTTGAGGAAATTTTGGAAAAAGTTCAAATTGGGGCCTGCAAGCGATTTTCTGCTTCCAGTTTAATTGAGAAATTTTTATTAAAAGTTCAAATTTGGGCTTGCACGCGATTTTCTGATCTTAGTTGAGTTGAAGAAACTTTAGAAAAAGTTCAAATTTTGGCTTCAACAACTTCAACATTCTGATTTCAGTTGATGAATTTTCGGAAAAAGTTCAAACTTTGGCTTGCAAGCGATTTTCTGATCTTAGTTGAGTTAAAGAAGTTTTAGAAAAATTTCAAATTTGGGCTTGCGTGCAATTTTCTGATCATAGTGAGTTGAGGAAGTTTTGGAAAATGTTCAAATTTTGGCTTTCAACAACTTCAACTTTTTGATTTCAGTTGATGAATTTTTGGAAAAAGTTCAAAGTTTGGCTTGCGTGCGATATTTTGATTTCAGTTGAGTTGACGAAGTTTTGGAAAAAAATCAAATTCGAGCTTGCTCGCGATTTTCTGACTTCAGTTTAATTGAGTATGTTTTGGAAAAAGTTCAAATTTTGGCTTTTAACAACTTCAACATTTTGATTTCAGTTGAGGAATTTTTGAAAGAAGTTCAAATTTTGGCTTGCAAGCGATTTTCTGATCTTAGTTGAGTTGAAGAAGTTTTAGAAAAAGTTCAAGATTTGGCCTTCAACAACTTCAACATTTTGATTTCAGATGATAAATTTTCGGAAAAAGTTCAAAGTTTGGCTTGCGTGCGATTTTTCGATTTCAGTTGAGTTGACGAAGTTTTGGAAAAAGTTCAAATTTTGGCTTTTAACACCTTCAACTTTTTGATTTCAGTTGAGTTGACGAAGTTTTGGAAAAAGTTCAAATTTTGGCTTGCGTGCGATTTTCTGATCTTAGTTGAGTTGGAGAAGTTTTAGAAAAAGTTCAAGTTTTGGCTTCAACAACTTCAACATTTTGATTTCAGTTGATGAATTTTCGGAAAAAGTTTAAAGTTTGGCTTGCGTGCGATTTTTTGATTTCAGTTGAGTTGACGAAGTTTTGGAAAAAGTTCAAATTTGGGCTTGCACGCGATTTTCTTATTTCAGTCGAGTTAAGGAAGTTTTGGAAATAGTTCAAATTTTGGCTTGCGCGCGATTTTCTGATTTCAGTTGAGTTAACGAAGTTTTGAAAAAAGTTCAAATTTGGGCCTGAACGCGATTTTCTGTTCTTAGTTGAGTTGAGGATTTTTTTCGAAAAAGTTCAAATTTGGGCTTGCCAGCGATTCTCTGATCTTGGTTGAGTTGAGGAAGTTTTGAAAAAAGTTTAAATGTTGACTCTCAACAAATTTTGGCTGTTAACAACTTCAACATTTTGATTTCAGTTGTTGAATTTTCGGAAAAAGTTCAAACTTTGGCTTGCAAGCGATTTTCTGATCTTAGTTGAGTTGAAGAAGTTTTAGAAAAATTTCAAATTTGGGCTTGCGTGCGATTTTCTGATAATAGTGAGTTGAGGAAGTTTTGGAAAATGTTCAAATTTTGGCTTTCAACAACTTCAACTTTTTGATTTCAGTTGATGAATTTTTGGAAAAAGTTCAAAGTTTGGCTTGCGTGCGATATTTTGATTTCAGTTGAGTTGACGAAGTTTTGGAAAAAAATCAAATTTGAGCTTGCTCGCGATTTACTGACTTCAGTTTAATTGAGTATGTTTTGGAAACAGTTCAAATTTTGGCTTTTAACAACTTCAACATTTTGATTTCAGTTGAGGAATTTTTGAAAGAAGTTCAAATTTGGGCTTGCAAGCGATTTTCTGATCTTAGTTGAGTTGAAGAAGTTTTAGAAAAAGTTCAAATTTTGGCTTCAACAACTTCAACATTTTGATTTCAGTTGATGAATTTTCGGAAAAAGTATAAAGTTTGGCTTGCATGCGGTTTTTTGATTTCAGTTGAGTTGACGAAGTTTTGGAAAAAGTTCAAATTTGAGCTTGCTCGCAATTTTCTGACTTCAGTTTAACTGAGTATGTTTTGGAAAAAGTTCAAATTTTGGCTTTTAACAACTACAACTTTTTGATTTCAGTTGATGAATGTTTGGAAAAAGTTCAAATTTCGGCTTGCAAGCGATTTTCTGATCTTAGTTGAGTTGAAGAAGTTTTAGAAAAAGTTCAAATTTTGGCTTCAACAACTTCAACATTTTGATTTCAGTTGATGAATTTTCGGAAAAAGTATAAAGTTTGGCTTGCTTGCGATTTTTTGATTTCAGTTGAGTTGACGAAGTTTTGGAAAAAGTTCAAATTTGGGTTTGCTCGCAATTTTCTGACTTCAGTTTAACTGAGTAAGTTTTGGAAAAAGCTCAAATTTTGGCTTTTAACAACTTCAACATTTTGATCTCAGTTGATGAGTTTTTGGAAAAAGTTCAAATTTTGGCTTGCAAGCGATTTTCTGATCTTAGTTGAGTTGAAGAAGTTTTAGAAAAAGTTCAAATTTTGGCTTCAACAACTTCAACATTTTGATTTCAGTTGATGAATTTTCGGAAAAAGTATAAAGTTTGGCTTGCGTGCGATTTTTTTATTTCAGTTAATTTGAGGAAGTTTTGGAAAAAGTTCAAATTTGGGCTTGCACGCGATTTTCTGACATTAGTCTTATTTAGTAAGTTTTGGAAAAAGTTCAAATTCTGGCTTTTAACAACTTCAACATTTTGATCTCAGTTGATGAGTTTTTGGAAAAAGTTCAAATTTTGGCTTGCAAGCGATTTTCTGATCTTAGTTGAGTTGAAGAAGTTTTAGAAAAAGTTCAAATTTTGGCTTCAACAACTTCAACATTTGGAAAAAATTCAAAGTTTGGCTTGCAAGCGATTTTCTGATCTTAGTTGAGTTGAAGAAGTTTTAGAAAAAGTTCAAATTTTGGCTTCAACAACTTCAACATTTTGATTTCAGTTGATGAATTTTCGGAAAAAGTATAAAGTTTGGCTTGCATGCGGTTTTTTGATTTCAGTTGAGTTGACGAAGTTTTGGAAAAAGTTCAAATTTGAGCTTGCTCGCAATTTTCTGACTTCAGTTTAACTGAGTATGTTTTGGAAAAAGTTCAAATTTTGGCTTTTAACAACTTCAACTTTTTGATTTCAGTTGATGAATGTTTGGAAAAAGTTCAAATTTCGGCTTGCAAGCGATTTTCTGATCTTAGTTGAGTTGAAGAAGTTTTAGAAAAAGTTCAAATTTTGGCTTCAACAACTTCAACTTTTTGATTTCAGTTGATAAATTTTTGGAAAAAGTTCAAATTTGGGCTTGCAATCGATTTTCTGAACTTAGTTGAGTTGAAGAAGTTTTAGAAAAAGTTCAAATTTTGGCTTCAACAACTTCAACATTTTGATTTCAGTTGATGAATTTTCGGAAAAAGTATAAAGTTTGGCTTGCTTGCGATTTTTTGATTTCAGTTAAGTTGACGAAGTTTTGGAAAAAGTTCAAATTCGAGCTTGCTCGGGATTTTCTGACTTCAGTTTAATTGAGTAAGTTCTGGAAAAAGTTCAAATTTGGGCTTGCAAGCGATTTTCTGATCTTAGTTGAGTTGAAGAAGTTTTAGAAAAAGTTCAAATTTTGGCTTCAACAACTTCAACATTTTGATTTCAGTTGATGAATTTTCGGAAAAAGTTCAAAGTTTGGCTTGCGTGCGATTTTCTGATTTCAGTTGAGTTGACGAAGTTTTGGAAAAAGTTCAAATTCGAGCTTACTCGCGATTTTCTGACTTCAGTTTAATTGAGTAAGTTTTGGAAAAAGTTCAAATTTTGGCTTTTAACAACTCAACATTTTGATTTCAGTTGATGAATTTTCGGAAAAAGTTCAAAGTTTGGCTTGCGTGCGGTTTTTTGATTTCAGTTGAGTTGACGAAGTTTTGGAAAAAGTTCAAATTTGAGCTTGCTCGCAATTTTCTGACTTCAGTTTAACTGAGTATGTTTTGGAAAAAGCTCAAATTTTGGCTTTTAACAACTTCAACATTTTGATTTCAGTTGAGGAATTTTTGAAAGAAGTTCAAATTTTGGCTTGCAAGCGATTTTCTGATCTTAGTTGAGTTGAAGAAGTTTTAGAAAAAGTTCAAATTTTGGCTTCAACAACTTCAACATTTTGATTTCAGTTGATGAATTTTCGAAAAAAGTATAAAGTTTGGCTTGCTTGCGATTTTTTTATTTCAGTTAATTTGAGGAAGTTTTGGAAAAAGTTCAAATTTGGGCTTTTAACAACTTCAACATTTTGATTTCAGTTGATGAATTTTTGAAAAAAAATTCATTTTTGATTTCAGTTGATGAATTTTTGGAAAAAGTTCAAAGTTTGGCTTGCGTGCGATTTTTTGATTTCAGTTGAGTTGACGAAGTTTTGAAAAAAGTTCAAATTCGAGCTTGCTCGCGATTTTCTGACTTCAGTTTAATTGAGAAATTTTTATAAAAAGTTCAAATTTGGGCTTGCAAGCGATTTTCTGATCTTAGTTGAGTTGAAGAAGTTTTAGAAAAAGTTCAAATTTTGGCTTCAACAACTTCAACATTTTGATTTCAGTTGATGAATTTTCGGAAAAAGTTCAAAGTTTGGCTTGCGTGCGATTTTCTGATTTCAGTTGAGTTGACGAAGTTTTGGAAAAAGTTCAAATTCGAGCTTACTCGCGATTTTCTGACTTCAGTTTAATTGAGTAAGTTTTGGAAAAAGTTCAAATTTTGGCTTTTAACAACTCAACATTTTGATTTCAGTTGATGAATTTTTCGAAAAAGTTCAAAGTTTGGCTTGCGCAATTTTCTGATCTTACTGTAGTTGAGGAAGTTTTGGAAAATTTTCAAATTTTGGCTTTCAACAACTTCAACTTTTTGATTTCAGTTGATGAATTTTTGGAAAAAGTTCAAAGTTTGGCTTGCGTGCGATTTTTTGATTTCAGTTGAGTTGACGAAGTTTTGGAAAAAGTTCAAATTCGAGCTTGCTCGCGATTTTCTGACTTCAGTTTAATTGAGTAAGTTTTGGAAAAAGTTCAAATTTTGGCTTATAATAACTTCAACATTTTGATTTCAGTTGATGAATTTTTGGAAAATGTTAAAATTTTGGCTTGCAAGCGACTTTCTGATCTTAGTGAGTTGAAGAAGTTTTAGAAAAAGTTCAAATTTTGGCTTCAACAACTTCAACATTTTGATTTCAAATGATGAATTTTCGGAAAAAGTATAAAATTTGGCTTGCGTGCGATTTTTTGATTCCAGTTGAGTTGACGAAGTTTTGGAAAAAGTTCAAATTTTGGCTTTCAACACCTTCAACTTTTTGATTTCAGTTGATGAATTTTTGGAAAAAGTTCAAATTTGGGCTTGCAAGCGATTTTCTGATCTTAGTTGAGTTGAAGAAGTTTAAGAAAAGTTCAAATTTTGGCTTCAACAACTTCAACATTTTGATTTCAGTTGATGAATTTTCAAAAAAGTTCAAAGTTCGGCTTGCGTGCGATTTTTTGATTTCAATTGAGTTGACAAAGTTTTTGAAAAGTTCAAATTTGGGCTTGCACGCGTTTTTTTGACTTCAGTTTAATTGAGTAAGTTTTAGAAAAAGTTCAAATTTTGGCTTTTAACAACTTCAACTTTTTGATTTCAGTTGATAAATTTTTGGAAAAAGTTCAAATTTTGGATTGCAAGCGATTTTTTGAAAAATGTTCAAATTTTGGCTTGCAAGCGATTTTCTGATCTTAGTTGAGTTGAAGAAGTTTTAGAAAAAGTTCAAATTTTGGCTTCAACAACTTCAACATTTTGATTTCAGATGATGAATTTTCGGAAAAAGTATAAAGTTTTGCTTGCGTGCGATTTTTTGATTTCAGTTGAGTTGACGAAGTTTAGGAAAAAGTTCAAATTTTGGCTTTCAACACCTTTAACTTTTTGATTTCAGTTGATAAATTTTTGGAAAAAGTTCAAATTCGAGCTTGCAATCGATTTTCTGATCTTAGTTGAGTTGAAGAAGTTTTAGAAAAAGTTCAAATTTTGGCTTCAACAACTTCAACCTTTTGATTTCAGTTGATGAATTTTCAGAAAAAGTTCAAAGTTTGGCTTGCGTGCGATTTTTTGATTTC
The DNA here is from genome assembly GCF_943734745.1 of Anopheles darlingi. Classification (NCBI taxonomy): domain Eukaryota; kingdom Metazoa; phylum Arthropoda; class Insecta; order Diptera; family Culicidae; genus Anopheles; species Anopheles darlingi. Next base: position 94,894,032 of record NC_064874.1, read on the forward strand.
AATTGAGTTGACGAAGTTTTGGAAAAAGTTCAAATTTGGGCTTTCAACAACTTCAACTTTTTGATTTCAGTTGATTAATTTTTAGAAAAAGTTCAAATTTGGGCCTGCAAGCGATTTTCTGATCTTAGTTGTGTTGAGGAAGTTTTAGAAAAAGTTCAAATTTGGGCTTGCACGCGATTTTCTGACTTCAGTTTAATTGAGTAAGTTTTGGAAAAAGTTCAAATTTTGGCTTTTAACAACTTCAACATTTTAATTTCAGATGATGAATTTTCGGAAAAAGTTCAAAGTTTGGCTTGCGTGCGATTTTTTGATTTCAGTTGAGTTGAGGAAGTTTTAGAAAAAGTTCAAATTTGGGCTTGCACGCGATTTTCTGACTTCAGTTTAACTTAGTAGCCGTGGCCACACGGGGCGAAAACTCTAGCGCAAACGAAAAAATTAATGCCAAAACGTTTACGCTTGCCGTTTACATGCTGTCAAACGATTATTGGTCCGTGGAGCGTAAAACCTAGCGTAAAAGCTTTTTGCAAACGGTAGGGCTCACAATATGTTCTTTTTGTGGTTTACATCGACAGTGAGTGATCATTGCTAGTGTATTCAATCCTTTTCTTCAAAAAAACGATTTTAATTTCCTCAACCCGGCCATGTAAACATGTCGAAGCGTAAAAGTTTTGGCATTAATTTTTTCGTTTGCGCTAGAGTTTTTGCCCCGTGTGGCCACGGCTAGTAAGTTTTGGAAAAAGTTCAAATTTTGGCTTTTAACAACTTCAACATTTTGATTTCAGATGAAGAAATTTTCGGAAAAAGTTCAAAGTTTGGCTTGCGTGCGATTTTTTGATTTCAGTTGAGTTGACGAAGCGATTTTCTGCTTCCAGTTTAATTGAGAAATTTTTATAAAAAGTTCAAATTTGGGCTTGCACGCGATTTCTGATCTTAGTTGAGTTGAAGAAGTTTCAGAAAAAGTTTAAATTTTGGCTTCAACAACTTCAACTTTTTGATTTCAGTTGATGAATTTTTGGAAAAAGTTCAAAGTTTGGCTTGCGTGCGATTTTTTGATTTCAGTTGAGTTGACGAAGTTTTGGAAAAAGATCAAATTTTGGCTTTTAACACCTTCAACTTTTTGATTTCAGTTGATGATTTTTTGAAAAAAGTTCAAATTTTGGCTTGCAAGCGATTTTCTGATCTTAGTTGAGTTGAAGAAGTTTTAGAAAAAGTTCAAATTTTGGCTTCAACAACTTCAACATTTTGATTTCAGTTGATGAATTTTCGGAAAAAGTATAAAGTTTGGCTTGCGTGCGATTTTTTTATTTCAGTTAATTTGAGGAAGTTTTGGAAAAAGTTCAAATTTGGACTTGCACGCGATTTTCTGACTTCAGTTTAACTTAGTAGCCGTGGCCACACGGGGCGAAAACTCTAGCGCAAACGAAAAAATTAATGCCAAAACGTTTACGCTTGCCGTTTACATGCTGTCAAACGATTATTGGTCCGTGGAGCGTAAAACCTAGCGTAAAAGCTTTTTGCAAACGGTAGGGCTCACAATATGTTCTTTTTGTGGTTTACATCGACAGTGAGTGATCATTGCTAGTGTATTCAATCCTTTTCTTCAAAAAAACGATTTTAATTTCCTCAACCCGGCCATGTAAACATGTCGAAGCGTAAAAGTTTTGGCATTAATTTTTTCGTTTGCGCTAGAGTTTTTGCCCCGTGTGGCCACGGCTAGTAAGTTTTGGAAAAAGTTCAAATTTTGGCTTTTAACAACTTCAACATTTTGATTTCAGATGAAGAAATTTTCGGAAAAAGTTCAAAGTTTGGCTTGCGTGCGATTTTTTGATTTCAGTTGAGTTGACGAAGCGATTTTCTGCTTCCAGTTTAATTGAGAAATTTTTATAAAAAGTTCAAATTTGGGCTTGCACGCGATTTTCTGATCTTAGTTGAGTTGAAGAAGTTTCAGAAAAAGTTTAAATTTTGGCTTCAACAACTTCAACATTTTGATTTCAGTTGATGAATTTTCAAAAAAGTTCAAAGTTCGGCTTGCGTGCGATTTTTTGATTTCAATTGAGTTGACAAAGTTTTTGAAAAGTTCAAATTTGGGCTTGCTCGCAATTTTCTGACTTCAGTTTAACTGAGTAAGTTTTGGAAAAAGCTCAAATTTTGGCTTTTAACAACTTCAACATTTTGATCTCAGTTGATGAGTTTTTGGAAAAAGTTCAAATTTTGGCTTGCAAGCGATTTTCTGATCTTAGTTGAGTTGAAGAAGTTTTAGAAAAAGTTCAAATTTTGGCTTCAACAACTTCAACATTTTGATTTCAGTTGATGAATTTTCGGAAAAAGTATAAAGTTTGGCTTGCGTGCGATTTTTTTATTTCAGTTAATTTGAGGAAGTTTTGGAAAAAGTTCAAATTTGGACTTGCTCGCGATTTTCTGACATTAGTCTTATTTAGTAAGTTTTGGAAAAAGTTCAAATTCTGGCTTTTAACAACTTCAACATTTTGATCTCAGTTGATGAGTTTTTGGAAAAAGTTCAAATTTTGGCTTGCAAGCGATTTTCTGATCTTAGTTGAGTTGAAGAAGTTTTAGAAAAAGTTCAAATTTTGGCTTCAACAACTTCAACATTTGGAAAAAATTCAAAGTTTGGCTTGCAAGCGATTTTCTGATCTTAGTTGAGTTGAAGAAGTTTTAGAAAAAGTTCAAATTTTGGCTTCAACAACTTCAACATTTTGATTTCAGTTGATGAATTTTCGGAAAAAGTATAAAGTTTGGCTTGCGTGCGGTTTTTTGATTTCAGTTGAGTTGACGAAGTTTTGGAAAAAGTTCAAATTTGAGCTTGCTCGCAATTTTCTGACTTCAGTTTAACTGAGTATGTTTTGGAAAAAGTTCAAATTTTGGCTTTCAACACCTTCAACTTTTTGATTTCAGTTGATGAATTTTTGGAAAAAGTTCAAATTTGGGCTTGCAAGCGATTTTCTGATCTTAGTTGAGTTGAAGAAGTTTAAGAAAAGTTCAAATTTTGGCTTCAACAACTTCAACATTTTGATTTCAGTTGATGAATTTTCAAAAAAGTTCAAAGTTCGGCTTGCGTGCGATTTTTTGATTTCAATTGAGTTGACAAAGTTTTTGAAAAGTTCAAATTTGGGCTTGCACGCGTTTTTTTGACTTCAGTTTAATTGAGTAAGTTTTGGAAAAAGTTCAAATTTTGGCTTTTAACAACTTCAACTTTTTGATTTCAGTTGATAAATTTTTGGAAAAAGTTCAAATTTTGGATTGCAAGCGATTTTCTGATCTTAGTGAGTTGAAGAAGTTTTAGAAAAAGTTCAAATTTTGGCTTCAACAACTGAAACAGCTTGCTCGCGTTTTTCTGACTTCAGTTTAATTGAGTAAGTTTTGGAAAAAGTTCAAATTTTGGCTTTTAACAACTTCAACATTTTGATTTCAGTTGATGAATTTTTGAAAAAAAAATCATTTTTGATTTCAGTTGATGAGTTTTTGGAAAAAGTTCAAAGTTTGGCTTGCGTGCGATTTTTTGATTTCAGTTGAGTTGACGAAGTTTTGGAAAAAGTTCAAATTCGAGCTTGCTCGCGATTTTCTGACTTCAGTTTAATTGAGAAATTTTTATGAAAAGTTCAAATTTGGGCTTGCAAGCGATTTTCTGATCTTAGTTGAGTTGAAGAAGTTTTAGAAAAAGTTCAAATTTTGGCTTCAACAACTTCAACATTTTGATTTCAGTTGATGAATTTTCGGAAAAAGTTCAAAGTTTGGCTTGCGTGCGATTTTCTGATTTCAGTTGAGTTGACGAAGTTTTGGAAAAAGTTCAAATTCGAGCTTACTCGCGATTTTCTGACTTCAGTTTAATTGAGTAAGTTTTGGAAAAAGTTCAAATTTTGGCTTTAACAACTCAACATTTTGATTTCAGTTGATGAATTTTTCGAAAAAGTTCAAAGTTTGGCTTGCGCGATTTTCTGATCTTACTGTAGTTGAGGAAGTTTTGGAAAATTTTCAAATTTTGGCTTTCAACAACTTCAACGTTTTGATTTCAGTTGATGAATTTTTGGAAAAAGTTCAAAGTTTGGCTTGCGTGCGATTTTTTGATTTCAGTTGAGTTGACGAAGTTTTGGAAAAAGTTCAAATTCGAGCTTGCTCACGATTTTCTGACTTCAGTTTAATTGAGTAAGTTTTGGAAAAAGTTCAAATTTGGGCTTGCAAGCGATTTTCTGATCTTAGTTGAGTTGAAGAAGTTTTAGAAAAAGTTCAAATTTTGGCTTCAACAACTTCAACATTTTGATTTCAGTTGATGAATTTTCGGAAAAAGTTCAAAGTTTGGCTTGCGTGCGATTTTCTGATTTCAGTTGAGTTGACGAAGTTTTGGAAAAAGTTCAAATTCGAGCTTACTCGCGATTTTCTGACTTCAGTTTAATTGAGTAAGTTTTGGAAAAGTTCAAATTTTGGCTTTTAACAACTCAACATTTTGATTTCAGTTGATGAATTTTTCGAAAAAGTTCAAAGTTTGGCTTGCGCGATTTTCTGATCTTACTGTAGTTGAGGAAGTTTTGGAAAATTTTCAAATTTTGGCTTTCAACAACTTCAACGTTTTGATTTCAGTTGATGAATTTTTGGAAAAAGTTCAAAGTTTGGCTTGCGTGCGATTTTTTGATTTCAGTTGAGTTGACGAAGTTTTGGAAAAAGTTCAAATTCGAGCTTGCTCGCGATTTTCTGACTTCAGTTTAATTGAGTAAGTTTTGGAAAAAGTTCAAATTTTGGCTTATAATAACTTCAACATTTTGATTTCAGTTGATGAATTTTTGGAAAATGTTCAAATTTTGGCTTGCAAGCGACTTTCTGATCTTAGTGAGTTGAAGAAGCTTTAGAAAAAGTTCAAATTTTGGCTTCAACAACTTCAACATTTTGATTTCAGATGATGAATTTTCAGAAAAAGTATAAAATTTGGCTTGCGTGCGATTTTTTGATTTCAGTTGAGTTGACGAAGTTTTGGAAAAAGTTCAAATTTTGGCTTTCAACACCTTCAACTTTTTGATTTCAGTTGATGAATTTTTGGAAAAAGTTCAAATTTGGGCTTGCAAGCGATTTTCTGATCTTAGTTGAGTTGAAGAACTTTAAGAAAAGTTCAAATTTTGGCTTCAACAACTTCAACATTTTGATTTCAGTTGATGAATTTTCAAAAAAGTTCAAAGTTCGGCTTGCGTGCGATTTTTTGATTTCAATTGAGTTGACAAAGTTTTTGAAAAGTTCAAATTTGGGCTTGCACGCGTTTTTTTGACTTCAGTTTAATTGAGTAAGTTTTGGAAAAAGTTCAAATTTTGGCTTTTAACAACTTCAACTTTTTGATTTCAGTTGATAAATTTTTGGAAAAAGTTCAAATTTTGGATTGCAAGCGATTTTCTGATCTTAGTGAGTTGAAGAAGTTTTAGAAAAAGTTCAAATTTTGGCTTCAACAACTGAAACAGCTTGCTCGCGTTTTTCTGACTTCAGTTTAATTGAGTAAGTTTTGGAAAAAGTTCAAATTTTGGCTTTTAACAACTTCAACATTTTGATTTCAGTTGATGAATTTTTGAAAAAAAATTCATTTTTGATTTCAGTTGATGAATTTTTGGAAAAAGTTCAAAGTTTGGCTTGCGTGCGATTTTTCGATTTCAGTTGAGTTGACGAAGTTTTGGAAAAAGTTCAAATTCGAGCTTGCTCGCGATTTTCTGACTTCAGTTTAATTGAGAAATTTTTATAAAAAGTTCAAATTTGGGCTTGCAAGCGATTTTCTGATCTTAGTTGAGTAGAAGAAGTTTTAGAAAAAGTTCAAATTTTGGCTTCAACAACTTCAACATTTTGATTTCAGTTGATGAATTTTCGGAAAAAGTTCAAAGTTTGGCTTGCGTGCGATTTTCTGATTTCAGTTGAGTTGACGAAGTTTTGGAAAAAGTTCAAATTCGAGCTTACTCGCGATTTTCTGACTTCAGTTTGATTGAGTAAGTTTTGGAAAAAGTTCAAATTTTGGCTTTTAACAACTCAACATTTTGATTTCAGTTGATGAATTTTTCGAAAAAGTTCAAAGTTTGGCTTGCGCGATTTTCTGATCTTACTGTAGTTGAGGAAGTTTTGGAAAATTTTCAAATTTTGGCTTTCAACAACTTCAACTTTTTGATTTCAGTTGATGAATTTTTGGAAAAAGTTCAAAGTTTGGCTTGCGTGCGATTTTTTTATTTCAGTTGAGTTGACGAAGTTTTGGAAAAAGTTCAAATTCGAGCTTGCTCGCGATTTTCTGACTTCAGTTTAATTGAGTAAGTTTTGGAAAAAGTTCAAATTTTGGCTTATAATAACTTCAACATTTTGATTTCAGTTGATGAATTTTTGGAAAATGTTATAATTTTGGCTTGCAAGCGACTTTCTGATCTTAGTGAGTTGAAGAAGTTTTAGAAAAAGTTCAAATTTAGGCTTCAACAACTTCAACATTTTGATTTCAGATGATGAATTTTCGGAAAAAGTATAAAATTTGGCTTGCGTGCGATTTTTTGATTTCAGTTGAGTTGACGAAGTTTTGGAAAAAGTTCAAATTTTGGCTTCAACACCTTCAACTTTTTGATTTCAGTTGATGAATTTTTGGAAAAAGTTCAAATTTGGGCTTGCAAGCGATTTTCTGATCTTAGTTGAGTTGAAGAAGTTTAAGAAAAGTTCAAATTTTGGCTTTCAACAACTTCAACATTTTGATTTCAGTTGATGAATTTTCAAAAACGTTCAAAGTTCGGCTTGCGTGCGATTTTTTGATTTCAATTGAGTTGACAAAGTTTTTGAAAAGTTCAAATTTGGGCTTGCACGCGTTTTTTTTACTTCAGTTTAATTGAGTAAGTTTTGGAAAAAGTTCAAATTTTGGCTTTTAACAACTTCAACATTTTGATTTCAGTTGATGAATTTTTGAAAAAAAATTCATTTTTGATTTCAGTTGATGAATTTTTGGAAAAAGTTCAAAGTTTGGCTTGCGTGCGATTTTTTGATTTCAGTTGAGTTGACGAAGTTTTGAAAAAAGTTCAAATTCGAGCTTGCTCGCGATTTTCTGACTTCAGTTTAATTGAGAAATTTTTATAAAAAGTTCAAATTTGGGCTTGCAAGCGATTTTCTGATCTTAGTTGAGTTGAAGAAGTTTTAGAAAAAGTTCAAATTTTGGCTTCAACAACTTCAACATTTTGATTTCAGTTGATGAATTTTCGGAAAAAGTTCAAAGTTTGGCTTGCGTGCGATTTTCTGATTTCAGTTGAGTTGACGAAGTTTTGGAAAAAGTTCAAATTCGAGCTTACTCGCGATTTTCTGACTTCAGTTTAATTGAGTAAGTTTTGGAAAAAGTTCAAATTTTGGCTTTTAACAACTCAACATTTTGATTTCAGTTGATGAATTTTTCGAAAAAGTTCAAAGTTTGGCTTGCGCGATTTTCTGATCTTACTGTAGTTGAGGAAGTTTTGGAAAATTTTCAAATTTTGGCTTTCAACAACTTCAACTTTTTGATTTCAGTTGATGAATTTTTGGAAAAAGTTCAAAGTTTGGCTTGCGTGCGATTTTTTGATTTCAGTTGAGTTGACGAAGTTTTGGAAAAAGTTCAAATTCGAGCTTGCTCGCGATTTTCTGACTTCAGTTTAATTGAGTAAGTTTTGGAAAAAGTTCAAATTTTGGCTTATAATAACTTCAACATTTTGATTTCAGTTGATGAATTTTTGGAAAATGTTAAAATTTTGGCTTGCAAGCGACTTTCTGATCTTAGTGAGTTGAAGAAGTTTTAGAAAAAGTTCAAATTTTGGCTTCAACAACTTCAACATTTTGATTTCAAATGATGAATTTTCGGAAAAAGTATAAAATTTGGCTTGCGTGCGATTTTTTGATTCCAGTTGAGTTGACGAAGTTTTGGAAAAAGTTCAAATTTGGCTTTCAACACCTTCAACTTTTTGATTTCAGTTGATGAATTTTTCGAAAAAGTTCAAATTTGGGCTTGCAAGCGATTTTCTGATCTTAGTTGAGTTGAAGAAGTTTAAGAAAAGTTCAAATTTTGGCTTCAACAACTTCAACATTTTGATTTCAGTTGATGAATTTTCAAAAAAGTTCAAAGTTCGGCTTGCGTGCGATTTTTTGATTTCAATTGAGTTGACAAAGTTTTTGAAAAGTTCAAATTTGGGCTTGCACGCGTTTTTTTGACTTCAGTTTAATTGAGTAAGTTTTAGAAAAAGTTCAAATTTTGGCTTTTAACAACTTCAACTTTTTGATTTCAGTTGATAAATTTTTGGAAAAAGTTCAAATTTTGGATTGCAAGCGATTTTTTGAAAAATGTTCAAATTTTGGCTTGCAAGCGATTTTCTGATCTTAGTTGAGTTGAAGAAGTTTTAGAAAAAGTTCAAATTTTGGCTTCAACAACTTCAACATTTTGATTTCAGATGATGAATTTTCGGAAAAAGTATAAAGTTTTGCTTGCGTGCGATTTTTTGATTTCAGTTGAGTTGACGAAGTTTAGGAAAAAGTTCAAATTTTGGCTTTCAACACCTTTAACTTTTTGATTTCAGTTGATAAATTTTTGGAAAAAGTTCAAATTCGAGCTTGCAATCGATTTTCTGATCTTAGTTGAGTTGAAGAAGTTTTAGAAAAAGTTCAAATTTTGGCTTCAACAACTTCAACCTTTTGATTTCAGTTGATGAATTTTCAGAAAAAGTTCAAAGTTTGGCTTGCGTGCGATTTTTTGATTTCAATTGAGTTGACGAAGTTTTGGAAAAAGTTCAAATTTGGGCTTTCAACAACTTCAACTTTTTGATTTCAGTTGATTAATTTTTAGAAAAAGTTCAAATTTGGGCCTGCAAGCGATTTTCTGATCTTAGTTGTGTTGAGGAAGTTTTAGAAAAAGTTCAAATTTGGGCTTGCACGCGATTTTCTGACTTCAGTTTAATTGAGTAAGTTTTGGAAAAAGTTCAAATTTTGGCTTTTAACAACTTCAACATTTTAATTTCAGATGATGAATTTTCGGAAAAAGTTCAAAGTTTGGCTTGCGTGCGATTTTTTGATTTCAGTTGAGTTGAGGAAGTTTTAGAAAAAGTTCAAATTTGGGCTTGCACGCGATTTTCTGACTTCAGTTTAACTTAGTAGCCGTGGCCACACGGGGCGAAAACTCTAGCGCAAACGAAAAAATTAATGCCAAAACGTTTACGCTTGCCGTTTACATGCTGTCAAACGATTATTGGTCCGTGGAGCGTAAAACCTAGCGTAAAAGCTTTTTGCAAACGGTAGGGCTCACAATATGTTCTTTTTGTGGTTTACATCGACAGTGAGTGATCATTGCTAGTGTATTCAATCCTTTTCTTCAAAAAAACGATTTTAATTTCCTCAACCCGGCCATGTAAACATGTCGAAGCGTAAAAGTTTTGGCATTAATTTTTTCGTTTGCGCTAGAGTTTTTGCCCCGTGTGGCCACGGCTAGTAAGTTTTGGAAAAAGTTCAAATTTTGGCTTTTAACAACTTCAACATTTTGATTTCAGATGAAGAAATTTTCGGAAAAAGTTCAAAGTTTGGCTTGCGTGCGATTTTTTGATTTCAGTTGAGTTGACGAAGCGATTTTCTGCTTCCAGTTTAATTGAGAAATTTTTATAAAAAGTTCAAATTTGGGCTTGCACGCGATTTTCTGATCTTAGTTGAGTTGAAGAAGTTTCAGAAAAAGTTTAAATTTTGGCTTCAACAACTTCAACTTTTTGATTTCAGTTGATGAATTTTTGGAAAAAGTTCAAAGTTTGGCTTGCGTGCGATTTTTTGATTTCAGTTGAGTTGACGAAGTTTTGGAAAAAGATCAAATTTTGGCTTTTAACACCTTCAACTTTTTGATTTCAGTTGATGATTTTTTGAAAAAAGTTCAAATTTTGGCTTGCAAGCGATTTTCTGACTTAGTTAAGTTGAAGAAGTTTTAGAAAAAGTTCAAATTTTGGCTTCAACAACTTCAACATTTGGATTTCAGTTGATAAAATTTCGGAAAAAGTTCAAACTTTGGCTTGCGTGCGATTTTTTGATTTCAGTTGAGATGACGAAGTTTTGGAAAAAGTTCAAATTCGAGCTTGCTTGCGATTTTCTGACTTCAGTTTAATTGAGTAAGTTTTGGAAAAAGTTCAAATTTTGGCTTTTAACAACTTCAACTTTTTGATTTCAGTTGATGAATTTTTGAAAAAAGTTCAAACTTTGGCTTGCAAGCGATTTTCTGATCTTAGTTGAGTTGAAGAAGTTTTAGAAAAAGTTCAAATTTAGGCTTCAACAACTTCAACATTTGGATTTCAGTTGATGAATTTTCGAAAAAAGTTCAAATTTGGCTTGCGTGCGATTTTTTGATTTCAGTTGAGTTGACCAAGTTTTGGAAAAAGTTCAAATTCGAGCTTGCTCGCGATTTTCTGACTTCAGTTTAATTGAGTAAGTTTTGGAAAAAGTTCAAATTTTGGCTTTTAACAACTTCAACATTTTGATTTCAGTTGATGAAGTTTTGAAAAATGTTCAAATTTTGGCTTGCAAGCGATTTTCTGATCTTAGTTGAGTTGAAGAAGTTTTAGAAAAAGTTCAAATTTTGGCTTCAACAACTTCAACATTTTGATTTCAGATGATGAATTTTCGGAAAAAGTATAAAGTTTTGTTTGCTTGCGATTTTTTGATTTCAGTTGAGTTGACGAAGTTTTGGCTTGCAAGCGATTTTCTGACTTAGTTAAGTTGAAGAAGTTTTAGAAAAAGTTCAAATTTTGGCTTCAACAACTTCAACATTTGGATTTCAGTTGATAAAATTTCGGAAAAAGTTCAAAGTTTGGCTTGCGTGCGATTTTTTGATTTCAGTTGAGATGACGAAGTTTTGGAAAAAGTTCAAATTCGAGCTTGCTCGCGATTTTCTGACTTCAGTTTAATTGAGTAAGTTTTGGAAAAAGTTCAAATTTTGGCTTTTAACAACTTCAACTTTTTGATTTCAGTTGATGAATTTTTGAAAAAAGTTCAAACTTTGGCTTGCAAGCGATTTTCTGATCTTAGTTGAGTTGAAGAAGTTTTAGAAAAAGTTCAAATTTTGGCTTCAACAACTTCAACATTTGGATTTCAGTTGATGAATTTTCGAAAAAAGTTCAAATTTGGCTTGCGTGCGATTTTTTGATTTCAGTTGAGTTGACGAAGTTTTGGAAAAAGTTCAAATTCGAGCTTGCTCGCGATTTTCTCACTTCAGTTTAATTGAGTAAGTTTTGGAAAAAGTTCAAATTTTGGCTTTTAACAACTTCAACATTTTGATTTCAGTTGATGAAGTTTTGAAAAATGTTCAAATTTTGGCTTGCAAGCGATTTTCTGATCTTAGTTAAGTTGAAGAAGTTTTAGAAAAAGTTCAAATTTTGGCTTCAACAACTTCAACATTTTGATTTCAGATGATGAATTTTCGGAAAAAGTATAAAGTTTTGCTTGCGTGCGATTTTTTGATTTCAGTTGAGTTGACGAAGTTTTGGAAAAAGTTCAAATTTTGGCTTTCAACACCTTCAACTTTTTGATTTCAGTTGATAAATTTTTGGAAAAAGTTCAAATTCGAGCTTGCAATCGATTTTCTGATCTTAGTTGAGTTGAAGAAGTTTTAGAAAAAGTTCAAATTTTGGCTTCAACACCTTCAACCTTATGATTTCAGTTGATGAATTTTCAGAAAAAGTTCAAAGTTTGGCTTGCGTGCGATTTTTTGATTTCAATTGAGTTGACGAAGTTTTGGAAAAAGTTCAAATTTGGGCTTTCAACAACTTCAACTTTTTGATTTCAGTTGATGAATTTTTAGAAAAAGTTCAAATTTGGGCCTGCAAGCGATTTTCTGATCTTAGTTGAGTTGAGGAAGTTTTAGAAAAAGTTCAAATTTGGGCTTGCACGCGATTTTCTGACTTCAGTTTAACTGAGTAAGTTTTGGAAAAAGTTCAAATTTTGGCTTTTAACAACTTCAACATTTTGATTTCAGATGATGAATTTTCGGAAAAAGTTCAAAGTTTTGCTTGCGTGCGATTTTTTGATTTCAGTTGAGTTGACGAAGCGATTTTCTGCTTCCAGTTTAATTGAGAAATTTTTATAAAAAGTTCAAATTTGGGCTTGCACGCGATTTTCTGATCTTAGTTGAGTTGAAGAAGTTTCAGAAAAAGTTCAAATTTTGGCTTCAACAACTTCAACTTTTTGATTTCAGTTGATGAATTTTTGGAAAAAGTTCAAAGTTTGGCTTGCGTGCGATTTTTTGATTTCAGTTGAGTTTTGGAAAAAGTTCAAATTTTGGCTTTTAACAACTTCAACTTTTTGATTTCAGTTGATGAATTTTTGAAAAAAGTTCAAACTTTGGCTTGCAAGCGATTTTCTGATCTTAGTTGAGTTGAAGAAGTTTTAGAAAAAGTTCAAATTTAGGCTTCAACAACTTCAACATTTGGATTTCAGTTGATGAATTTTCGAAAAAAGTTCAAATTTGGCTTGCGTGCGATTTTTTGATTTCAGTTGAGTTGACCAAGTTTTGGAAAAAGTTCAAATTCGAGCTTGCTCGCGATTTTCTCACTTCAGTTTAATTGAGTAAGTTTTGGAAAAAGTTCAAATTTTGGCTTTTAACAACTTCAACATTTTGATTTCAGTTGATGAAGTTTTGAAAAATGTTCAAATTTTGGCTTGCAAGCGATTTTCTGATCTTAGTTGAGTTGAAGAAGTTTTAGAAAAAGTTCAAATTTTGGCTTCAACAACTTCAACATTTTGATTTCAGATGATGAATTTTCGGAAAAAGTATAAAGTTTTGCTTGCGTGCGATTTTTTGATTTCAGTTGAGTTGACGAAGTTTTGGCTTGCAAGCGATTTTCTGACTTAGTTAAGTTGAAGAAGTTTTAGAAAAAGTTCAAATTTTGGCTTCAACAACTTCAACATTTGGATTTCAGTTGATAAAATTTCGGAAAAAGTTCAAACTTTGGCTTGCGTGCGATTTTTTGATTTCAGTTGAGATGACGAAGTTTTGGAAAAAGTTCAAATTCGAGCTTGCTTGCGATTTTCTGACTTCAGTTTAATTGAGTAAGTTTTGGAAAAAGTTCAAATTTTGGCTTTTAACAACTTCAACTTTTTGATTTCAGTTGATGAATTTTTGAAAAAAGTTCAAACTTTGGCTTGCAAGCGATTTTCTGATCTTAGTTGAGTTGAAGAAGTTTTAGAAAAAGTTCAAATTTTGGCTTCAACAACTTCAACATTTGGATTTCAGTTGATGAATTTTCGAAAAAAGTTCAAATTTGGCTTGCGTGCGATTTTTTGATTTCAGTTGAGTTGACGAAGTTTTGGAAAAAGTTCAAATTCGAGCTTGCTCGCGATTTTTTCACTTCAGTTTAATTGAGTAAGTTTTGGAAAAAGTTCAAATTTTGGCTTTTAACAACTTCAACATTTTGATTTCAGTTGATGAAGTTTTGAAAAATGTTCAAATTTTGGCTTGCAAGCGATTTTCTGATCTTAGTTAAGTTGAAGAAGTTTTAGAAAAAGTTCAAATTTTGGCTTCAACAACTTCAACATTTTGATTTCAGATGATGAATTTTCGGAAAAAGTATAAAGTTTTGCTTGCGTGCGATTTTTTGATTTCAGTTGAGTTGACGAAGTTTTGGAAAAAGTTCAAATTTTGGCTTTCAACACCTTCAACTTTTTGATTTCAGTTGATAAATTTTTGGAAAAAGTTCAAATTCGAGCTTGCAATCGATTTTCTGATCTTAGTTGAGTTGAAGAAGTTTTAGAAAAAGTTCAAATTTTGGCTTCAACACCTTCAACCTTATGATTTCAGTTGATGAATTTTCAGAAAAAGTTCAAAGTTTGGCTTGCGTGCGATTTTTTGATTTCAATTGAGTTGACGAAGTTTTGGAAAAAGTTCAAATTTGGGCTTTCAACAACTTCAACTTTTTGATTTCAGTTGATGAATTTTTAGAAAAAGTTCAAATTTGGGCCTGCAAGCGATTTTCTGATCTTAGTTGAGTTGAGGAAGTTTTAGAAAAAGTTCAAATTTGGGCTTGCACGTGATTTTCTGACTTCAGTTTAACTGAGTAAGTTTTGGAAAAAGTTCAAATTTTGGCTTTTAACAACTTCAACATTTTGATTTCAGATGATGAATTTTCGGAAAAAGTTCAAAGTTTTGCTTGCGTGCGATTTTTTGATTTCAGTTGAGTTGACGAAGCGATTTTCTGCTTCCAGTTTAATTGAGAAATTTTTATAAAAAGTTCAAATTTGGGCTTGCACGCGATTTTCTGATCTTAGTTGAGTTGAAGAAGTTTCAGAAAAAGTTCAAATTTTGGCTTCAACAACTTCAACTTTTTGATTTCAGTTGATGAATTTTTGGAAAAAGTTCAAAGTTTGGCTTGCGTGCGATTTTTTTATTTCAGTTGAGTTGACGAAGGTTTGGAAAAAGTTCAAATTCGAGCTTGCTCGCGATTTTCTGACTTCAGTTTAATTGAGTAAGTTTTGGAAAAAGTTCAAATTTTGGCTTTTAACAACTTCAACATTTTGATTTTAGTTGATGAAGTTTTGAAAAATGTTCAAATTTTGGCTTTTAACAACTCAACATTTTGATTTCAGTTGATGAATTTTTGAAAAAAGTTCAAAGTTTGGCTTGCGTGCGATTTTTTGATTTCAGTTGAGTTGACGAAGGTTTGGAAAAAGTTCAAATTCGAGCTTGCTCGCGATTTTCTCACTTCAGTTTAATTGAGTAAGTTTTGGAAAAAGTTCAAATTTTGGCTTTTAACAACTTCAACATTTTGATTTCAGTTGATGAAGTTTTGAAAAATGTTCAAATTTTGGCTTGCAAGCGATTTTCTGATCTTAGTTGAGTTGAAGAAGTTTTAGAAAAAGTTTAAATTTTGGCTTTAACAACTTCAACATTTTGATTTCAAATGATGAATTTTCGGAAAAAGTATAAAATTTGGCTTGCGTGCGATTTTTTGATTCCAGTTGAGTTGACGAAGTTTTGGAAAAAGTTCAAATTTTGGCTTTCAACACCTTCAACTTTTTGATTTCAGTTTATGAATTTTTGGAAAAAGTTCAAATTTGGGCTTGCAAGCGATTTTCTGATCTTAGTTGAGTTGAAGAAGTTTAAGAAAAGTTCAAATTTTGGCTTCAACAACTTCAACATTTTGATTTCAGTTGATGAATTTTCAAAAAAGTTCAAAGTTCGGCTTGCGTGCGATTTTTTGATTTCAATTGAGTTGACAAAGTTTTTGAAAAGTTCAAATTTGGGCTTGCACGCGGTTTTTTGACTTCAGTTTAATTGAGTAAGTTTTAGAAAAAGTTCAAATTTTGGCTTTTAACAACTTCAACTTTTTGATTTCAGTTGATAAATTTTTGGAAAAAGTTCAAATTTTGGATTGCAAGCGATTTTTTGAAAAATGTTCAAATTTTGGCTTGCAAGCGATTTTCTGATCTTAGTTGAGTTGAAGAAGTTTTAGAAAAAGTTCAAATTTTGGCTTCAACACCTTCAACCTTATGATTTCAGTTGATGAATTTTCAGAAAAAGTTCAAAGTTTGGCTTGCGTGCGATTTTTTGATTTCAATTGAGTTGACGAAGTTTTGGAAAAAGTTCAAATTTGGGCTTTCAACAACTTCAACTTTTTGATTTCAGTTGATGAATTTTTAGAAAAAGTTCAAATTTGGGCCTGCAAGCGATTTTCTGATCTTAGTTGAGTTGAGGAAGTTTTAGAAAAAGTTCAAATTTGGGCTTGCACGTGATTTTCTGACTTCAGTTTAACTGAGTAAGTTTTGGAAAAAGTTCAAATTTTGGCTTTTAACAACTTCAACATTTTGATTTCAGATGATGAATTTTCGGAAAAAGTTCAAAGTTTTGCTTGCGTGCGATTTTTTGATTTCAGTTGAGTTGACGAAGCGATTTTCTGCTTCCAGTTTAATTGAGAAATTTTTATAAAAAGTTCAAATTTGGGCTTGCACGCGATTTTCTGATCTTAGTTGAGTTGAAGAAGTTTCAGAAAAAGTTCAAATTTTGGCTTCAACAACTTCAACTTTTTGATTTCAGTTGATGAATTTTTGGAAAAAGTTCAAAGTTTGGCTTGCGTGCGATTTTTTGATTTCAGTTGAGTTGACGAAGGTTTGGAAAAAGTTCAAATTCGAGCTTGCTCGCGATTTTCTGACTTCAGTTTAATTGAGTAAGTTTTGGAAAAAGTTCAAATTTTGGCTTTTAACAACTTCAACATTTTGATTTTAGTTGATGAAGTTTTGAAAAATGTTCAAATTTTGGCTTTTAACAACTCAACATTTTGATTTCAGTTGATGAATTTTTGAAAAAAGTTCAAAGTTTGGCTTGCGTGCGATTTTTTGATTTCAGTTGAGTTGACGAAGGTTTGGAAAAAGTTCAAATTCGAGCTTGCTCGCGATTTTCTCACTTCAGTTTAATTGAGTAAGTTTTGGAAAAAGTTCAAATTTTGGCTTTTAACAACTTCAACATTTTGATTTCAGTTGATGAAGTTTTGAAAAATGTTCAAATTTTGGCTTGCAAGCGATTTTCTGATCTTAGTTGAGTTGAAGAAGTTTTAGAAAAAGTTTAAATTTTGGCTTTAACAACTTCAACATTTTGATTTCAAATGATGAATTTTCGGAAAAAGTATAAAGTTTTGCTTGCGTGCGATTTTTTGATTTCAGTTGAGTTGACGAAGTTTTGGAAAAAGTTCAAATTTTGGCTTTCAACACCTTCAACTTTTTGATTTCAGTTGATAAATTTTTGGAAAAAGTTCAAATTCGAGCTTGCAATCGATTTTCTGATCTTAGTTGAGTTGAAGAAGTTTTAGAAAAAGTTCAAATTTTGGCTTCAACAACTTCAACCTTTTGATTTCAGTTGATGAATTTTCAGAAAAAGTTCAAAGTTTGGCTTGCGTGCGATTTTTTGATTTCAATTGAGTTGACGAAGTTTTGGAAAAAGTTCAAATTTGGGCTTTCAACAACTTCAACTTTTTGATTTCAGTTGATTAATTTTTAGAAAAAGTTCAAATTTGGGCCTGCAAGCGATTTTCTGATCTTAGTTGTGTTGAGGAAGTTTTAGAAAAAGTTCAAATTTGAGCTTGCACGCGATTTTCTGACTTCAGTTTAATTGAGTAAGTTTTGGAAAAAGTTCAAATTTTGGCTTTTAACAACTTCAACATTTTAATTTCAGATGATGAATTTTCGGAAAAAGTTCAAAGTTTGGCTTGCGTGCGATTTTTTGATTTCAGTTGAGTTGAGGAAGTTTTAGAAAAAGTTCAAATTTGGGCTTGCACGCGATTTTCTGACTTCAGTTTAACTTAGTAGCCGTGGCCACACGGGGCGAAAACTCTAGCGCAAACGAAAAAATTAATGCCAAAACGTTTACGCTTGCCGTTTACATGCTGTCAAACGATTATTGGTCCGTGGAGCGTAAAACCTAGCGTAAAAGCTTTTTGCAAACGGTAGGGCTCACAATATGTTCTTTTTGTGGTTTACATCGACAGTGAGTGATCATTGCTAGTGTATTCAATCCTTTTCTTCAAAAAAACGATTTTAATTTCCTCAACCCGGCCATGTAAACATATCGAAGCGCAAAAGTTCTGGCATTAATTTTTTCGTTTGCGCTAGAGTTTTTGCCCCGTGTGGCCACGGCTAGTAAGTTTTGGAAAAAGTTCAAATTTTGGCTTTTAACAACTTCAACATTTTGATTTCAGATGATGAATTTTCGGAAAAAGTTCAAAGTTTGGCTTGCGTGCGATTTTTTGATTTCAGTTGAGTTGACGAAGCTATTTTCTGCTTCCAGTTTAATTGAGAAATTTTTATAAAAAGTTCAAATTTGGGCTTGCACGCGATTTTCTGATCTTAGTTGAGTTGAAGAAGTTTCAGAAAAAGTTTAAATTTTGGCTTCAACAACTTCAACTTTTTGATTTCAGTTGATGAATTTTTGGAAAAAGTTCAAAGTTTGGCTTGCGTGCGATTTTTTGATTTCAGTTGAGTTGACGAAGTTTTGGAAAAAGATCAAATTTTGGCTTTTAACACCTTCAACTTTTTGATTTCAGTTGATGATTTTTTGAAAAAAGTTCAAATTTTGGCTTGCAAGCGATTTTCTGACTTAGTTAAGTTGAAGAAGTTTTAGAAAAAGTTCAAATTTTGGCTTCAACAACTTCAACATTTGGATTTCAGTTGATAAAATTTCGGAAAAAGTTCAAACTTTGGCTTGCGTGCGATTTTTTTATTTCAGTTGAGATGACGAAGTTTTGGAAAAAGTTCAAATTCGAGCTTGCTTGCGATTTTCTGACTTCAGTTTAATTGAGTAAGTTTTGGAAAAAGTTCAAATTTTGGGTTTTAACAACTTCAACTTTTTGATTTCAGTTGATGAATTTTTGAAAAAAGTTCAAACTTTGGCTTGCAAGCGATTTTCTGATCTTAGTTGAGTTGAAGAAGTTTTAGAAAAAGTTCAAATTTTGGCTTCAACAACTTCAACATTTGGATTTCAGTTGATGAATTTTCGAAAAAAGTTCAAATTTGGCTTGCGTGCGATTTTTTGATTTCAGTTGAGTTGACCAAGTTTTGGAAAAAGTTCAAATTCGAGCTTGCTCGCGATTTTCTCACTTCAGTTTAATTGAGTAAGTTTTGGAAAAAGTTCAAATTTTGGCTTTTAACAACTTCAACATTTTGATTTCAGTTGATTAATTTTTAAAAAATGTTCAAATTTTGGCTTGCAAGCGATTTTCTGATCTTAGTTGAGTTGAAGAAGTTTTAGAAAAAGTTCAAATTTTGGCTTCAACAACTTCAACATTTTGATTTCAGATGATGAATTTTCGGAAAAAGTATAAAGTTTTGCTTGCGTGCGATTTTTTGATTTCAGTTGAGTTGACGAAGTTTTGGAAAAAGTTCAAATTTTGGCTTTCAACACCTTCAACTTTTTGATTTCAGTTGATAAATTTTTGGAAAAAGTTCAAATGCGATTTTTTGTTTGCTTGCGTGCGATTTTTTGATTTCAATTGAGTTGACGAAGTTTTGGAAAAAGTTCAAATTTGGGCTTTCAACAACTTCAACTTTTTGATTTCAGTTGATGAATTTTTAGAAAAAGTTCAAATTTGGGCCTGCAAGCGATTTTCTGATCTTAGTTGAGTTGAGGAAGTTTTAGAAAAAGTTCAAATTTGGGCTTGCACGTGATTTTCTGACTTCAGTTTAACTGAGTAAGTTTTGGAAAAAGTTCAAATTTTGGCTTTTAACAACTTCAACATTTTGATTTCAGATGATGAATTTTCGGAAAAAGTTCAAAGTTTTGCTTGCGTGCGATTTTTTGATTTCAGTTGAGTTGACGAAGCGATTTTCTGCTTCCAGTTTAATTGAGAAATTTTTATAAAAAGTTCAAATTTGGGCTTGCACGCGATTTTCTGATCTTAGTTGAGTTGAAGAAGTTTCAGAAAAAGTTCAAATTTTGGCTTCAACAACTTCAACTTTTTGATTTCAGTTGATGAATTTTTGGAAAAAGTTCAAAGTTTGGCTTGCGTGCGATTTTTTGATTTCAGTTGAGTTGACGAAGGTTTGGAAAAAGTTCAAATTCGAGCTTGCTCGCGATTTTCTGACTTCAGTTTAATTGAGTAAGTTTTGGAAAAAGTTCAAATTTTGGCTTTTAACAACTTCAACATTTTGATTTTAGTTGATGAAGTTTTGAAAAATGTTCAAATTTTGGCTTTTAACAACTCAACATTTTGATTTCAGTTGATGAATTTTTGAAAAAAGTTCAAAGTTTGGCTTGCGTGCGATTTTTTGATTTCAGTTGAGTTGACGAAGGTTTGGAAAAAGTTCAAATTCGAGCTTGCTCGCGATTTTCTCACTTCAGTTTAATTGAGTAAGTTTTGGAAAAAGTTCAAATTTTGGCTTTTAACAACTTCAACATTTTGATTTCAGTTGATGAAGTTTTGAAAAATGTTCAAATTTTGGCTTGCAAGCGATTTTCTGATCTTAGTTGAGTTGAAGAAGTTTTAGAAAAAGTTTAAATTTTGGCTTTAACAACTTCAACATTTTGATTTCAAATGATGAATTTTCGGAAAAAGTATAAAATTTGGCTTGCGTGCGATTTTTTGATTCCAGTTGAGTTGACGAAGTTTTGGAAAAAGTTCAAATTTTGGCTTTCAACACCTTCAACTTTTTGATTTCAGTTAATGAATTTTTGGAAAAAGTTCAAATTTGGGCTTGCAAGCGATTTTCTGATCTTAGTTGAGTTGAAGAAGTTTAAGAAAAGTTCAAATTTTGGCTTCAACAACTTCAACATTTTGATTTCAGTTGATGAATTTTCAAAAAAGTTCAAAGTTCGGCTTGCGTGCGATTTTTTGATTTCAATTGAGTTGACAAAGTTTTTGAAAAGTTCAAATTTGGGCTTGCACGCGGTTTTTTGACTTCAGTTTAATTGAGTAAGTTTTAGAAAAAGTTCAAATTTTGGCTTTTAACAACTTCAACTTTTTGATTTCAGTTGATAAATTTTTGGAAAAAGTTCAAATTTTGGATTGCAAGCGATTTTTTGAAAAATGTTCAAATTTTGGCTTGCAAGCGATTTTCTGATCTTAGTTGAGTTGAAGAAGTTTTAGAAAAAGTTCAAATTTTGGCTTCAACACCTTCAACCTTATGATTTCAGTTGATGAATTTTCAGAAAAAGTTCAAAGTTTGGCTTGCGTGCGATTTTTTGATTTCAATTGAGTTGACGAAGTTTTGGAAAAAGTTCAAATTTGGGCTTTCAACAACTTCAACTTTTTGATTTCAGTTGATGAATTTTTAGAAAAAGTTCAAATTTGGGCCTGCAAGCGATTTTCTGATCTTAGTTGAGTTGAGGAAGTTTTAGAAAAAGTTCAAATTTGGGCTTGCACGTGATTTTCTGACTTCAGTTTAACTGAGTAAGTTTTGGAAAAAGTTCAAATTTTGGCTTTTAACAACTTCAACATTTTGATTTCAGATGATGAATTTTCGGAAAAAGTTCAAAGTTTTGCTTGCGTGCGATTTTTTGATTTCAGTTGAGTTGACGAAGCGATTTTCTGCTTCCAGTTTAATTGAGAAATTTTTATAAAAAGTTCAAATTTGGGCTTGCACGCGATTTTCTGATCTTAGTTGAGTTGAAGAAGTTTCAGAAAAAGTTCAAATTTTGGCTTCAACAACTTCAACTTTTTGATTTCAGTTGATGAATTTTTGGAAAAAGTTCAAAGTTTGGCTTGCGTGCGATTTTTTGATTTCAGTTGAGTTGACGAAGGTTTGGAAAAAGTTCAAATTCGAGCTTGCTCGCGATTTTCTGACTTCAGTTTAATTGAGTAAGTTTTGGAAAAAGTTCAAATTTTGGCTTTTAACAACTTCAACATTTTGATTTTAGTTGATGAAGTTTTGAAAAATGTTCAAATTTTGGCTTTTAACAACTCAACATTTTGATTTCAGTTGATGAATTTTTGAAAAAAGTTCAAAGTTTGGCTTGCGTGCGATTTTTTGATTTCAGTTGAGTTGACGAAGGTTTGGAAAAAGTTCAAATTCGAGCTTGCTCGCGATTTTCTCACTTCAGTTTAATTGAGTAAGTTTTGGAAAAAGTTCAAATTTTGGCTTTTAACAACTTCAACATTTTGATTTCAGTTGATGAAGTTTTGAAAAATGTTCAAATTTTGGCTTGCAAGCGATTTTCTGATCTTAGTTGAGTTGAAGAAGTTTTAGAAAAAGTTTAAATTTTGGCTTTAACAACTTCAACATTTTGATTTCAAATGATGAATTTTCGGAAAAAGTATAAAGTTTTGCTTGCGTGCGATTTTTTGATTTCAGTTGAGTTGACGAAGTTTTGGAAAAAGTTCAAATTTTGGCTTTCAACACCTTCAACTTTTTGATTTCAGTTGATAAATTTTTGGAAAAAGTTCAAATTCGAGCTTGCAATCGATTTTCTGATCTTAGTTGAGTTGAAGAAGTTTTAGAAAAAGTTCAAATTTTGGCTTCAACAACTTCAACCTTTTGATTTCAGTTGATGAATTTTCAGAAAAAGTTCAAAGTTTGGCTTGCGTGCGATTTTTTGATTTCAATTGAGTTGACGAAGTTTTGGAAAAAGTTCAAATTTGGGCTTTCAACAACTTCAACTTTTTGATTTCAGTTGATTAATTTTTAGAAAAAGTTCAAATTTGGGCCTGCAAGCGATTTTCTGATCTTAGTTGTGTTGAGGAAGTTTTAGAAAAAGTTCAAATTTGAGCTTGCACGCGATTTTCTGACTTCAGTTTAATTGAGTAAGTTTTGGAAAAAGTTCAAATTTTGGCTTTTAACAACTTCAACATTTTAATTTCAGATGATGAATTTTCGGAAAAAGTTCAAAGTTTGGCTTGCGTGCGATTTTTTGATTTCAGTTGAGTTGAGGAAGTTTTAGAAAAAGTTCAAATTTGGGCTTGCACGCGATTTTCTGACTTCAGTTTAACTTAGTAGCCGTGGCCACACGGGGCGAAAACTCTAGCGCAAACGAAAAAATTAATGCCAAAACGTTTACGCTTGCCGTTTACATGCTGTCAAACGATTATTGGTCCGTGGAGCGTAAAACCTAGCGTAAAAGCTTTTTGCAAACGGTAGGGCTCACAATATGTTCTTTTTGTGGTTTACATCGACAGTGAGTGATCATTGCTAGTGTATTCAATCCTTTTCTTCAAAAAAACGATTTTAATTTCCTCAACCCGGCCATGTAAACATATCGAAGCGCAAAAGTTCTGGCATTAATTTTTTCGTTTGCGCTAGAGTTTTTGCCCCGTGTGGCCACGGCTAGTAAGTTTTGGAAAAAGTTCAAATTTTGGCTTTTAACAACTTCAACATTTTGATTTCAGATGATGAATTTTCGGAAAAAGTTCAAAGTTTGGCTTGCGTGCGATTTTTTGATTTCAGTTGAGTTGACGAAGCTATTTTCTGCTTCCAGTTTAATTGAGAAATTTTTATAAAAAGTTCAAATTTGGGCTTGCACGCGATTTTCTGATCTTAGTTGAGTTGAAGAAGTTTCAGAAAAAGTTTAAATTTTGGCTTCAACAACTTCAACTTTTTGATTGCGTGCGATTTTTTGATTTCAGTTGAGTTGACGAAGGTTTGGAAAAAGTTCAAATTCGAGCTTGCTCGCGATTTTCTGACTTCAGTTTAATTGAGTAAGTTTTGGAAAAAGTTCAAATTTTGGCTTTTAACAACTTCAACATTTTGATTTTAGTTGATGAAGTTTTGAAAAATGTTCAAATTTTGGCTTTTAACAACTCAACATTTTGATTTCAGTTGATGAATTTTTGAAAAAAGTTCAAAGTTTGGCTTGCGTGCGATTTTTTGATTTCAGTTGAGTTGACGAAGGTTTGGAAAAAGTTCAAATTCGAGCTTGCTCGCGATTTTCTCACTTCAGTTTAATTGAGTAAGTTTTGGAAAAAGTTCAAATTTTGGCTTTTAACAACTTCAACATTTTGATTTCAGTTGATGAAGTTTTGAAAAATGTTCAAATTTTGGCTTGCAAGCGATTTTCTGATCTTAGTTGAGTTGAAGAAGTTTTAGAAAAAGTTTAAATTTTGGCTTTAACAACTTCAACATTTTGATTTCAAATGATGAATTTTCGGAAAAAGTATAAAGTTTTGCTTGCGTGCGATTTTTTGATTTCAGTTGAGTTGACGAAGTTTTGGAAAAAGTTCAAATTTTGGCTTTCAACACCTTCAACTTTTTGATTTCAGTTGATAAATTTTTGGAAAAAGTTCAAATTCGAGCTTGCAATCGATTTTCTGATCTTAGTTGAGTTGAAGAAGTTTTAGAAAAAGTTCAAATTTTGGCTTCAACAACTTCAACCTTTTGATTTCAGTTGATGAATTTTCAGAAAAAGTTCAAAGTTTGGCTTGCGTGCGATTTTTTGATTTCAATTGAGTTGACGAAGTTTTGGAAAAAGTTCAAATTTGGGCTTTCAACAACTTCAACTTTTTGATTTCAGTTGATTAATTTTTAGAAAAAGTTCAAATTTGGGCCTGCAAGCGATTTTCTGATCTTAGTTGTGTTGAGGAAGTTTTAGAAAAAGTTCAAATTTGAGCTTGCACGCGATTTTCTGACTTCAGTTTAATTGAGTAAGTTTTGGAAAAAGTTCAAATTTTGGCTTTTAACAACTTCAACATTTTAATTTCAGATGATGAATTTTCGGAAAAAGTTCAAAGTTTGGCTTGCGTGCGATTTTTTGATTTCAGTTGAGTTGAGGAAGTTTTAGAAAAAGTTCAAATTTGGGCTTGCACGCGATTTTCTGACTTCAGTTTAACTTAGTAGCCGTGGCCACACGGGGCGAAAACTCTAGCGCAAACGAAAAAATTAATGCCAAAACGTTTACGCTTGCCGTTTACATGCTGTCAAACGATTATTGGTCCGTGGAGCGTAAAACCTAGCGTAAAAGCTTTTTGCAAACGGTAGGGCTCACAATATGTTCTTTTTGTGGTTTACATCGACAGTGAGTGATCATTGCTAGTGTATTCAATCCTTTTCTTCAAAAAAACGATTTTAATTTCCTCAACCCGGCCATGTAAACATATCGAAGCGCAAAAGTTCTGGCATTAATTTTTTCGTTTGCGCTAGAGTTTTTGCCCCGTGTGGCCACGGCTAGTAAGTTTTGGAAAAAGTTCAAATTTTGGCTTTTAACAACTTCAACATTTTGATTTCAGATGATGAATTTTCGGAAAAAGTTCAAAGTTTGGCTTGCGTGCGATTTTTTGATTTCAGTTGAGTTGACGAAGCTATTTTCTGCTTCCAGTTTAATTGAGAAATTTTTATAAAAAGTTCAAATTTGGGCTTGCACGCGATTTTCTGATCTTAGTTGAGTTGAAGAAGTTTCAGAAAAAGTTTAAATTTTGGCTTCAACAACTTCAACTTTTTGATTTCAGTTGATGAATTTTTGGAAAAAGTTCAAAGTTTGGCTTGCGTGCGATTTTTTGATTTCAGTTGAGTTGACGAAGTTTTGGAAAAAGATCAAATTTTGGCTTTTAACACCTTCAACTTTTTGATTTCAGTTGATGATTTTTTGAAAAAAGTTCAAATTTTGGCTTGCAAGCGATTTTCTGACTTAGTTAAGTTGAAGAAGTTTTAGAAAAAGTTCAAATTTTGGCTTCAACAACTTCAACATTTGGATTTCAGTTGATAAAATTTCGGAAAAAGTTCAAACTTTGGCTTGCGTGCGATTTTTTTATTTCAGTTGAGATGACGAAGTTTTGGAAAAAGTTCAAATTCGAGCTTGCTTGCGATTTTCTGACTTCAGTTTAATTGAGTAAGTTTTGGAAAAAGTTCAAATTTTGGGTTTTAACAACTTCAACTTTTTGATTTCAGTTGATGAATTTTTGAAAAAAGTTCAAACTTTGGCTTGCAAGCGATTTTCTGATCTTAGTTGAGTTGAAGAAGTTTTAGAAAAAGTTCAAATTTTGGCTTCAACAACTTCAACATTTGGATTTCAGTTGATGAATTTTCGAAAAAAGTTCAAATTTGGCTTGCGTGCGATTTTTTGATTTCAGTTGAGTTGACCAAGTTTTGGAAAAAGTTCAAATTCGAGCTTGCTCGCGATTTTCTCACTTCAGTTTAATTGAGTAAGTTTTGGAAAAAGTTGAAATTTTGGCTTTTAACAACTTCAACATTTTGATTTCAGTTGATTAATTTTTAAAAAATGTTCAAATTTTGGCTTGCAAGCGATTTTCTGATCTTAGTTGAGTTGAAGAAGTTTTAGAAAAAGTTCAAATTTTGGCTTCAACAACTTCAACATTTTGATTTCAGATGATGAATTTTCGGAAAAAGTATAAAGTTTTGCTTGCGTGCGATTTTTTGATTTCAGTTGAGTTGACGAAGTTTTGGAAAAAGTTCAAATTTTGGCTTTCAACACCTTCAACTTTTTGATTTCAGTTGATAAATTTTTGGAAAAAGTTCAAATTCGAGCTTGCAATCGATTTTCTGATCTTAGTTGAGTTGAAGAAGTTTTAGAAAAAGTTCAAATTTTGGCTTCAACAACTTCAACCTTTTGATTTCAGTTGATGAATATTCAGAAAAAGTTCAAAGTTTGGCTTGCGTGCGATTTTTTGATTTCAATTGAGTTGACGAAGTTTTGGAAAAAGTTCAAATTTGGGCTTTCAACAACTTCAACTTTTTGATTTCAGTTGATGAATTTTTAGAAAAAGTTCAAATTTGGGCCTGCAAGCGATTTTCTGATCTTAGTTGAGTTGAGGAAGTTTTAGAAAAAGTTCAAATTTGGGCTTGCACGCGATTTTCTGACTTCAGATTAACTGAGTAAGTTTTGGAAAAAGTTCAAATTTTGGCTTTTAACATCTTCAACATTTTGATTTCAGTTGATGAATTTTCGAAAAAAGTTCAAAGTTTGGCTTGCGTGCGATTTTTTGATTTCAGTTGAGTTGACGAAGCGATTTTCTGCTTCCAGTTTAATTGAGAAATTTTTATAAAAAGTTCAAATTTGGGCTTGCACGCGATTTTCTGATCTTAGTTGAGTTGAAGAAGTTTCAGAAAAAGTTCAAATTTTGGCTTCAACAACTTCAACTTTTTGATTTCAGTTGATGAATTTTTGGAAAAAGTTCAAAGTTTGGCTTGCGTGCGATTTTTTGATTTCAGTTGAGTTGACGAAGGTTTGGAAAAAGTTCAAATTCGAGCTTGCTCGCGATTTTCTGACTTCAGTTTAATTGAGTAAGTTTTGGAAAAAGTTCAAATTTTGGCTTTTAACAACTTCAACATTTTGATTTCAGTTGATGAAGTTTTGAAAAATGTTCAAATTTTGGCTTTTAACAACTCAACATTTTGATTTCAGTTGATGAATTTTTGGAAAAAGTTCAAAGTTTGGCTTGCGTGCGATTTTTTGATTTCAGTTGAGTTGACCAAGTTTTGGAAAAAGTTCAAATTCGAGCTTGCTCGCGATTTTCTCACTTCAGTTTAATTGAGTAAGTTTTGGAAAAAGTTCAAATTTTGGCTTTTAACAACTTCAACATTTTGATTTCAGTTGATGAAGTTTTGAAAAATGTTCAAATTTTGGCTTGCAAGCGATTTTCTGATCTTAGTTGAGTTGAAGAAGTTTTAGAAAAAGTTCAAATTTTGGCTTCAACAACTTCAACATTTTGATTTCAGATGATGAATTTTCGGAAAAAGTATAAAGTTTTGCTTGCGTGCAATTTTTTGACTTCAGTTGAGTTGACGAAGTTTTGGAAAAAGTTCAAATTTTGGCTTTCAACACCTTCAACTTTTTTATTTCAGTTGATAAATTTTTGGAAAAAGTTCAAATTCGAGCTTGCAATCGATTTTCTGATCTTAGTTGAGTTGAAGAAGTTTTAGAAAAAGTTCAAATTTTGGCTTCAACAACTTCAACCTTTTGATTTCAGTTGATGAATTTTCAGAAAAAGTTCAAAGTTTGGCTTGCGTGCGATTTTTTGATTTCAGTTGAGTTGACGAAGTTTTGGAAAAAGTTCAAATTTGGGCTTTCAACAACTTCAACTTTTTGATTTCAGTTGATTAATTTTTAGAAAAAGTTCAAATTTGGGCCTGCAAGCGATTTTCTGATCTTAGTTGTGTTGAGGAAGTTTTAGAAAAAGTTCAAATTTGGGCTTGCACGCGATTTTCTGACTTCAGTTTAATTGAGTAAGTTTTGGAAAAAGTTCAAATTTTGGCTTTTAACAACTTCAACATTTTAATTTCAGATGATGAATTTTCGGAAAAAGTTCAAAGTTTGGCTTGCGTGCGATTTTTTGATTTCAGTTGAGTTGACGAAGCGATTTTCTGCTTCCAGTTTAATTGAGAAATTTTTATAAAAAGTTCAAATTTGGGCTTGCACGCGATTTTCTGATCTTAGTTGAGTTGAAGAAGTTTCAGAAAAAGTTTAAATTTTGGCTTCAACAACTTCAACTTTTTGATTTCAGTTGATGAATTTTTGGAAAAAGTTCAAAGTTTGGCTTGCGTGCGATTTTTTGATTTCAGTTGAGTTGACGAAGGTTTGGAAAAAGTTCAAATTCGAGCTTGCTCGCGATTTTCTGACTTCAGTTTAATTGAGTAAGTTTTGGAAAAAGTTCAAATTTTGGCTTTTAACAAATTCAACATTTTGATTTCAGTTGATGAAGTTTTGAAAAATGTTCAAATTTTGGCTTGCAAGCGATTTTCTGATCTTAGTTGAGTTGAAGAAGTTTTAGAAAAAGTTCAAATTTTGGCTTCAACAACTTTAACATTTTGATTTCAGATGATGAATTTTCGGAAAAAGTATAAAGTTTTGCTTGCGTGCGATTTTTTGATTTCAGTTGAGTTGACGAAGTTTTGGAAAAAGTTCAAATTTTGGCTTTCAACACCTTCAACTTTTTGATTTCAGTTGATAAATTTTTGGAAAAAGTTCAAATTTGGGCTTACAATCGATTTTCTGATCTTAGTTGAGTTGAAGAAGTTTTAGAAAAAGTTCAAATTTTGGCTTCAACAACTTCAACCTTTTGATTTCAGTTGATGAATTTTCAGGAAAAGTTCAAAGTTTGGCTTGCGTGCGATTTTTTGATTTCAATTGAGTTGACGAAGTTTTGGAAAAAGTTCAAATTTGGGCTTTCAACAACTTCAACTTTTTGATTTCAGTTGATGAATTTTTGGAAAAAGTTCAAATTTGGGCCTGCAAGCGATTTTCTGATCTTAGTTGAGTTGAGGAAATTTTAGAAAAAGTTCAAACTTTGGCTTGCACGCGATTTTCTGACTTCAGTTTAATTGAGTAAGTTTTGGAAAAAGTTCAAATTTTGGCTTTTAACAACTTCAACATTTTGATTTCAGATGATGAATTTTCGGAAAAAGTTCAAAGTTTGGCTTGCGTGCGATTTTTTGATTTCAGTTGAGTTGACGAAGCGATTTTCTGCTTCCAGTTTAATTGAGAAATTTTTATAAAAAGTTCAAATTTGGGCTTGCACGCGATTTTCTGATCTTAGTTGAGTTGAAGAAGTTTCAGAAAAAGTTCAAATTTTGGCTTCAACAACTTCAACTTTTTGATTTCAGTTGATGAATTTTTGGAAAAAGTTCAAAGTTTGGCTTGCGTGCGATTTTTTGATTTCAGTTGAGTTGACGAAGTTTTGGAAAAAGTTCAAATTCGAGCTTGCTCGCGATTTTCTGACTTCAGTTTAATTGAGTAAGTTTTGGAAAAAGTTCAAATTTTGGCTTCAACAACTTCAACCTTTTGATTTCAGTTGATGAAGTTTTGGAAAAAGTTCAAAGTTTGGCTTGCGTGCGATTTTTTGATTTCAGTTGAGTTGACGAAGTTTTGGAAAAAGTTCAAATTCGAGCTTGCTCGCGATTTTCTGACTTCAGTTTAATTGAGTAAGTTTTGGAAAAAGTTCAAATTTTGCCTTTTAACAACTTCAACATTTTGATTTCAGTTGATGAAGTTTTGAAAAATGTTCAAATTTTGGCTTGCAAGCGAATTTCTGATCTTAGTTGAGTTGAAGAAGTTTTAGAAAAAGTTCAAATTTTGGCTTCAACAACTTCAACATTTTGATTTCAGATGATGAATTTTCGGAAAAAGTTCAAAGTTTGGCTTGCGTGCGATTTTTTGATTTCAGTTGAGTTGACGAAGTTTTGGAAAAAGTTCAAATTTTGGCTTTCAACACCTTCAACTTTTTGATTTCAGTTGATAAATTTTTGGAAAAAGTTCAAATTTGGGCTTACAATCGATTTTCTGATCTTAGTTGAATTGAAGAAGTTTTAGAAAAAGTTCAAATTTTGGCTTCAACAACTTCAACCTTTTGATTTCAGTTGATGAATTTTCAGGAAAAGTTCAAAGTTTGGCTTGCGTGCGAATTTTTGATTTCAATTGAGTTGACAAAGTTTTGGAAAAAGTTCAAATTTGGGCTTTCAACAACTTCAACTTTTTGATTTCAGTTGATGAATTTTTGGAAAAAGTTCAAATTTGGGCCTGCAAGCGATTTTCTGATCTTAGTTGAGTTGAGGAAGTTTTAGAAAAAGTTCAAATTTGGGCTTGCACGCGATTTTCTGACTTCAGTTTAATTGAGTAAGTTTTGGAAAAAGTTCAAATTTTGGCTTTTAACAACTTAAACATTTTGATTTCAGATGATGAATTTTCGGAAAAAGTTCAAAGTTTGGCTTGCGTGCGATTTTTTGATTTCAGTTGAGTTGACGAAGCGATTTTCTGCTTCCAGTTTAATTGAGAAATTTTTATAAAAAGTTCAAATTTGGGCTTGCACGCGATTTTCTGATCTTAGTTTAGTTGAAGAAGTTTCAGAAAAAGTTCAAATTTTGGCTTCAACAACTTCAACTTTTTGATTTCAGTTGATGAATTTTTGGAAAAAGTTCAAAGTTTGGCTTGCGTGCGATTTTTTGATTTCAGTTGAGTTGACGAAGTTTTGGAAAAAGTTCAAATTCGAGCTTGCTCGCGATTTTCTGACTTCAGTTTAATTGAGTAAGTTTTGGAAAAAGTTCAAATTTTGGCTTTTAACAACTCAACATTTTGATTTCAGTTGATGAATTTTTGGAAAAAGTTCAAAGTTTGGCTTGCGTGCGATTTTTTGATTTCAGTTGAGTTGACGAAGTTTTGGAAAAAGTTCAAATTCGAGCATGCTCGCGATTTTCTCACTTCAGTTTAATTGAGTAAGTTTTGGAAAAAGTTCAAATTTTGGCTTTTAACAACTTCAACATTTTGATTTCAGTTGATGAAGTTTTGAAAAATGTTCAAATTTTGGCTTGCAAGCGATTTTCTGATCTTAGTTGAGTTGAAGAAGTTTTAGAAAAAGTTCAAATTTTGGCTTCAACAACTTCAACAGTTTGATTTCAGATGATGAATTTTCGGAAAAAGTATAAAGTTTTGCTTGCGTGCGATTTTTTTATTTCAGTTGAGTTGACGAAGTTTTGGAAAAAGTTCAAATTTTGGCTTTCAACACCTTCAACTTTTTGATTTCAGTTGATGAATTTTTGAAAAAAGTTCAAATTTTGGCTTGCAATCGATTTTCTGATCTTAGTTGAGTTGAAGAAGTTTTAGAAAAAGTTCAAATTTTGGCTTCAACAACTTCAACCTTTTGATTTCAGTTGATGAATTTTCAGAAAAAGTTCAAAGTTTGGCTTGCGTGCGATTTTTTGATTTCAATTGAGTTGACGAAGTTTTGGAAAAAGTTCAAATTTGGGCTTTCAACAACTTCAACTTTTTGATTTCAGTTGATGAATTTTTAGAAAAAGTTCAAATTTGGGCCTGCAAGCGATTTTCTGATCTTAGTTGTGTTGAGGAAGTTTTAGAAAAAGTTCAAATTTGGGCTTGCACGCGATTTTCTGACTTTAGTTTAATTGAGTAAGTTTTGGAAAAAGTTCAAATTTTGGCTTTTAACAACTTCAACATTTTGATTTCAGATGATGAATTTTCGGAAAAAGTTCAAAGTTTGGCTTGCGTGCGATTTTTTGATTTCAGTTGAGTTGACGAAGCGATTTTCTGCTTCCAGTTTAATTGAGAAATTTTTATAAAAAGTTCAAATTTGGGCTTGCACGCGATTTTCTGATCTTAGTTGAGTTGAAGAAGTTTCAGAAAAAGTTCAAATTTTGGCTTCAACAACTTCAACTTTTTGATTTCAGTTGATGAATTTTTGGAAAAAGTTCAAAGTTTGGCTTGCGTGCGATTTTTTGATTTCAGTTGAGTTGACGAAGTTTTGGAAAAAGTTCAAATTCGAGCTTGCTCGCGATTTTCTTACTTCAGTTTAATTGAGTAAGTTTTGGAAAAAGTTCAAATTTTGGCTTTTAACAACTTCAACATTTTGATTTCAGTTGATAAATTTTTGGAAAAAGTTCAAATTTGGGCTTACAATCTATTTTCTGATCTTAATTGAGTTGAAGAAGTTTTAGAAAAAGTTCAAATTTTGGCTTCAACAACTTCAACCTTTTGATTTCAGTTGATGAATTTTCAGGAAAAGTTCAAAGTTTGGCTTGCGTGCGATTTTTTGATTTCAATTGAGTTGACGAAGTTTTGGAAAAAGTTCAAATTTGGGCTTTCAACAACTTCAACTTTTTGATTTCAGTTGATGAATTTTTGGAAAAAGTTCAAATTTGGGCCTGCAAGCGATTTTCTGATCTTAGTTGAGTTGAGGAAGTTTTAGAAAAAGTTCAAATTTGGGCTTGCACGCGATTTTCTGACTTCAGTTTAATTGAGTAAGTTTTGGAAAAAGTTCAAATTTTGGCTTTTAACAACTTCAACATTTTGATTTCAGATGATGAATTTTCGGAAAAAGTTCAAAGTTTGGCTTGCGTGCGATTTTTTGATTTCAGTTGAGTTGACGAAGCGATTTTCTGCTTCCAGTTTAATTGAGAAATTTTTATAAAAAGTTCAAATTTGGGCTTGCACGCGATTTTCTGATCTTAGTTGAGTTGAAGAAGTTTCAGAAAAAGTTCAAATTTTGGCTTCAACAACTTCAACTTTTTGATTTCAGTTGATGAATTTTTGGAAAAAGTTCAAAGTTTGGCTTGCGTGCGATTTTTTGATTTCAGTTGAGTTGACGAAGTTTTGGAAAAAGTTCAAATTCGAGCTTGCTCGCGATTTTCTGACTTCAGTTTAATTGAGTAAGTTTGGAAAAAGTTCAAATTTTGGCTTCAACAACTTCAACCTTTTGATTTCAGTTGATGAATTTTTGGAAAAAGTTCAAAGTTTGGCTTGCGTGCGATTTTTTGATTTCAGTTGAGTTGACGAAGTTTTGGAAAAAGTTCAAATTCGAGCTTGCTCGCGATTTTCTGACTTCAGTTTAATTGAGTAAGTTTTGGAAAAAGTTCAAATTTTGGCTTTTAACAACTTCAACATTTTGATTTCAGTTGATGAAGTTTTGAAAAATGTTCAAATTTTGGCTTGCAAGCGATTTTCTGATCTTAGTTGAGTTGAAGAAGTTTTAGAAAAAGTTCAAATTTTGGCTTCAACAACTTCAACATTTTGATTTCAGATGATGAATTTTCGGAAAAAGTATAAAGTTTTGCTTGCGTGCGATTTTTTGATTTCAGTTGAGTTGACGAAGTTTTGGAAAAAGTTCAAATTTTGGCTTTCAACACCTTCAACTTTTTGATTTCAGTTGATAAATTTTTGGAAAAAGTTCAAATTTGGGCTTACAATCGATTTTCTGATCTTAGTTGAGTTGAAGAAGTTTTAGAAAAAGTTCAAATTTTGGCTTCAACAACTTCAACCTTTTGATTTCAGTTGATGAATTTTCAGAAAAAGTTCAAAATTTGGCTTGCGTGCGATTTTTTGATTTCAATTGAGTTGACGAAGTTTTGGAAAAAGTTCAAATTTGGGCTTTCAACAACTTCAACTTTTTGATTTCAGTTGATGAATTTTTGGAAAAAGTTCAAATTGTGGCTTGCAAGCGATTTTCTGATCTTAGTTGAGTTGAGGAAGTTTTAGAAAAAGTTCAAATTTGGGCTTGCACGCGATTTTCTGACTTCAGTTTAATTGAATAAGTTTTGGAAAAAGTTCAAATTTTGGCTTTTAACAACTTCAACATTTTGATTTCAGATGATGAATTTTCGGAAAAAGTTCAAAGTTTGGCTTGCGTGCGATTTTTTGATTTCAGTCGAGTTGACGAAGCGATTTTCTGCTTCCAGTTTAATTGAGAAAATTTTATAAAAAGTTCAAATTTGGGCTTGCAAGCGATTTTCTGATCTTAGTTGAGTTGAAGAAGTTTCAGAAAAAGTTCAAATTTTGGCTTCAACAACTTCAACTTTTTGATTTCAGTTGATGCATTTTTGGAAAAAGTTCAAAGTTTGGCTTGCGTGCGATTTTTTGATTTCAGTTGAGTTGACGAAGTTTTGGAAAAAGTTCAAATTCGAGCTTGCTCGCGATTTTCTGACTTCAGTTTAATTGAGTAAGTTTTGGAAAAAGTTCAAATTTTGGCTTTTAACAACTCAACATTTTGATTTCAGTTGATGAATTTTTCGAAAAAGTTCAAAGTTTGGCTTGCGCGATTTTCTGATCTTACTGTAGTTGAGGAAGTTTTGGAAAATTTTCAAATTTTGGCTTTCAACAACTTCAACTTTTAGATTTCAGTTGATGAATTTTCGGAATAAGTTCAAAGTTTGGCTTGCGTGCGATTTTTTGATTTCAGTTGAGTTGACGAAGTTTTGGAAAAAGTTCAAATTCGAGCTTGCTCGCGATTTTCTGACTTCAGTTTAATTGAGTAAGTTTTAGAAAAAGTTCAAATTTTGGCTTTTAACAACTTCAACATTTTGATTTCAGTTGATGAAGTTTTGAAAAATGTTCAAATTTTGGCTTGCAAGCGATTTTCTGATCTTAGTTGAGTTGAAAAAGTTTTAGAAAAAGTTCAAATTTTGGCTTCAACAACTTCAACATTTTGATTTCAGATGATGAATTTTCGGAAAAAGTATAAAGTTTTGCTTGCGTGCGATTTTTTGATTTCAGTTGAGTTGACGAAGTTTTGGAAAAAGTTCAAATTTTGGCTTTCAACACCTTCAACTTTTTGATTTCAGTTGATAAATTTTTAGAAAAAGTTCAAATTTGGGCTTGCAATCGATTTTCTGATCTTAGTTGAGTTGAATAAGTTTTAGAAAAAGTTCAAATTTTGGCTTCAACAACTTCAACCTTTTGATTTCAGTTGATGAATTTTCAGAAAAAGTTCAAAGTTTGGCTTGCGTGCGATTTTTTGATTTCAATTGAGTTGACGAAGTTTTGGAAAAAGTTCAAATTTGGGCTTTCAACAACTTCAACTTTTTGATTTCAGTTGATGAATTTTCAGAAAAAGTTCAAATTTGGGCCTGCAAGCGATTTTCTGATCTTAGTTGAGTTGAGGAAGTTTTAGAAAAAGTTCAAATTTGGGCTTGCAAGCGATTTTCTGACTTCAGTTTAATTGAGTAAGTTTTGGAAAAAGTTCAAATTTTGGCTTTTAACAACTTCAACTTTTTGATTTCAGTTGATGAAGTTTTGGAAAAAGTTCAAATTTTGGCTTGCACGCGAATTTCTGATCTTAGTTGAGTTGAAGAAGTTTTGGAAAAAGTTCAAATTTTGGCTTCAACAACTTGATGAATTTTTCGAAAAAGTTCAAAGTTTGGCTTGCGCGATTTTCTGATCTAACTGTAGTTGAGGAAGTTTTGGAAAATTTTCAAATTTTGGCTTTCAACAACTTCAACTTTTAGATTTCAGTTGATGAATTTTCGGAATAAGTTCAAAGTTTGGCTTGCGTGCGATTTTTTGATTTCAGTTGAGTTGACGAAGTTTTGGAAAAAGTTCAAATTCGAGCTTGCTCGCGATTTGCTGACTTCAGTTTAATTGAGAAATTTTTATAAAAAGTTCAAATTTGGGCTTGCACGCGATTTTCTGATCCTGGTTGAGTTGAAGAAGTTTTAGAAAAAGTTCAAATTTTGGCTTTTAACAACTCAACATTTTGATTTCAGTTGATGAATTTTCGGAAACAGCTCAAAGTTTGGCTTGCAATCGATTTTCTGATCTTAGTTGAGTTGAGGAAGTTTTAGAATAAGTTCAAATTTGGGCTTGCACGCGATTTTCTGATCATAGTATAGTTGAGGAAGTTTAAGAAAAAGTTCAAATTTTGGCTTTCAACAACTTCAACTTTTTGATTTCAGTTGATGAATTTTTGGAAAAATTCAAAGTTTGGCTTGCGTGCGATTTTTTGATTTCAGTTGAGTTGACGAAGTTTTGGAAAAAGTTCAAATTCGAGCTTGCTCGCGATTTTCTGACTTCAGTTTAATTGAGTAAGTTTTAGAAAAAGTTCAAATTTTGGCTTTTAACAACTTCAACATTTTGATTTCAGTTGATGAAGTTTTGAAAAATGTTCAAATTTTGGCTTGCAAGCGATTTTCTGATCTTAGTTGAGTTGAAAAAGTTTTAGAAAAAGTTCAAATTTTGGCTTCAACAACTTCAACATTTTGATTTCAGATGATGAATTTTCGGAAAAAGTATAAAGTTTTGCTTGCGTGCGATTTTTTGATTTCAGTTGAGTTGACGAAGTTTTGGAAAAAGTTCAAATTTTGGCTTTCAACACCTTCAACTTTTTGATTTCAGTTGATAAATTTTTAGAAAAAGTTCAAACTTGGGCTTGCAATCGATTTTCTGATCTTAGTTGAGTTGAAGAAGTTTTAGAAAAAGTTCAAATTTTGGCTTCAACAACTTCAACCTTTTGATTTCAGTTGATGAATTTTCAGAAAAAGTTCAAAGTTTGGCTTGCGTGCGATTTTTTGATTTCAATTGAGTTGACGAAGTTTTGGAAAAAGTTCAAATTTGGGCTTTCAACAACTTCAACTTTTTGATTTCAGTTGATGAATTTTCAGAAAAAGTTCAAATTTGGGCCTGCAAGAGATTTTCTGATCTTAGTTGAGTTGAGGAAGTTTTAGAAAAAGTTCAAATTTGGGCTTGCAAGCGATTTTCTGACTTCAGTTTAATTGAGTAAGTTTTGGAAAAAGTTCAAATTTTGGCTTTTAACAACTTCAACTTATTGATTTCAGTTGATGAAGTTTTGGAAAAAGTTCAAATTTTGGCTTGCACGCGAATTTCTGATCTTAGTTGAGTTGAAGAAGTTTTGGAAAAAGTTCAAATTTTGGCTTCAACAACTTCAACATTTTGATTTCAGTTGATGAATTTTCGGAAAAAGTTCAAAGTTTGGCTTGCGTGCGATTTTCTCTTTTAGTTGAGTTGACGAAGTTTTGGAAAAAGTTCAAATTTGAACTTGCACGCGATTTTCTGACTACAGTTTAATTGAGTAAGTTTTGGAAAAAGTTCAAATTTTGTCTTTTAACAACTTCAACATTTTGATTTCAGTTGATGAATTTTCGGAAACAGCTCAAAGTTTGGATTGCACGCGATTTTTTTATTTCAGTTGAGTTGACGAAGTTTTGGAAAAAGTTCAAATTTGGGCTTTCAACAACTTCAACTTTTTGATTTTAGTTGATGAATTTTTGGAAAAAGTTCAAATTGGGGCCTGCAAGCGATTTTCTGATCTTAGTTGAGTTGAGGAAGTTTTAGAAAAAGTTCAAATTTGGGCTTGCACGCGATTTTCTGACTTCAGTTTAATTGAGTAAGTTTTGGAAATAGTTCAAATTTTGGCTTTCAACAAGTTCAACCTTTTGATTTCAGTTGATGAATTTTTTGGAAAAAGTTCAAATTTTGGATTGCACGCGATTTTCTGATCTTAGTTGAGTTGAGGAAGTTTTAGAAAAAGTTCAAAGTTTGGCTTGCGTGCGATTTTTTGATTTCAGTTGAGTTTACGAAGTTTTGGAAAAAGTTCAAATTTGGGCTTGCACGCGATTTTTTGACTTCAGTTTAATTGAGTAAGTTTTGGAAAAAGTTCAAATTTGGGCTTTTAACACCTTCAACTTTTTGATTTCAGTTGATGAAGTTTTGGAAAAAGTTCAAACTTTGGCTTGCAAGCGATTTTCTGATCTTAGTTGAGTTGAGGAAGTTTTAGAAAAATTTCATTAATTTTTGGAAAAAGGTATAATTTTTGCTTGCACGCGATTTGCTGATCTCAGTTGAATTAATTTTTTTGGGAAAAGGTATAATTTTTGCTTGCACGCGATTTGCTGATTTCAGTTGAATTAATTAATTTTTGGAAAAAGGTATAGTTTTTGCTTGCACGCGAATTGCTGATTTCAGTTGAATTAATTAATTTTTGGAAAAAGGTATTATTTTTGGTCTCAAGCGATTTGCTGATTTCAGTTGAATTAATTAATTTTTGGAAAAAAATAATGTTTTTGCTTGCACTTCACACCAAGGTGTGAACCTACCTTCACACCAAGGTGTATTAAAGACTCAGGTGGTTTCTTAACCGCTTTGACAGGACGCCATATTGGTTGTATTTGACGTTTGTGCTGCAAGAAACCAGCGTGCGTTTGAAGAAGAAGAAGAAGACACGGACAAATTCTTTGGTTTTATCAGGCATAGTATCTGTTTTCACTAATTTTTGAATGTTTAAATGGTTGATTTCTCTATTTTAGCTAAAACGTACTTTTGTACCGTCTTTTTTCAGAACACAACGGAAACCCGAATTTATTTTACACACATTTACCCGAATGTCAAACTCTGAAGTTTTTTCTAAAATTATATCGGGAATTTGTTTTGCATAAAGCTACCTGTCTATTTAAGGTACCTTGATTCACACACACGGCGCGCGAAGCAGTGACCGCCGCGGGTACGCAGTTTGCCACCAACCTCTCGTGTTTCAAGTCAGTGTGAAAACGTGGGGGCAAGCCGTCGCCCGTGCCGTGTTGTGACTTGAAGAAACGAGAGGTGGGGGCAAATTGCCTAGCTGTCTCCCTGTGGCGGTCGTTGCCGCGCGCATCGTGCACCATGTGAGAGGTGGGGGCAATTCGCCTAACTGACTACCTGTGGCAGTCGCTGCAACGCGCATTGTGTGTGTGTGAAAACGTGGGGGCAAGCCGTAGCCCGTGCCGTGTTGTGACTTGAAAAAACGAGAGGTGGGGGCAAATTGCCTAGCTGACTCCCTGTGGCGGTCGTTGCCGCGCGCATCGTGCACCGTGTGAGAGGTGGGGGCAATTCGCCTAACTGACTATCTGTGGCAGTCGCTATCACGCGCATCGTGTGTGTGTGAAAACGTGGGGGCAAGCCGTAGTTCGTGCCGTGTTGTGACTTGAAAACACGAGAGGTGGGGGCAAATTGCCTAGCTGACTACCTGTGGCGGTCGTTGCCGCGCGCATCGTGCACCGTGTGAGAGGTGGGGGCAATTCGCCTAACTGACTACCTGTGGCAGTCGCTGCAACGCGCATTGTGTGTGTGTGAAAACGTGGGGGCAAGCCGTAGCCCGTGCCGTGTTGTGACTTGAAAACACGAGAGGTGGGGGCAATTCGCCTAACTGACTACCTGTGGCAGTCGCTGCAACGCACATTGTGTGTGTGTGAAAACGTGGGGGCAAGCCGTAGCCCGTGCCGTGTTGTGTTTTGAAAAAACGAGAGGTGGGGGCAAATTGCCTAACTGACTACCTTTGGCGGTCGTTGCCGCGCGCATCGTGCATCGTGTGAGAGGTGGGGGCAATTCGCCTAACTGACTACCTGTGGCAGTCGCTATCACGCGCATTGTGTGTGTGTGAAAACGTGGAGGCAAGCCGTAGCCCGTGCCGTGTTGTGACTTGAAAAAACGAGAGGTGGGGGCAATTCGCCCAACTGACTACCTTTGGCGGGCGTTGCCGCGCGCATCGTGCACCGTGTGAGAGGTGGGGGCAATTCGCCTAACTGACTACCTGTGGCAGTCGCTGCAACGCGCATTGTGTGTGTGTGAAAACGTGGAGGCAAGCCGTAGCCCGTGCCGTGTTGTGACTTGAAAAAACGAGAGGTGGGGGCAAATTGCCTAGCTGACTCCCTGTGGCGGTCGTTGCCGCGCGCATCGTGCACCGTGTGAGAGGTGGGGGCAATTCGCCTAACTGACTACCTGTGGCAGTCGCTATCACGCGCATCGTGTGTGTGTGAAAACGTGGGGGCAAGCCGTAGCCCGTGCCGTGTTGTGACTTGAAAACACGAGAGGTGGGGGCAAATTGCCTAGCTGACTACCTTTGGCGGTCGTTGCCGCGCGCATCACGCACCATGTGAGAGGTGGGGGCAATTCGCCTAACTGACTACCTGTGGCAGTCGCTGCAACGCGCATTGTGTGTGTGTGAAAACGTGGGGGCAAGCCGTAGCCCGTGCCGTGTTGTGACTTGAAAAAACGAGAGGTGGGGGCAATTCGCCTAACTGACTACCTGTGGCAGTCGCTGCAACGCACATTGTGTGTGTGTGAAAACGTGGGGGCAAGCCGTAGCCCGTGCCGTGTTGTGTTTTGAAAAAACGAGAGGTGGGGGCAAATTGCCTAACTGACTACCTTTGGCGGTCGTTGCCGCGCGCATCGTGCATCGTGTGAGAGGTGGGGGCAATTCGCCTAACTGACTACCTGTGGCAGTCGCTATCACGCGCATTGTGTGTGTGTGAAAACGTGGGGGCAAGCCGTAGCCTGTGCCGTGTTGTGACTTGAAAAAACGAGAGGTGGGGGCAATTCGCCTAACTGACTACCTTTGGCGGGCGTTGCCGCGCGCATCGTGCACCGTGTGAGAGGTGGGGGCAATTCGCCTAACTGACTACCTGTGGCAGTCGCTGCAACGCGCATTGTGTGTGTGTGAAAACGTGGGGGCAAGCCGTAGCCCGTGCCGTGTTGTGACTTGAAAAAACGAGAGGTGGGGGCAAATTGCCTAGCTGACTCCCTGTGGCGGTCGTTGCCGCGCGCATCGTGCACCGTGTGAGAGGTGGGGGCAATTCGCCTAACTGACTATCTGTGGCAGTCGCTATCACGCGCATCGTGTGTGTGTGAAAACGTGGGGGCAAGCCGTAGCCCGTGCCGTGTTGTGACTTGAAAAAACGAGAGGTGGGGGCAATTCGCCTAACTGACTACCTTTGGCGGGCGTTGCTGCGCGCATCGTGCACCGCGTGAGAGGTGGGGGCGATTCGCCTAACTGAATGTTGGAAAAAGGTATAATTTTTGCTTGCACGCGATTTGCTGATCTCAGTTGAATTAATTTTTTTTGGGAAAAGGTATAATTTTTGCTTGCACGCGATTTGCTGATTTCAGTTGAATTAATTAATTTTTGGAAAAAGGTATAGTTTTTGCTTGCACGCGAATTGCTGATTTCAGTTGAATTAATTAATTTTTGGAAAAAGGTATTATTTTTGGTCTCAAGCGATTTGCTGATTTCAGTTGAATTAATTAATTTTTGGAAAAAAAATAATGTTTTTGCTTGCACTTCACACCAAGGTGTGAACCTACCTTCACACCAAGGTGTGAACCTACCTTCACACCAAGGTGTATTAAAGGCTCAGGTGGTTTCTTAACCGCTTTGACAGGACGCCATATTGGTTGTATTTGACGTTTGTGCTGCAAGAAACCAGCGTGCGTTTGAAGAAGAAGAAGAAGACACGGACAAATTCTTTGGTTTTATCAGGCATAGTATCTGTTTTCACTAATTTTTGAATGTTTAAATGGTTGATTTCTCTATTTTAGCTAAAACGTACTTTTGTACCGTCTTTTTTCAGAACACAACGGAAACCCGAATTTATTTTACACACATTTACCCGAATGTCAAACTCTGAAGTTTTTTCTAAAATTATATCGGGAATTTGTTTTGCATAAAGCTACCTGTCTATTTAAGGTACCTTGATTCACACACACGGCGCGCGAAGCAGTGACCGCCGCGGGTACGCAGTTTGCCACCAACCTCTCGTGTTTCAAGTCAGTGTGAAAACGTGGGGGCAAGCCGTCGCCCGTGCCGTGTTGTGACTTGAAAAAACGAGAGGTGGGGGCAAATTGCCTAGCTGACTCCCTGTGGCGGTCGTTGCCGCGCGCATCGTGCACCATGTGAGAGGTGGGGGCAATTCGCCTAACTGACTACCTGTGGCAGTCGCTACCACGCGCATTGTGTGTGTGTGAAAACGTGGGGGCAAGCCGTAGTTCGTGCCGTGTTGTGACTTGAAAAAACGAGAGGTGGGGGCAATTCGCCTAACTGACTACCTTTGGCGGGCGTTGCCGCGCGCATCGTGCACCGTGTGAGAGGTGGGGGCAATTCGCCTAACTGACTACCTGTGGCAGTCGCTGCAACGCGCATTGTGTGTGTGTGAAAACGTGGGGGCAAGCCGTAGCCCGTGCCGTGTTGTGACTTGAAAAAACGAGAGGTGGGGGCAAATTGCCTAGCTGACTCCCTGTGGCGGTCGTTGCCGCGCGCATCGTGCACCGTGTGAGAGGTGGGGGCAATTCGCCTAACTGACTATCTGTGGCAGTCGCTATCACGCGCATCGTGTGTGTGTGAAAACGTGGGGGCAAGCCGTAGTTCGTGCCGTGTTGTGACTTGAAAACACGAGAGGTGGGGGCAATTCGCCTAACTGACTACCTGTGGCAGTCGCTGCAACGCGCATTGTGTGTGTGTGAAAACGTGGGGGCAAGCCGTAGCCCGTGCCGTGTTGTGACTTGAAAACACGAGAGGTGGGGGCAATTCGCCTAACTGACTACCTGTGGCAGTCGCTGCAACGCACATTGTGTGTGTGTGAAAACGTGGGGGCAAGCCGTAGCCCGTGCCGTGTTGTGTTTTGAAAAAACGAGAGGTGGGGGCAAATTGCCTAACTGACTACCTTTGGCGGTCGTTGCCGCGCGCATCGTGCATCGTGTGAGAGGTGGGGGCAATTCGCCTAACTGACTACCTGTGGCAGTCGCTATCACGCGCATTGTGTGTGTGTGAAAACGTGGAGGCAAGCCGTAGCCCGTGCCGTGTTGTGACTTGAAAAAACGAGAGGTGGGGGCAATTCGCCCAACTGACTACCTTTGGCGGGCGTTGCCGCGCGCATCGTGCACCATGTGAGAGGTGGGGGCAATTCGCCTAACTGACTACCTGTGGCAGTCGCTATCACGCGCATTGTGTGTGTGTGAAAACGTGGGGGCAAGCCGTAGCCCGTGCCGTGTTGTGACTTGAAAAAACGAGAGGTGGGGGCAAATTGCCTAGCTGACTCCCTGTGGCGGTCGTTGCCGCGCGCATCGTGCACCGTGTGAGAGGTGGGGGCAATTCGCCTAACTGACTACCTGTGGCAGTCGCTGCAACGCGCATTGTGTGTGTGTGAAAACGTGGGGGCAAGCCGTAGCCCGTGCCGTGTTGTGACTTGAAAACACGAGAGGTGGGGGCAATTCGCCTAACTGACTACCTGTGGCAGTCGCTGCAACGCACATTGTGTGTGTGTGAAAACGTGGGGGCAAGCCGTAGCCCGTGCCGTGTTGTGTTTTGAAAAAACGAGAGGTGGGGGCAAATTGCCTAACTGACTACCTTTGGCGGGCGTTGCCGCGCGCATCGTGCATCGTGTGAGAGGTGGGGGCAATTCGCCTAACTGACTACCTGTGGCAGTCGCTGCAACGCGCATTGTGTGTGTGTGAAAACGTGGGGGCAAGCCGTAGCCCGTGCCGTGTTGTGACTTGAAAACACGAGAGGTGGGGGCAAATTGCCTAGCTGACTACCTGTGGCGGTCGTTGCCGCGCGCATCGTGCACCGTGTGAGAGGTGGGGGCAATTCGCCTAACTGACTACCTGTGGCAGTCGCTGCAACGCGCATT
Source organism: Anopheles darlingi (assembly GCF_943734745.1). Taxonomy (NCBI): domain Eukaryota; kingdom Metazoa; phylum Arthropoda; class Insecta; order Diptera; family Culicidae; genus Anopheles; species Anopheles darlingi. Next base: position 94,937,049 of record NC_064874.1, read on the forward strand.
GTGTGTGTGTGAAAACGTGGGGGCAAGCCGTAGCCCGTGCCGTGTTGTGACTTGAAAAAACGAGAGGTGGGGGCAATTCGCCTAACTGAATACCTTTGGCGGGCGTTGCCGCGCGCATCGTGCACCGTGTGAGAGGTGGGGGCAATTCGCCTAACTGACTACCTGTGGCAGTCGCTGCAACGCGCATTGTGTGTGTGTGAAAACGTGGGGGCAAGCCGTAGCCCGTGCCGTGTTGTGACTTGAAAAAACGAGAGGTGGGGGCAATTCGCCTAACTGACTACCTTTGGCGGTCGTTGCCGCGCGCATCGTGCACCGTGTGAGAGGTGGGGGCAATTCGCCTAACTGACTACCTGTGGCAGTCGCTGCAACGCGCATTGTGTGTGTGTGAAAACGTGGAGGCAAGCCGTAGCCCGTGCCGTGTTGTGACTTAAAAAAACGAGAGGTGGGGGCAATTCGCCTAACTGACTACCTTTGGCGGGCGTTGCCGCGCGCATCGTGCACCGTGTGAGAGGTGGGGGCAATTCGCCTAACTGACTACCTGTGGCAGTCGCTGCAACGCGCATTGTGTGTGTGTGAAAACGTGGGGGCAAGCCGTAGCCCGTGCCGTGTTGTGACTTGAAAAAACGAGAGGTGGGGGCAAATTGCCTAGCTGACTACCTGTGGCGGTCGTTGCCGCGCGCATCGTGCACCGTGTGAGAGGTGGGGGCAATTCGCCTAACTGACTACCTGTGGCAGTCGTTATCACGCGCATTGTGTGTGTGTGAAAACGTGGAGGCAAGCCGTAGCCCGTGCCGTGTTGTGACTTGAAAAAACGAGAGGTGGGGGCAATTCGCCTAACTGACTACCTTTGGCGGGCGTTGCCGCGCGCATCGTGCACCGTGTGAGAGGTGGGGGCAATTCGCCTAACTGACTACCTGTGGCAGTCGCTGCAACGCGCATTGTGTGTGTGTGAAAACGTGGGGGCAAGCCGTAGCCCGTGCCGTGTTGTGACTTGAAAAAACGAGAGGTGGGGGCAATTCGCCTAACTGACTACCTGTGGCAGTCGCTATCACGCGCATTGTGTGTGTGAAAACGTGGGGCAAGCCGTAGCCCGTGCCGTGTTGTGACTTGAAAAAACGAGAGGTGGGGGCAATTCGCCTAACTGACTACCTTTGGCGGTCGTTGCCGCGCGCATCGTGCACCGTGTGAGAGGTGGGGGCAATTCGCCTAACTGACTACCTGTGGCAGTCGCTGCAACGCGCATTGTGTGTGTGTGAAAACGTGGGGGCAAGCCGTAGCCCGTGCCGTGTTGTGACTTGAAAAAACGAGAGGTGGGGGCAATTCGCCTAACTGACTACCTTTGGCGGTCGCTGCAACGCCCACCGTGTGTATGTGTGCATAAATGCTCATGATATTAAAACAGTGTATTCATGTTCGAATCAGTGGGTGACCGATTTAGTCATCGTTTTGTATGACGTGGAACCACAACGTGATCACTGAGTTGTTCCTGCCGGTATTACTAGTGCTCGTTTGCGTGCAGGTCAATTACAAATATCAGTTCATGTGACGAGCAGAACAATGTGACGAGGTTTTTCAATCAGTGCTGTATATTTGGAAAAAATGTTCTATGTATGGTACAGCTTGAAGGCAGCCTACAGCCTTTGAGCATTTGTTGAAGATGTGAACAGTTACCAACACCAATTTTCTGTGCATCGTACTAGTGTCGTGACCGATTTAGTCATCGTTTTGTCTCATCACACTGAGTTGTCTCATCACACTGAGTTGTTCCTGCCGGTATTACTAGTGCTCGTTTGCGTGCAGGTCAATTACAAATATCAGTTCATGTGACGAGCAGAACAATGTGACGAGGTTTTTCAATCAGTGCTGTATATTTGGAAAAAATGTTCTATGTATGGTACAGCTTGAAGGCAGCCTACAGCCTTTGAGCATTTGTTGAAGATGTGAACAGTTACCAACACCAATTTTCTGTGCATCGTACTAGTGTCGTGACCGATTTAGTCATCGTTTTGTCTCATCACACTGAGTTGTCTCATCACACTGAGTTGTTCCTGCCGGTATTACTAGTGCTCGTTTGCGTGCAGGTCAATTACAAATATCAGTTCATGTGACGAGCAGAACAATGTGACGAGGTTTTTCAATCAGTGCTGTATATTTGGAAAAAATGTTCTATGTATGGTACAGCTTGAAGGCAGCCTACAGCCTTTGAGCATTTGTTGAAGATGTGAACAGTTACCAACACCAATTTTCTGTGCATCGTACTAGTGTCGTGACCGATTTAGTCATCGTTTTGTCTCATCACACTGAGTTGTCTCATCACACTGAGTTGTTCCTGCCGGTATTACTAGTGCTCGTTTGCGTGCAGGTCAATTACAAATATCAGTTCATGTGACGAGCAGAACAATGTGACGAGGTTTTTCAATCAGTGCTGTATATTTGGAAAAAATGTTCTATGTATGGTACAGCTTGAAGGCAGCCTACAGCCTTTGAGCATTTGTTGAAGATGTGAACAGTTACCAACACCAATTTTCTGTGCATCGTACTAGTGTCGTGACCGATTTAGTCATCGTTTTGTCTCATCACACTGAGTTGTCTCATCACACTGAGTTGTTCCTGCCGGTATTACTAGTGCTCGTTTGCGTGCAGGTCAATTACAAATATCAGTTCATGTGACGAGCAGAACAATGTGACGAGGTTTTTCAATCAGTGCTGTATATTTGGAAAAAATGTTCTATGTATGGTACAGCTTGAAGGCAGCCTACAGCCTTTGAGCATTTGTTGAAGATGTGAACAGTTACCAACACCAATTTTCTGTGCATCGTACTAGTGTCGTGACCGATTTAGTCATCGTTTTGTCTCATCACACTGAGTTGTCTCATCACACTGAGTTGTTCCTGCCGGTATTACTAGTGCTCGTTTGCGTGCAGGTCAATTACAAATATCAGTTCATGTGACGAGCAGAACAATGTGACGAGGTTTTTCAATCAGTGCTGTATATTTGGAAAAAATGTTCTATGTATGGTACAGCTTGAAGGCAGCCTACAGCCTTTGAGCATTTGTTGAAGATGTGAACAGTTACCAACACCAATTTTCTGTGCATCGTACTAGTGTCGTGACCGATTTAGTCATCGTTTTGTCTCATCACACTGAGTTGTCTCATCACACTGAGTTGTTCCTGCCGGTATTACTAGTGCTCGTTTGCGTGCAGGTCAATTACAAATATCAGTTCATGTGACGAGCAGAACAATGTGACGAGGTTTTTCAATCAGTGCTGTATATTTGGAAAAAATGTTCTATGTATGGTACAGCTTGAAGGCAGCCTACAGCCTTTGAGCATTTGTTGAAGATGTGAACAGTTACCAACACCAATTTTCTGTGCATCGTACTAGTGTCGTGACCGATTTAGTCATCGTTTTGTCTCATCACACTGAGTTGTCTCATCACACTGAGTTGTTCCTGCCGGTATTACTAGTGCTCGTTTGCGTGCAGGTCAATTACAAATATCAGTTCATGTGACGAGCAGAACAATGTGACGAGGTTTTTCAATCAGTGCTGTATATTTGGAAAAAATGTTCTATGTATGGTACAGCTTGAAGGCAGCCTACAGCCTTTGAGCATTTGTTGAAGATGTGAACAGTTACCAACACCAATTTTCTGTGCATCGTACTAGTGTCGTGACCGATTTAGTCATCGTTTTGTCTCATCACACTGAGTTGTCTCATCACACTGAGTTGTTCCTGCCGGTATTACTAGTGCTCGTTTGCGTGCAGGTCAATTACAAATATCAGTTCATGTGACGAGCAGAACAATGTGACGAGGTTTTTCAATCAGTGCTGTATATTTGGAAAAAATGTTCTATGTATGGTACAGCTTGAAGGCAGCCTACAGCCTTTGAGCATTTGTTGAAGATGTGAACAGTTACCAACACCAATTTTCTGTGCATCGTACTAGTGTCGTGACCGATTTAGTCATCGTTTTGTCTCATCACACTGAGTTGTCTCATCACACTGAGTTGTTCCTGCCGGTATTACTAGTGCTCGTTTGCGTGCAGGTCAATTACAAATATCAGTTCATGTGACGAGCAGAACAATGTGACGAGGTTTTTCAATCAGTGCTGTATATTTGGAAAAAATGTTCTATGTATGGTACAGCTTGAAGGCAGCCTACAGCCTTTGAGCATTTGTTGAAGATGTGAACAGTTACCAACACCAATTTTCTGTGCATCGTACTAGTGTCGTGACCGATTTAGTCATCGTTTTGTCTCATCACACTGAGTTGTCTCATCACACTGAGTTGTTCCTGCCGGTATTACTAGTGCTCGTTTGCGTGCAGGTCAATTACAAATATCAGTTCATGTGACGAGCAGAACAATGTGACGAGGTTTTTCAATCAGTGCTGTATATTTGGAAAAAATGTTCTATGTATGGTACAGCTTGAAGGCAGCCTACAGCCTTTGAGCATTTGTTGAAGATGTGAACAGTTACCAACACCAATTTTCTGTGCATCGTACTAGTGTCGTGACCGATTTAGTCATCGTTTTGTCTCATCACACTGAGTTGTCTCATCACACTGAGTTGTTCCTGCCGGTATTACTAGTGCTCGTTTGCGTGCAGGTCAATTACAAATATCAGTTCATGTGACGAGCAGAACAATGTGACGAGGTTTTTCAATCAGTGCTGTATATTTGGAAAAAATGTTCTATGTATGGTACAGCTTGAAGGCAGCCTACAGCCTTTGAGCATTTGTTGAAGATGTGAACAGTTACCAACACCAATTTTCTGTGCATCGTACTAGTGTCGTGACCGATTTAGTCATCGTTTTGTCTCATCACACTGAGTTGTCTCATCACACTGAGTTGTTCCTGCCGGTATTACTAGTGCTCGTTTGCGTGCAGGTCAATTACAAATATCAGTTCATGTGACGAGCAGAACAATGTGACGAGGTTTTTCAATCAGTGCTGTATATTTGGAAAAAATGTTCTATGTATGGTACAGCTTGAAGGCAGCCTACAGCCTTTGAGCATTTGTTGAAGATGTGAACAGTTACCAACACCAATTTTCTGTGCATCGTACTAGTGTCGTGACCGATTTAGTCATCGTTTTGTCTCATCACACTGAGTTGTCTCATCACACTGAGTTGTTCCTGCCGGTATTACTAGTGCTCGTTTGCGTGCAGGTCAATTACAAATATCAGTTCATGTGACGAGCAGAACAATGTGACGAGGTTTTTCAATCAGTGCTGTATATTTGGAAAAAATGTTCTATGTATGGTACAGCTTGAAGGCAGCCTACAGCCTTTGAGCATTTGTTGAAGATGTGAACAGTTACCAACACCAATTTTCTGTGCATCGTACTAGTGTCGTGACCGATTTAGTCATCGTTTTGTCTCATCACACTGAGTTGTCTCATCACACTGAGTTGTTCCTGCCGGTATTACTAGTGCTCGTTTGCGTGCAGGTCAATTACAAATATCAGTTCATGTGACGAGCAGAACAATGTGACGAGGTTTTTCAATCAGTGCTGTATATTTGGAAAAAATGTTCTATGTATGGTACAGCTTGAAGGCAGCCTACAGCCTTTGAGCATTTGTTGAAGATGTGAACAGTTACCAACACCAATTTTCTGTGCATCGTACTAGTGTCGTGACCGATTTAGTCATCGTTTTGTCTCATCACACTGAGTTGTCTCATCACACTGAGTTGTTCCTGCCGGTATTACTAGTGCTCGTTTGCGTGCAGGTCAATTACAAATATCAGTTCATGTGACGAGCAGAACAATGTGACGAGGTTTTTCAATCAGTGCTGTATATTTGGAAAAAATGTTCTATGTATGGTACAGCTTGAAGGCAGCCTACAGCCTTTGAGCATTTGTTGAAGATGTGAACAGTTACCAACACCAATTTTCTGTGCATCGTACTAGTGTCGTGACCGATTTAGTCATCGTTTTGTCTCATCACACTGAGTTGTCTCATCACACTGAGTTGTTCCTGCCGGTATTACTAGTGCTCGTTTGCGTGCAGGTCAATTACAAATATCAGTTCATGTGACGAGCAGAACAATGTGACGAGGTTTTTCAATCAGTGCTGTATATTTGGAAAAAATGTTCTATGTATGGTACAGCTTGAAGGCAGCCTACAGCCTTTGAGCATTTGTTGAAGATGTGAACAGTTACCAACACCAATTTTCTGTGCATCGTACTAGTGTCGTGACCGATTTAGTCATCGTTTTGTCTCATCACACTGAGTTGTCTCATCACACTGAGTTGTTCCTGCCGGTATTACTAGTGCTCGTTTGCGTGCAGGTCAATTACAAATATCAGTTCATGTGACGAGCAGAACAATGTGACGAGGTTTTTCAATCAGTGCTGTATATTTGGAAAAAATGTTCTATGTATGGTACAGCTTGAAGGCAGCCTACAGCCTTTGAGCATTTGTTGAAGATGTGAACAGTTACCAACACCAATTTTCTGTGCATCGTACTAGTGTCGTGACCGATTTAGTCATCGTTTTGTCTCATCACACTGAGTTGTCTCATCACACTGAGTTGTTCCTGCCGGTATTACTAGTGCTCGTTTGCGTGCAGGTCAATTACAAATATCAGTTCATGTGACGAGCAGAACAATGTGACGAGGTTTTTCAATCAGTGCTGTATATTTGGAAAAAATGTTCTATGTATGGTACAGCTTGAAGGCAGCCTACAGCCTTTGAGCATTTGTTGAAGATGTGAACAGTTACCAACACCAATTTTCTGTGCATCGTACTAGTGTCGTGACCGATTTAGTCATCGTTTTGTCTCATCACACTGAGTTGTCTCATCACACTGAGTTGTTCCTGCCGGTATTACTAGTGCTCGTTTGCGTGCAGGTCAATTACAAATATCAGTTCATGTGACGAGCAGAACAATGTGACGAGGTTTTTCAATCAGTGCTGTATATTTGGAAAAAATGTTCTATGTATGGTACAGCTTGAAGGCAGCCTACAGCCTTTGAGCATTTGTTGAAGATGTGAACAGTTACCAACACCAATTTTCTGTGCATCGTACTAGTGTCGTGACCGATTTAGTCATCGTTTTGTCTCATCACACTGAGTTGTCTCATCACACTGAGTTGTTCCTGCCGGTATTACTAGTGCTCGTTTGCGTGCAGGTCAATTACAAATATCAGTTCATGTGACGAGCAGAACAATGTGACGAGGTTTTTCAATCAGTGCTGTATATTTGGAAAAAATGTTCTATGTATGGTACAGCTTGAAGGCAGCCTACAGCCTTTGAGCATTTGTTGAAGATGTGAACAGTTACCAACACCAATTTTCTGTGCATCGTACTAGTGTCGTGACCGATTTAGTCATCGTTTTGTCTCATCACACTGAGTTGTCTCATCACACTGAGTTGTTCCTGCCGGTATTACTAGTGCTCGTTTGCGTGCAGGTCAATTACAAATATCAGTTCATGTGACGAGCAGAACAATGTGACGAGGTTTTTCAATCAGTGCTGTATATTTGGAAAAAATGTTCTATGTATGGTACAGCTTGAAGGCAGCCTACAGCCTTTGAGCATTTGTTGAAGATGTGAACAGTTACCAACACCAATTTTCTGTGCATCGTACTAGTGTCGTGACCGATTTAGTCATCGTTTTGTCTCATCACACTGAGTTGTCTCATCACACTGAGTTGTTCCTGCCGGTATTACTAGTGCTCGTTTGCGTGCAGGTCAATTACAAATATCAGTTCATGTGACGAGCAGAACAATGTGACGAGGTTTTTCAATCAGTGCTGTATATTTGGAAAAAATGTTCTATGTATGGTACAGCTTGAAGGCAGCCTACAGCCTTTGAGCATTTGTTGAAGATGTGAACAGTTACCAACACCAATTTTCTGTGCATCGTACTAGTGTCGTGACCGATTTAGTCATCGTTTTGTCTCATCACACTGAGTTGTCTCATCACACTGAGTTGTTCCTGCCGGTATTACTAGTGCTCGTTTGCGTGCAGGTCAATTACAAATATCAGTTCATGTGACGAGCAGAACAATGTGACGAGGTTTTTCAATCAGTGCTGTATATTTGGAAAAAATGTTCTATGTATGGTACAGCTTGAAGGCAGCCTACAGCCTTTGAGCATTTGTTGAAGATGTGAACAGTTACCAACACCAATTTTCTGTGCATCGTACTAGTGTCGTGACCGATTTAGTCATCGTTTTGTCTCATCACACTGAGTTGTCTCATCACACTGAGTTGTTCCTGCCGGTATTACTAGTGCTCGTTTGCGTGCAGGTCAATTACAAATATCAGTTCATGTGACGAGCAGAACAATGTGACGAGGTTTTTCAATCAGTGCTGTATATTTGGAAAAAATGTTCTATGTATGGTACAGCTTGAAGGCAGCCTACAGCCTTTGAGCATTTGTTGAAGATGTGAACAGTTACCAACACCAATTTTCTGTGCATCGTACTAGTGTCGTGACCGATTTAGTCATCGTTTTGTCTCATCACACTGAGTTGTCTCATCACACTGAGTTGTTCCTGCCGGTATTACTAGTGCTCGTTTGCGTGCAGGTCAATTACAAATATCAGTTCATGTGACGAGCAGAACAATGTGACGAGGTTTTTCAATCAGTGCTGTATATTTGGAAAAAATGTTCTATGTATGGTACAGCTTGAAGGCAGCCTACAGCCTTTGAGCATTTGTTGAAGATGTGAACAGTTACCAACACCAATTTTCTGTGCATCGTACTAGTGTCGTGACCGATTTAGTCATCGTTTTGTCTCATCACACTGAGTTGTCTCATCACACTGAGTTGTTCCTGCCGGTATTACTAGTGCTCGTTTGCGTGCAGGTCAATTACAAATATCAGTTCATGTGACGAGCAGAACAATGTGACGAGGTTTTTCAATCAGTGCTGTATATTTGGAAAAAATGTTCTATGTATGGTACAGCTTGAAGGCAGCCTACAGCCTTTGAGCATTTGTTGAAGATGTGAACAGTTACCAACACCAATTTTCTGTGCATCGTACTAGTGTCGTGACCGATTTAGTCATCGTTTTGTCTCATCACACTGAGTTGTCTCATCACACTGAGTTGTTCCTGCCGGTATTACTAGTGCTCGTTTGCGTGCAGGTCAATTACAAATATCAGTTCATGTGACGAGCAGAACAATGTGACGAGGTTTTTCAATCAGTGCTGTATATTTGGAAAAAATGTTCTATGTATGGTACAGCTTGAAGGCAGCCTACAGCCTTTGAGCATTTGTTGAAGATGTGAACAGTTACCAACACCAATTTTCTGTGCATCGTACTAGTGTCGTGACCGATTTAGTCATCGTTTTGTCTCATCACACTGAGTTGTCTCATCACACTGAGTTGTTCCTGCCGGTATTACTAGTGCTCGTTTGCGTGCAGGTCAATTACAAATATCAGTTCATGTGACGAGCAGAACAATGTGACGAGGTTTTTCAATCAGTGCTGTATATTTGGAAAAAATGTTCTATGTATGGTACAGCTTGAAGGCAGCCTACAGCCTTTGAGCATTTGTTGAAGATGTGAACAGTTACCAACACCAATTTTCTGTGCATCGTACTAGTGTCGTGACCGATTTAGTCATCGTTTTGTCTCATCACACTGAGTTGTCTCATCACACTGAGTTGTTCCTGCCGGTATTACTAGTGCTCGTTTGCGTGCAGGTCAATTACAAATATCAGTTCATGTGACGAGCAGAACAATGTGACGAGGTTTTTCAATCAGTGCTGTATATTTGGAAAAAATGTTCTATGTATGGTACAGCTTGAAGGCAGCCTACAGCCTTTGAGCATTTGTTGAAGATGTGAACAGTTACCAACACCAATTTTCTGTGCATCGTACTAGTGTCGTGACCGATTTAGTCATCGTTTTGTCTCATCACACTGAGTTGTCTCATCACACTGAGTTGTTCCTGCCGGTATTACTAGTGCTCGTTTGCGTGCAGGTCAATTACAAATATCAGTTCATGTGACGAGCAGAACAATGTGACGAGGTTTTTCAATCAGTGCTGTATATTTGGAAAAAATGTTCTATGTATGGTACAGCTTGAAGGCAGCCTACAGCCTTTGAGCATTTGTTGAAGATGTGAACAGTTACCAACACCAATTTTCTGTGCATCGTACTAGTGTCGTGACCGATTTAGTCATCGTTTTGTCTCATCACACTGAGTTGTCTCATCACACTGAGTTGTTCCTGCCGGTATTACTAGTGCTCGTTTGCGTGCAGGTCAATTACAAATATCAGTTCATGTGACGAGCAGAACAATGTGACGAGGTTTTTCAATCAGTGCTGTATATTTGGAAAAAATGTTCTATGTATGGTACAGCTTGAAGGCAGCCTACAGCCTTTGAGCATTTGTTGAAGATGTGAACAGTTACCAACACCAATTTTCTGTGCATCGTACTAGTGTCGTGACCGATTTAGTCATCGTTTTGTCTCATCACACTGAGTTGTCTCATCACACTGAGTTGTTCCTGCCGGTATTACTAGTGCTCGTTTGCGTGCAGGTCAATTACAAATATCAGTTCATGTGACGAGCAGAACAATGTGACGAGGTTTTTCAATCAGTGCTGTATATTTGGAAAAAATGTTCTATGTATGGTACAGCTTGAAGGCAGCCTACAGCCTTTGAGCATTTGTTGAAGATGTGAACAGTTACCAACACCAATTTTCTGTGCATCGTACTAGTGTCGTGACCGATTTAGTCATCGTTTTGTCTCATCACACTGAGTTGTCTCATCACACTGAGTTGTTCCTGCCGGTATTACTAGTGCTCGTTTGCGTGCAGGTCAATTACAAATATCAGTTCATGTGACGAGCAGAACAATGTGACGAGGTTTTTCAATCAGTGCTGTATATTTGGAAAAAATGTTCTATGTATGGTACAGCTTGAAGGCAGCCTACAGCCTTTGAGCATTTGTTGAAGATGTGAACAGTTACCAACACCAATTTTCTGTGCATCGTACTAGTGTCGTGACCGATTTAGTCATCGTTTTGTCTCATCACACTGAGTTGTCTCATCACACTGAGTTGTTCCTGCCGGTATTACTAGTGCTCGTTTGCGTGCAGGTCAATTACAAATATCAGTTCATGTGACGAGCAGAACAATGTGACGAGGTTTTTCAATCAGTGCTGTATATTTGGAAAAAATGTTCTATGTATGGTACAGCTTGAAGGCAGCCTACAGCCTTTGAGCATTTGTTGAAGATGTGAACAGTTACCAACACCAATTTTCTGTGCATCGTACTAGTGTCGTGACCGATTTAGTCATCGTTTTGTCTCATCACACTGAGTTGTCTCATCACACTGAGTTGTTCCTGCCGGTATTACTAGTGCTCGTTTGCGTGCAGGTCAATTACAAATATCAGTTCATGTGACGAGCAGAACAATGTGACGAGGTTTTTCAATCAGTGCTGTATATTTGGAAAAAATGTTCTATGTATGGTACAGCTTGAAGGCAGCCTACAGCCTTTGAGCATTTGTTGAAGATGTGAACAGTTACCAACACCAATTTTCTGTGCATCGTACTAGTGTCGTGACCGATTTAGTCATCGTTTTGTCTCATCACACTGAGTTGTCTCATCACACTGAGTTGTTCCTGCCGGTATTACTAGTGCTCGTTTGCGTGCAGGTCAATTACAAATATCAGTTCATGTGACGAGCAGAACAATGTGACGAGGTTTTTCAATCAGTGCTGTATATTTGGAAAAAATGTTCTATGTATGGTACAGCTTGAAGGCAGCCTACAGCCTTTGAGCATTTGTTGAAGATGTGAACAGTTACCAACACCAATTTTCTGTGCATCGTACTAGTGTCGTGACCGATTTAGTCATCGTTTTGTCTCATCACACTGAGTTGTCTCATCACACTGAGTTGTTCCTGCCGGTATTACTAGTGCTCGTTTGCGTGCAGGTCAATTACAAATATCAGTTCATGTGACGAGCAGAACAATGTGACGAGGTTTTTCAATCAGTGCTGTATATTTGGAAAAAATGTTCTATGTATGGTACAGCTTGAAGGCAGCCTACAGCCTTTGAGCATTTGTTGAAGATGTGAACAGTTACCAACACCAATTTTCTGTGCATCGTACTAGTGTCGTGACCGATTTAGTCATCGTTTTGTCTCATCACACTGAGTTGTCTCATCACACTGAGTTGTTCCTGCCGGTATTACTAGTGCTCGTTTGCGTGCAGGTCAATTACAAATATCAGTTCATGTGACGAGCAGAACAATGTGACGAGGTTTTTCAATCAGTGCTGTATATTTGGAAAAAATGTTCTATGTATGGTACAGCTTGAAGGCAGCCTACAGCCTTTGAGCATTTGTTGAAGATGTGAACAGTTACCAACACCAATTTTCTGTGCATCGTACTAGTGTCGTGACCGATTTAGTCATCGTTTTGTCTCATCACACTGAGTTGTCTCATCACACTGAGTTGTTCCTGCCGGTATTACTAGTGCTCGTTTGCGTGCAGGTCAATTACAAATATCAGTTCATGTGACGAGCAGAACAATGTGACGAGGTTTTTCAATCAGTGCTGTATATTTGGAAAAAATGTTCTATGTATGGTACAGCTTGAAGGCAGCCTACAGCCTTTGAGCATTTGTTGAAGATGTGAACAGTTACCAACACCAATTTTCTGTGCATCGTACTAGTGTCGTGACCGATTTAGTCATCGTTTTGTCTCATCACACTGAGTTGTCTCATCACACTGAGTTGTTCCTGCCGGTATTACTAGTGCTCGTTTGCGTGCAGGTCAATTACAAATATCAGTTCATGTGACGAGCAGAACAATGTGACGAGGTTTTTCAATCAGTGCTGTATATTTGGAAAAAATGTTCTATGTATGGTACAGCTTGAAGGCAGCCTACAGCCTTTGAGCATTTGTTGAAGATGTGAACAGTTACCAACACCAATTTTCTGTGCATCGTACTAGTGTCGTGACCGATTTAGTCATCGTTTTGTCTCATCACACTGAGTTGTCTCATCACACTGAGTTGTTCCTGCCGGTATTACTAGTGCTCGTTTGCGTGCAGGTCAATTACAAATATCAGTTCATGTGACGAGCAGAACAATGTGACGAGGTTTTTCAATCAGTGCTGTATATTTGGAAAAAATGTTCTATGTATGGTACAGCTTGAAGGCAGCCTACAGCCTTTGAGCATTTGTTGAAGATGTGAACAGTTACCAACACCAATTTTCTGTGCATCGTACTAGTGTCGTGACCGATTTAGTCATCGTTTTGTCTCATCACACTGAGTTGTCTCATCACACTGAGTTGTTCCTGCCGGTATTACTAGTGCTCGTTTGCGTGCAGGTCAATTACAAATATCAGTTCATGTGACGAGCAGAACAATGTGACGAGGTTTTTCAATCAGTGCTGTATATTTGGAAAAAATGTTCTATGTATGGTACAGCTTGAAGGCAGCCTACAGCCTTTGAGCATTTGTTGAAGATGTGAACAGTTACCAACACCAATTTTCTGTGCATCGTACTAGTGTCGTGACCGATTTAGTCATCGTTTTGTCTCATCACACTGAGTTGTCTCATCACACTGAGTTGTTCCTGCCGGTATTACTAGTGCTCGTTTGCGTGCAGGTCAATTACAAATATCAGTTCATGTGACGAGCAGAACAATGTGACGAGGTTTTTCAATCAGTGCTGTATATTTGGAAAAAATGTTCTATGTATGGTACAGCTTGAAGGCAGCCTACAGCCTTTGAGCATTTGTTGAAGATGTGAACAGTTACCAACACCAATTTTCTGTGCATCGTACTAGTGTCGTGACCGATTTAGTCATCGTTTTGTCTCATCACACTGAGTTGTCTCATCACACTGAGTTGTTCCTGCCGGTATTACTAGTGCTCGTTTGCGTGCAGGTCAATTACAAATATCAGTTCATGTGACGAGCAGAACAATGTGACGAGGTTTTTCAATCAGTGCTGTATATTTGGAAAAAATGTTCTATGTATGGTACAGCTTGAAGGCAGCCTACAGCCTTTGAGCATTTGTTGAAGATGTGAACAGTTACCAACACCAATTTTCTGTGCATCGTACTAGTGTCGTGACCGATTTAGTCATCGTTTTGTCTCATCACACTGAGTTGTCTCATCACACTGAGTTGTTCCTGCCGGTATTACTAGTGCTCGTTTGCGTGCAGGTCAATTACAAATATCAGTTCATGTGACGAGCAGAACAATGTGACGAGGTTTTTCAATCAGTGCTGTATATTTGGAAAAAATGTTCTATGTATGGTACAGCTTGAAGGCAGCCTACAGCCTTTGAGCATTTGTTGAAGATGTGAACAGTTACCAACACCAATTTTCTGTGCATCGTACTAGTGTCGTGACCGATTTAGTCATCGTTTTGTCTCATCACACTGAGTTGTCTCATCACACTGAGTTGTTCCTGCCGGTATTACTAGTGCTCGTTTGCGTGCAGGTCAATTACAAATATCAGTTCATGTGACGAGCAGAACAATGTGACGAGGTTTTTCAATCAGTGCTGTATATTTGGAAAAAATGTTCTATGTATGGTACAGCTTGAAGGCAGCCTACAGCCTTTGAGCATTTGTTGAAGATGTGAACAGTTACCAACACCAATTTTCTGTGCATCGTACTAGTGTCGTGACCGATTTAGTCATCGTTTTGTCTCATCACACTGAGTTGTCTCATCACACTGAGTTGTTCCTGCCGGTATTACTAGTGCTCGTTTGCGTGCAGGTCAATTACAAATATCAGTTCATGTGACGAGCAGAACAATGTGACGAGGTTTTTCAATCAGTGCTGTATATTTGGAAAAAATGTTCTATGTATGGTACAGCTTGAAGGCAGCCTACAGCCTTTGAGCATTTGTTGAAGATGTG